>NC_083429.1:49361393-49670393 GCF_020745735.1 Hemiscyllium ocellatum | reverse complement strand
TCAAGTTTCACAACATCTTACTGATAGGAAGAAGACCAGAATTGCACGCAATATTCCAACAGTGGGCTAACCAATGTCCTGTACAGCCGCAACATAACCTCCCAACTCCTGTACTCAATACTCTGACCAATAATGGAAAGCATACAAGACGCCTTCTTCACTATCCTATCTACCTGCGACTCCACTTTCAAGGGGCTATGAACCTGCACTCCAAGGTCTCTTTGTTCAGCAACGCATCCTACGACCTTACCATTAAGTGTATAAGTCCTGCGAAGACTTGCTTTCCCAAAATGCAGCACCTCGCATTTATCTGAATTAAACTCCATCTGCCACTTCTCAGCCCATTAGCCTATCTGGTCCAGACCCTGTTATAATCTGAGGTAACCCTCTTCGCTGTCCACTACACCGTGGGCGACACGGTGGCACAGTGGTTAGCACTGCTGCCTCACAGCGCCTGAGACCCGGGTTCAATTCCCGACTTAGGCGACTGACTGTGTGAAGTTTGCACGTTCTCCCCGTGTCTGCGTGGGTTTCCTCCGGGTGCTCCGGTTTCCTCCCACATCACCAAAGGTGTGCGGGTCAGGTGAATTGGCCATGCTAAATTGCCCGTAGTGTTAGGTAAGGGGTAAATGTAGGGATATGGGTGGGTTGCGCTTCGGCGGGTTGGTGTGGACTTGTTGGGCCGAAGGGCCTGTTTCCACACTGTAAGTAATCTAATCTAATCTAATCTCCAATTTTGGTGTCATCTGAAAATTTACTAATTGTACCTCTTATACTCGCATCCAAATCATTTATGTAAATGACAAAAAGTAGAGGGCCCAGCACCGATCCTTGTGGCACTCCACTGGTCACAGGCCTCCAGTCTGAAAAATACCCCTCCACCACTACCCTCTGTCTTCTACCTTTGAGCCAGTTCTGTATCCAAATGGCTAGTTCTCCCTGTATTCCATGAGATCTAACCTTGCTAATCAATCTCTCATGAGGAACCTTGTCGAATGCCTTACTGAAGTCCATATAGATCACATCTACCATTCAGCCTTCATCGATCCTCTTTGTTACTTCTTCAAAAAACTTGATCAAGTTTGAGAGACATGATTTCCCATGTACAAAGCCATGTTGACTATCCCTAATCAGTCCTTGCCTTTCCAAATATATGTACATCCTGTCCCTCAGGATTCTCTCCAACAACTTGCCCACCACCGACATCAGGCTCACCGGTCTATAGTTCCCTGGCTTGTCCTTACCACCCTTCTTAAACAGTGACACCATTTTTGCCAACCTCCAGTCTTCCGGCACCTCATCTGTGACAATCAATGATACAAATATCTCAGCAAGAGGCCCAGCAATCACCTCTCTAGCTTCCCACAGAGTTCTCTGGTACACCTGATCAGGTCCTGGGGATTTATCCACCTTTATGCGTTTCAAGACATCCAGCACTTCCTCCTCTGTAATCTGGACATTTTGCAAGATGTCACCATCTATTTCCCTACAGTCTGTATCTTCCAAATCCTTTTTCACAGTAAATACTGATGCAAAATACTCATTTAGTATCTTCCCATTTTTTGCTGCTCCACACAAAGGCCGCCTTGCTGATCTTTGAGGGGTCCTATTCTCTCCCTAGTTACCCTTTTATCCTTAATGTATTTGTAAACCCCCTTTGGATTCTCCTTAATTCTGTTTGCCAAAGTTATCTCATGTCCCCTTTTTTCCCTCCTGATTTCCCTCTTAAGTATACTCCTACTTCCTTTATACTCTTCTAAGGATTCACTCGATCTATCCTGTCTATACCTGACATATGCTTCCTTCTTTTTCTTAACCAAACTCTCAATTTCTTTAGCCATCCATCATTCCCTGTCCCTACCAGCCTTCCCTTTCACCCTTACAGGAATATACTTTTTCTGGATTCTCGTTATCTCATTTCTGAAAGCTTCTAGCCATCCCTTTACCTGCGAACATCTGCCCCCAATCAGCTTTCAAAAGTTCTTACCTAATACCATCAAAATTAGCCTTTCTCCAATTTTGAACTTCAACTTTTAGATCTAGTCTATCCTTTTCCATCACTATTTTAAATCTAATAGAATTATGGTCGCTGGCCCCAAAGTGCTCTCCCACTGACATCTCAGTCACCTGCCCTGCCTTATTTCCCAAGAGTAGGTTAAGTTTTGCACCTTCTCTCTTAGGTACATCCACGTACTGAATCAGAAAATTGTCTTGTACACACTTAACAAATTCCCCTCCATCTAAGCCTGTGACTCTATGGCAGTCCCAGTCGATGTTTGGAAAACTAAAATCCCCTACCATTGTTCTTACAGATAGCTAAGATCTCCTTACAAGTTTGTTTCTCAATTTCCCTCTGATTATTGGCGGGTCTATAATTGACGGGTCTATGATTCCTGATGAAGGGCTTATGCCCGAAACGTCGAATTTCCTGTTCCTTGGATGCTGCTTGACCAGCTGCGTTTTCCAGCAACACATTTTCAGCTCTGATCTCCAGCATTTGCAGACCTCACTTTCTCTCCTCGGGTCTATAATACAATCCTAATAAGATGATCATCCCTTTCCTATTTCTCATTTCCACCCAATAACTTCCCTGGATGTATTTCTGGGAATATCCTCCCTCAGCACAGCTGTAATGCTATATCTTATCAAAAATGCCTCTCCCCCTCCTCTCTTGCCTCCCTTTCTATCCTTCCTGTAGCATTTGTATCCTGGAACATTAAGCTGCCAGTCCTGCCCATCCCTGAGCCATGTTTCTGTAATTTCTATGATATGCCAGTCCCATGTTCCTAACCATGCCCTGAGTTCATCTGCCTTCCCCGTTAGCCTCTTGCATCAAAATAAATGCAGTTTAATTTATTAGTCCTACCTTGTCCCTGCCTGCCCTGACTGTTTGACTCGCTTCGTTCTCAGATTGATCTCTTTCCTCACTATCTCCCTGGGTCCCAAACCACCCCCCCCCCACCCACCCACCCTACTAGTTTAAATCCTCCCAAACAGTGCTAGCAAATTTCCCTGCCAGTGTATTAGTCCCCTTCCAATTTAGGTGCAATCCATCCTTCTTGTACAGGTCACTTCTACCCCAAAAGAAATTCCAATGATCCAAAAATGTGAATCCTTCTCCCATACACCAGCTCCTCAGCCATGCATTCATCTGCTCAGCCATGCATTCATCTGCTCTATCCTCCTATTCCTGCCCTCACTAGCTCATAGCACTGGGAGTAATCCAAATATTACTAATCTCGAGGACCTCCTTTTTAAATTTCTGCCTAACGCTCTGTAATCTCCCTTCAGAATCCCAAACTATTCCCTTCTTATGTCGTTGGTTCCATTGTGGACAATGACCTCCTGCTGGCCCCTCTTCCCCCGTGAGAACATTCTGCACCCTCTCTGAGACATCCTTGATCCTGGCACCAGGGAAGCAACACACCATTCTGCTTTTTCGCTGTTGGCCACAGAAACATCTGTCTGTACCTCTGACTACAGAATCCCCTAACACAATTGATCTCTCTGAAGTCGATGTACCTCTTGTTGCGTTAGAGCCAGTGTCAATACCAGAAACCTGGCTGTTTGTGCTATGTTCCCCTGAGAATCCATCACCATCTACATTTTCCAAAACAGCATACTTGTTTGAAATGGGTAAATTCACAAAAAACTCCTGCACTAGGTGCTTACCTCTCTTACCCTTCCTGAAGTTAGCCCATCTATGTGACTGTATCTGAGGCTTTCCCCCCTTCCTTTCACTGCCATCCATCACATACTGTTGCTGTTGCAAATTCCTCATCGCTTCTATCTGTGTCTCCAACTGATCCATTCGATCTGATAAGATTTGCATCCAACAGCATTTATGGCAGATATAATCTGCAGTAACCCTTAAACTCTCTTTATCTGACAAGAAGTACATATCACTGTACTAAAGGCCCTTGAAGGAGCTTTGGTGACTTGCCACTATAGAGCGGTGATGGAGCAAGTGCATGTTGACACTAAGTTCTGAGTAAGGATGACCTGAAACATTAAAACTGATTTCTCTCCACAGATACTGCCAGAGCTGCTGAGCTTTTCCAGCAATTTCTGTTGTTGTCTATGTTGACCGTGTTTGCCAATGAAGTGGGTTTATTTGGATGGTGTTGAGCTTCTTGGCTATTTCTGGAGCTACACACAACTAGTCGTGTATTTACAATGGGAATGGCTTGTAGCTAGTTTCTTAAACAGGTGGAAAATACTTGAATTAAAAGCAGTCTTCAAATATCATTAAAGATCTGATAAACATGTATCTGTATTTTCTTCTCATTCAGGGTATGTGGAGGCATGCTATTTGTTCCCAGACCAGTATTTATTTCCCTGCCCCACTTACTCTTGAGGAAGGTTGAAGAACCACCTGCTGGATCATTGCAGTCCATTTGGCGTTTGGTACATTCCGTGCTGTTAAAAGGGCAGTGTTTGTATTTTAGTCCCGTGAATGAATAATCAATATATTTCTGAGTCAGGATGGTGAGAAACTTGAAGAGGAGCTTGTTGGTGGTGGTGTTCCCATGAACCTGTTGCCCTTTCCCTTCTAGTTTGTAAGGCCTGGAAGGTGTTAGTCGAAGAACAAGTTGCTGCAAGTGTATTTTGTGGATTAGTTCAGTAAACGCTGCTGGGCAAATGAATGTTTGAGAAGATTTTGACACTGGAAAAGTCTTTGACATTATTTGGCAATGATTTTGGCTTTGTAAAGTGAACTTAAACATACCTAGCAAAATTGCTGCTTTAATGAAATAAAGCAGCTTCAAATGAGCAATAATTGATTTGGAAGTTCATGTCTGCACTTTCCAATATATTTGTGTTGCTTTACTTGCTGTGTTGTTTACATCATAATATTGAAATCTTTTCAACATCCTCTCTTCTATCCCTATTTGGATTTTCATCTCCTCCTCGCTCTCCTGTGCACAGAGAATCCCTACAGTATGGAAACAGGCCATTTGGACCAACAAGTCCAACCCTCCAATGGATAACCCACCCAAACCCATTCCGCTACCCTATCATCCTGTATTTACCCACGACTGGTGCATCTAACCTACACATCTCCAACACTATGGGCTATTTAGCATGGCCAATTCACTTAACCTGCACATCTTTGAATTGTGGGAGGAAACCGGTGCACCCGGAAAAAAACACATGCAGACACAGGGAGAATGTGCAAACTCCACACAGTTACCCCACCCCCCCCACCCCCACCGAGGCTGGAATCGAACCCATGTGCCTGGTGTTGTGAGCCACCGTGCCACCCCTAAGTACTCCTTACTTGTGGGCTCTTTCACTGTGTTCACTGTGAGCAGGATTGGCTCTGATTGTGATGCTCCTGCAGCTGAATAGACTGTGAGATGAATGGCCATCTTTTTCCAGATAATCTTTGTTCAGGCTATAGTGGGTGGGGGGAGACAGGAGGGCTTAAAACTTAAATAAGCCGATGAGAGAAAGATAAAGTTGCTGGAGATAAGAGTGTGGAGAAAGACAACAATTGGCTTTTGTGGGGCCAAAGGAATTGAGGATGGAGGTTTGGAGGGGACGGTAAGGGGTAGCACTGCTGCCTCATAGCGCCAGGGACCCGGGTTTGATTCCAGCCTTGGGTGGCTGTCTGTGTGGAGTTTGCATATTCTCCCTGCATCTGCATGGGTTTCCTCTGAGTGTTCCGGTTTCTTCCCGCAGTCTGAAGATAAGCAGATTAGGTGGATTGGCCGTGCTAAATAACTCCCTAGTGTCAGGGATGTGTAGGCTAGGTGGGTTAACCATGGTAAATGTGGGGTGGTGGAGTGTTGGGTCTGGGTTGGATGCTCTTCAGAGGCCCAGTTCAGATTCAATGGGCTGAATTGCCTCTGTCTGCACTGTAAGGATTTATGATTCTACATTGTCTCTTGTGTTCCTCAATGGGTGCTTTGATCTTCAAAGGATTAATGTGTTTTTATTTTGCCTCTTGCAGGTGAAAAGCCTTTTGAATGTAAACTGTGCCATCAACGGTCTCGGGACTACTCTGCTATGATCAAGCACCTACGCACCCATAATGGGGCATCCCCTTACCAGTGCACAATATGCCTAGATTACTGCCCCAGCCTTTCTGCTATGCAGAAGCACATGAAAGGCCACAAGCCTGAGGATATTCCACCAGACTGGAGAATAGAGAAAACTTATCTCTATCTGTGCTACGTCTAACCGTGAAAGCAAGAGAGGGGAAAGAAAACACTGCTGTGAATGTGGGGAAGAAAGTTTGATTTTTACTTTTTTTTTGAACCATTTTCTGTGTTACGCACAGCGTGCTTGGAATTACCTCGTGTTGTATGACCTCGTTCAGCTAATGATGTGTTTTTTTTTCCCTGTTTGGATGTCCTCCTTTCGTGTACGGGCTTGGGTCATTAAATAAGTCGCAAAATGTGACGGGCAGTAGCCACAAGTTTAAGTACTTAAGAGACTGCAAAGTGCCACAGCAGAGAAAGCAGTTTTGTTTTTGAGTGTGCGCGGTCATTACCAAATTATTCTTTTCTTATTTTTTGTGCTTTTTTTTATAAAGAAGATTAATGAAAAACGTCTCTACCAGGTTAGGTAAGAGTCAAAACATATTCTGAAAGCTACCTCTTATTTTTTTAAACTTTTTTTTGGCAAGTTATTAAAGCACAGTTTGCAGTATTTTGTGTTTTACGTTGTTGCCACAACTATTCATCTCATGCTTGAACCATCTGCTGCGTTTCCTTTTGGTAAATTAACAGCACCTATATGTAAGGGTTGGGGTGGGGAGGGAGGGTACTTAGGGAATGTAGCTGTAGTTTGGGGAGAGGGTTGATGGGGCAGGGGTCTGGGAGGTGTCATTAAAAAAGAACTTGGGAAATGGGAGAGAAAAGTTGGGATTAGCTGTGCACAGCAGTTACCTCTTGGCCAGCAGCGAAAAGGGAAAGTTGGGGGTGCCTTAAAAATGGAAAGAAAGTGTGTAATCCTCTAGTTGGAACGGGAACAGTTGGTGATTTAGTTTCTAATGTGAGAGGGAAAGGACACAAGTGTTGAGCTTGAGTTAGGAGAACAGTCAATGTAGTTTTGTTTAACTATAAAGGAAAGAGGAGAATCACTGGGGGCAGATTCTGGAATCTTGGTTGCATGAGATTTTGTGTGTGTGAGAGAGAGAGAGATGGATGTGTGTGTTTAAAGAGGGATGTTGGAAATGGGGGAGGGGGGGGGTGCGGTTCAAACCTACGCCTGCAGGGTTGAGGAGCACTCTGTGAAGTTCAGACAGAATTGGTTAGATATTTACAAAATTGTGATATTTTTGTAATAATTGTCAATCCTTTTACATTTGTAGGTTTCTGATAGTCTTTCTGCCTCTGTGATGTGAAATATGATTTCTCTTTGTGAATATATGGGAATTCAAACAGTGTTGTTGTATCCCAATGTTAATTCATGCATTTAGCACTAAATCAAAAAGCAACAAAGTTACTTGGTAATATAAGCTCGAGTTATGAATAAAACCAGCAGGACATTGGATACACAAGCCAAGAGAGGGGGAAGCATCCTGTTGCCTAGCAACAAAGGACAATTTCTGCATGCACAGGGGGAGTATTTGCTTGCATCTGACAGATGGACCTTTTGGTCAGAGAGAACAGTCCCATGAACTGTCGAGTGGGCAGGGGTGACATTGTTGCCAAAGTGGTATCAGGCTGAAAACTTACAAGATGTCCAGTTTCCTCCTCTTTCCCCCATTTCCCCTTTCCATCCCTCCCTCCCCCATTTCCTATCGCCACCCTTTCCCCTTCTTCACCTCCCTCCATTCCTTATCTTCTTCCCCCCGCCCCCCACTACTCTGCCCTGCCCCCCCACCCCATGCCCTAGTTTATAAAGTGGCTTTATGAAACGCACTTCAATCCTTATTGCAGACCATTAATCCTCTTGATTTTAGAGGGAAACCTGGTCAGTAAAATGTTGGACAATAGATCAGGCTTGGTAATTTGAGAAGTTCACTGCCCAATTATAGCACTTCTGCTATTGAAGATATTTGGGAATAATGCACCGACTTGTAGATGATGGAACCCAAAGTCTTGTTTCCTGATTTGCGAAATGTTTGGTTACTACAAGTTGGAAGTTGAAAAACCCAAATGATTAATCGTGAGCATTTTTTTATCATTTTTTGTAAAAAAAAAGTTGATTAAACTGGAGCTCCCTTTGATTTAGAACACAAATGTGGTGAATAGTGCTTTTAAGGATTATTACATATTGTCCTTCGGACTGGTACTATATACAGTTCCAGTTCAACTGAGGCAGTCCATGTTGAAGGTTACTGTGAGACTAAGCTGCACATTTGATTAGCACTGCCATTCCCCTTTGAACATGACAGCAAAGATGTCCATGAACGGCTGGCATTTGCATTTTGAGAATATAATTTACTTGGAGGGCTGCTAATTGTCTCAAGTGGTGTCTCTTGTTTTTCAATGAAGGAAATTGGACATTTGAAATGAAACTCAAGGCTTGGCTGCACAGCCATTATCCTGGGGTTTAACCAAAGAAGTCGGTTGAAAAGGAACAAGTTTAATTCCACTAAGATTTAGAGATAGCAAGCTCAGAATGGTTATGCGGGGATTCACTGTAGAATATAACCCATTTCATTTCACACCGTGGTGATGGGATTTTATTTAAAAGTCCTGTAAATGGGGCAATCAAAACAAATGTTCAAAACTAAATTCATTTCTGTCTCTGGGATGATATTTGACTTCATTCAGGGGCTTTTAGTTACTTTGTAAAAACTGAACCTGTGCTGCTTTTTCTCATGATATAGGAAACCAATTGATCATCAAAACAAATATGACTGAAGAAAGCAGATTCTTATTACCAAAAAAGTGATTATAATTCTGCCTGCAGGACAGGTGGTGAAGGAAGTCAGATATTGGCATTTCATTGCTATGTCCAACCCCACAAAAACTCCTACCCAGTTGCCTATAGAGATTCTCGTTGAAACAAGTCAACCCTGTGAGCACAAACTCATAAGCCAAATGAAACAGTCCTTAATGTTTCCTGTTGGAAGATGTCTTTTGTGGGAAGTGGAAGTTGTGGTATCGGGTACGGTATTACAGATTGAACTGGTACCTTGGCAGCATCTTTGAGTTAGGTTGATGTGCAGTGGCGACCTTTAAACCAGGCAATGCCTGAATCAGCAGGAGTGTAGGAGGACTGCCTTTGACCTTGGTTAGTGTCTTCCTTTGACCTGGGGCTCCCTGATGCTGTATCTTCAATAGGGAAGAGTTCTATTTCTGCAACCCTCCACGTTTTAAGTGTTCCCAGTCCCAAGGAGAAGAAGCAAGTTTTCCTGAAAATAAAAGATGATATGAAGTAAATCTTTGATTTAAGCTGATGCAAACAAAGAGCAGTTTAGACCCTATTGATACAGTTTCAATTGGATTGAATGTTACTGTAAGCAAGACATTAAGTGAGAACGAAGGCTGTGCAGCCAAACTGAACCTGAAGCATTCACTGTTGTACTTCCTCTGTTATGTTCTCTAATGCAGCAAGGGTTTTCTGCAAATGTCTCCTTGTTTCTGTTGGAGTCACTGGGGTCAACTTTTAGACAGCGGCTGACACTGGGCCTTAACTGATCTAACTTGGCAACTCTTGACCTCACAAGCTAGAAACGGATCATATTTCAACAAGGGTAATGTTCGAACTGGTAAACAAGTTAAAGTCAACCCTGAGACTATTAATTCCGTTGACCTTTTTAACCATTTGCTGATGCCAAGAATCCATGTTCTTTTTGGCAAAGCTGTAGCCACAAGAACCACCTAAAGTTGAACTACCTTCGAGGTTAAATGGATTTTCTTAGTGTTTGCAGCAAAAAACATCAGGGTAGAGATTGATGTGTGTAGCGTCTGATTGTCATGTTAAAAAAAACCTACAAATTTAACAGATTTAATGTTACTCCACATCCACATGTGTTGGTCCCACTGTCAGATTCAGTGGATAGTTCCTTCAAAAAGTCAGGGATGCCCTGAACTTGTGTATTCAATGGGCTAACTACTGTTAAAATGATCTGAGAAATTAGTCACTATTAGAAGGCTTTGGGTCTTCTCCGCCACTCTGGTCACTCAAGCACATTAAGTATTGAGTTTTTGTTTCACTTTTTCTGTGGAGCAGTTGGAATCTTTTCTCCCCATTCACTCCCACTATTCACTTCAGTCCAAACTATTCAGGGCCTACTTGATTGTCAGTGAAACAGTTGAAAATCAAGTTCCCTGAAGGGGCAGATCATTCTGATCAGGTTTGAGGACCATCTGCGCCAAATCTGGATCCTCATCAGTTCCCAGACAAAGTTTTTGAGCTTTAATCTTCCCTAATGAACACAAATGTTTGTTGTACTGCGGATCAGTTAATCTGCTAGTAATGAATTTGTAAACTTGAGCTGTAGTTCACTTTGAGTTTAATAGTGGGTGCATTTTGCTAAGGAATTGTTAATCACTTCCCTTACTTCCTGGATGATGACGATGCCTTGCATCACTGCCACTGCCTTACGAATGGGTCCCTCAGGCCACAGGTTCCCATGGTTACTACTAAAGCTGCCACATGACAAACTTAGAAGTGAAACAGTGCTCAAAGGCAGAGCTGGTCATCCTGATGAATCACGTTTTCTCGATAGCAGGAACTCTTGTGTAATTTGACCACAATCTCTACTGGAGCATTAAGGTTGATAGAATTGATTCCACCGGACAGCAATCCAGAGTTGCACACCTTAATTGCTGGGTACAAATGCTTGGGCTGTTTTGGATCAGCAAGGGTTTCCATATTGTCTCCTGTAAGAGTGTGTGTGTGTGTGTGTGTGTGAGAGAGAGAGAAAGAGAGAACCATTCATTCAATTTCCACTTAAAATAGTGAAGCATGTCCAAAAGTACCACTGTCTATTTTCAACCTGCAATCCTGCATTATGTCTGGAGAAAGTTTTTGTGATCTGATCAAGACCAGCGTGCAGAATAATTTTATCACTGGTAATGAAAGCAAGTGGAGGTGAAGACATTTTTCCTTAAAACACCATGTAGTCTGAATTTCTTTTAAGCTGGCTGCCTTTTGCATAGCACACAGCTTTGTGACAAAATTAAGAATTTATTTACAGTGGGACTGGGGAGGGAAAAGAAAGATCACTAGATTCCCAATGAAAAGTTTACTACACACTACTCACGCACTCAATTGTTACAATGCTATTCAATATAAGAGAAATTTGTTCAGTCAGTACATAGAAAAGAAAAATAATGTTGATGCTGGAAATCTGAATGGAAAATAACATGCTGGAGATCCTCAATAGGTCTTGCAGTGTCTGTAGAGAGAGAGACAGCATTAACATTTTGAGAAAGGTCTGAGGAGAATCATATTGAAATGTTAACTCTGTTTCTGTCACCACAGATGCTGCCAGACCTCCTGAGTTTCTTCAGTATTTTTCTCTTTTTTTTGTTAGCACATAGCATTGGCTTGCAACTATTTTGATTTAGTGCAAAACATGCATAGTTACACTTGATATGTAATGTTTATGATGGTGTGCCTAAACTGTCTGCAATTTTGTTTTCACGTTCGTTATTTAAAAACAATAATCGGGCTTGAACGCCTATTGCAGTCAAGTGTAGCATCGGTTCTTGAAGAGAAGGTGTTCCACACTTTGTATGTTGTTTTTTGGGAAGTGTTTTGTTTTAAAAAAATCCTGCGTCCATTTTCCTTTTAGGGTTTGTTTCTTGTGCATTGTGCCAGTTTAAGATGGTGAAGACTTGTAATGTTGCAGAAAGAGCCATCCTGTTCATATATAAACACATAAATATATATATATATAGCACTGAGGACGGCCATTTTGGACCAAGTGTATTCATGGCAATTGGCCACTTGTTTTGTTTTGACTTGTGACAGTGCATGTGCCAGTCTAATTGCTTTGTACTACAACTTTTTTTAATATAAAAGAAGTGTTTTATTATTTTTTTTGAATTAATGTTATGGTTGAGTCTACCTCAGCACCTGTTGTTAGCCTACATTTAGAAGGTGCCATTTTCTTTAAATTTTTTTTGTTCACAAGTTTTAAAAGATTTTTTTTCCCTTGTTTGAATGAGAACTGTGTTTGGAATAGTGATTGCTGGTCCCGTCCTCATCAGTGCAAAACTCGTCAGAGTTGTGGGTGTGTGTGTGTGTGTGCGCGCGCGCGAGTCTGTGTGTGTGCGTGCGCGTGTGCGTGCGCGCACCCCATTCGCAATGTGATGTAATCATTGAGCTTTGTTCCTGCCTCTTACTGTGTGACTCTGCTTTGTCATTTTTTTTCAGTGTTCTGATGGGGGAAATTTAAAAAAAATGCTGCAGGTTATTTTTCTTCATGTGTCACTAAGTGAAGTTTGTGCCTTCAATAGCGAAAGAGAATATTTTTTACATCCTACTAACAGTAGATTTTTGTAGTGAACATTTTTTTGTATTTTATTTATAAGTCACGTAAATAAAAGAAAAGAAGAAGGAATAACAATTGTTTCAGTTGTATACCTTGACTCTGCAGTTAGAAAAAAAATAAATGATGAAGTGCATTTCAGTGGTGTCTCATTCATTCTTTGCAAAGTAGTAGTCCCACCAAGGATAAAATAACATTCACAATAGAAAACAGAAATTGCTGGAAATGCTCAGCAGGTCTGGCAGCATCTGTGAAGGGAAATCAGAGTGAACATTTCAGGTCAAGTGGACATTTTTTTAAAACAGTCCTTTTCCCAATTCAAATCCACGATCAAAACTACAGAAAAAAAAGTCTTTACAATGTAAACTAGAAACTGAAGTAGACTATTTGGCTCTTCAAGTCTGGTTTCTATCAGAACATACTTGAAAATTATAGCTCATTGCAGGTATCCTCAAAGAGATGGACGTTAAGCAGGGCACAAGGTTATATTGAGTGTTCTTTCGAGGGGATAAATGGTTGGTAATGATAGAGTTGAAAGGAGCAGTCATATGGAAGCTTTAAGATGCTGAAGTCTCCAGTCTTAAGGCACAGGTGTTGCTGCTTTTATGACTGCTGGCTGTCTTTGTAGACTGACTAGTACCTCCCTGGCTTTTGGGGCAATAGGATTTATGTAGTCACTGCCAGTGAAGTGACCATTTATCTGATCAATATTTCCTTTGTCCACCCAGAATAGTTTGAAGCTATTACAATGGTAATAAGCAGTGGCAAATCAATTAATTCCAACATGACTCTCTTACATTTTGAGCTCAGAAATAATGAGTTAGGAATCAGAGTTTGAATTTTGGCTAAATCCACAATAGAATGTGTGAATTCCATGAAGGGTTCAATCTTGGTATAGCCATTCAAAGGAGGAATGCTCTCCAAGGCTATTCAATTCCAAACTTTCCAGGGAAGCACATATATCTGTGTCCATGCTGGAAATGAAAAAGTCACCTGTCCTTTGGTGGCCATCTTAGCTTTAACTGTCCATTTCTTAAACGAAATGGCAGTCCCAGAAAACTCTCTACTTGATACACTGCATAAATGAATGAGGAGAAAGTGAGGACTGCAGATGCTGGAGATCAGAGTCGAGAGTGTGGTGCTGGAAAAGCGCAGCAGGTCAGGCAGCATCCGAGGAGCAGGAGAATCAACTTTTCAGACAGAAGCCCTTTATCAGCCCTGATAAAGGGCTTATGCCCTAAACGTCGATTCTCCTCCTCCTCGGATGCTGCCTGACCTGCTGTGCTTTTCCAGCACCACAATCTCGCCCATAAATGAGTGACTGTGATGTTTATTTACAGGGCGTAACACTGATCAGTGGAATAAAAACTGAAAGAAATGCAGATGCTGGAAATCAGAAACAAAAACAGAAATTGCTGGAAAAGCTCAGTAACTCTGGCAGCATCTGTGGAGGGAAATATAAATTAACTTTTCAGTTCTGAGTAAGGGTCACTTAACCTGAAATTGATTGGTAGAAATTGTTGCAGTTACAATAATGGTGATTTACTGAGATCAGTTTTGAGGTCTATTGGTGACAGTGAAAAAGAACCTTTATTCAGCATTAGCTTGTGGTTTGCTTTTTATTCTCGTGATATAGGTATCACTGGCCCTTTCTCAATAATCTTTGAAATCAATGCCTATGGTCTCATTTTAATGGTCAGTTAAAAGATTGATCCTTCTACAAATCAAGAAATCTGATGTGCGTGGAAAGTTCTTTATGCAAAGAGTAGTGGGTGCTTGGAATGCGTTGCCAGCAGAGGTGGTAGAGGCGGGCACAATAGCATCATTTGAGTGTCATCCCTGCATGAATGGGCAGGGAGCAGAGGGATACAGACCCTTAGAAAATAGGCGACAGGTTTAGAAAGAGGATCTCAATCAGCGCAGACTTGGAGGGCCAAAGGGCCTTTTCCTGTGCTGTAATTTTCTTTGTTCTTTGTCAATGTAATTACCATGAGTCTGGGGTCACTTGTAGGCCAGACTGCATAAGTACTGTAGATTTCCTTCCCTAAAGGACATGAGTGAAGCAGATGGTCTGATAAAGGGCTTTTGCCTGAAGCATTGGCTCTTCTGTTGCTCAGATGCTGCCTGACCTGCTGTGCTTTTCCGGCACCACACTCTCGACTCTAATCTCCAGCATCTGCAGTCCTCACTTTCGCCTCTGTATAAGCTGATACCATATGACCTGAGAATGCTTAAGGCTGAGACAAAAATGATATTTTCAAAAATTCCATTCACCAGAGTTAGCAATCCTTGCATAAAAGTCTCAACACAAATGAATCCCACCCTACTCTCTTTAATTGTTCAGTAAGTGATAACAGATTCACATCCCTGACCTTTTTACCTAAGTGAATGAAAGATAAGTGATGACTCACAATGGCAGGAGTAAGGTTGGTGTTCAATTCCTTCTGTAGACCATGTTTCTGACACATTTTTCACAACAGATTCCCTCAAGTCATCACCTGCATTTCTTCCCTGACCCATCTACCCTGTTAAAAATGCTCAAAATACGAAGCCAAAATATTCATAAAATGATTTGTACACTGACTTAGTGATTCAATTGTGACTATGTGGAATGATTGCATTATCTTCCCTTGCAATTACTTTCCCATCACTAACTCCATGCATGTAATGTTGCTAATGCCCGAATGACTCTGTATCCTGCCTACACTGTTCTGCACAACATCTAATGTCCTCATTTAAATTCACTACAACTTGTAATTGGATATTAATGAAACACCAGAACACACACACACACTCGTTTTCTTTGGTATCATGTTTTCTCTTTATTTTTCTCCTGTAGTCACAGACTTTCAGCTAATCTTATCTTCTCCAGTGTTAAAACCAGATCCACTTCTAATTTGCATAAGTAATGTGTTTTTTTTCTGGAGCTATATGGATGTAATTATGCAAATTCTAGTTGAAATAAATGCATTTTCACCTCTCCCTCTACTGTTTTCCCACACACTTTCTCAACTCAATCCTTAGAGAGTACTCAATGGTATCACAATAGGTCCATGTCAGATGCCATCGCCCTGGTCCTACACTCATCCCTGGATCATCTGCATAACAAGGACACCTACATCACACTCCTATTTAGTGACTTTAGCTCCACCTTCAACATCATAATTCCAACAAAACTCATCCCCACACTCCAAGAGCTAGGACTTTGCTCCTTCCTCTGCATCTGGACCCTTGACTTCCTAACCCGCGGACTGTAATTAGTAAGGAAAGGGAACAACACCACCTCCATGTTAATCCTTGACATCAGTGCTCCGCAAGGCTACGTATTCAGCTCCTTACTATAATTCTTATGCACTTACGTTTGTGTGGTCAAATTCAGCTTTAACTACATTTACACATTTACTGATGACCTATTCATAGTAGATTGAATCTCAAATAATGATTAGACAGAGTACAGAAAAGAGATAGACAGGGTTGTAGTGGTTCTGTTCGCCGAGCTGGAAGTTTTTGTTGCAAACGTTTCATCCCCTGGCTAGGAGACATCATCAGTGCTCTGGAGCCTCCTGCGAAGCGCTTCTTTGATGTTTCTTCCGGCATTTATAGTGGTCTGTCCTTGCCGCTTCCGGGTGTCAGTTTCAGCTGTCCGCTGTAGTGGTTGGTATATTGGGTCCAGGTCGATGTGTTTGTTGATGGAGTTTGTGGATGAATGCCATGCCTCTAGGAATTCCCTGGCTGTTCTCTGTCTGGCTTGCCCTATGATAGTAGTGTTTTCTCAGTCGAATTCATGTTGCTTGTTGTCCGAGTATGTGGCTACTAGGGATAGCTGGTCGTGTCGTTTCGTGGCTAGTTGGTGTTCATGTATGCGGATTGTTAGCTGTCTTCCTGTTTGTCCTATATAGTGTTTTGTGCATTCATCCACAAACTCCATCAACAAACACATCGACCTGGACCCAATATACCAACCACTACAGCGGACAGCTGAAACTGACACCCGGAAGCGGCAAGGAAGACCACTATAAATGCCGGAAGAAACATCAAAGAAGCGCTTCGCAGGAGGCTCCAGAGCACTGATGATGTCTCCTAGCCAGGGGACGAAACGTTTGCAACAAAAACTTCCAGCTCGGCGAACAGAACCACTATAACAAGCACCCGAGCTACAAATCTTCGCACAAACTTTGAAGGTAGACAGGGTAGTCGCATGGTATGAAGATAACAATCTCTCTGTCCATGTCAGCAAATGAAGGTACTGATCATCAAGCGGAGTGGAGGATATGTTCCTGTCTGTATCAATGGCACTAAGGTGGAGGTTGTGAATGAACATCAAGTTCCTCGGAGTAAATATCACCAACAATCTGTCCTGGTCCACCCCCATTGACACTATGCTCAAGAAAGTGCACCAATGCATTTAATTTCTTGGAAGGCTAAGGAAATTCGGCATGTCCACAATGATTCCTAAGAATTTTTATAGATGTACCATAGAAAACATCCTACTTGGGAACGTCACAGCTTGGTTTGGAAACTGGTCTTCCCAAGGCTGCAAGAAATTACAGAGTTGTGAACACAGCCCAAACCATCACACAAACCAGCCTCCCATCCACTGACTCCATCTACACTTCCTGCTGCCTCAGGAGAGCAGCTGTCATCATCAAAGACCCATCCCACCACAGTTGTAATCTTCTTCCACCTTCTTCCATCAGGCAGAAGAAACTAAAGTTTGAAAACTTTGAGCATAGCTTATTCCCCACCATTATCAGACTTATGAATGCACCTCCCGTACATTAGAAGTCATCTTTCTCTGTAACTGTAACACTATATTCTGCATTCTATTCTGATGTGACTTGTGTAAGGTATAATTTATCTAATTAGCACACAAAACAATATTTTTCACTATATCTCAGTACATGACAATAATAAATCAAATCAAGGCTAAAGGTCACTTTAATGTGGAATAGACCGATCCAGATTGGACTGTCAATTTCATAATATTAGGTCCTTGACCTATGACCCGGTATCCCTGAAATAGATCCCTCAGAAAGATGATGCATCCTGAGTGGGTTACTTTGAAATAGACAGGTGTGAAGCCATACCCTCCTGTCTGTTTAGGGGACATGCTTTTGTGCTCTGTTGATTGATCTTTAAACATCTGAGCTTTTGAATTCAGTTGTGACCCAACATGAGAATTTTGGTTCATTATTTATTAATTACATGAATATATTTCTCACCAAACTCTGCAATCCCTGCCAAAAGCAATGGACAAACTCTGCATTCAAGTAATGATTTCTGAACTCAAGCTCTCTGCACTTGACTACTGTAATGCTCTTTTCACTGGCCTCCATTTCTACCCTCACTGGGGGTCCGTTTAGCACAGACATCTGGTTTTCGATGCAAATTGATGCCAACAGTGTGGGTTCAATTCCCAAATCGGCTGAGGTTACTATGAGGGCGGCCCTCCCCTAATTTGAGATGTGATGACCCTCTGGTTAAAGCAGCATAGTGGTCAATCTCTCTCATGAGGGACAACCCTTTGGTCTGGCAAGACAATGACAACTTTACATTTTAACTCAACCTGAGCTCTTTCAAATCTCTGCTGCTAATATCTTAACTTGCAACAAACATTGTGTACCTGGCTCCCAACTCAACGGCATCTTGATTTAAAAAATTCTCTTTCTTTTTAAGAGTCTCCAATCCTTACCCCATCTCTTTCTCTCCAGCAATCTTAACAGCCCTCAGACTTCTGTTGTCTTCCATTCCTGCTCTCGTGCTCATCCCTGACTTCCATCACTCCACGATTACCAGCCTTACCTTTAGTTGGTTATACACTGAATGGAGAAAAGTGAGGTCTGCAGATGCTGGAGATCAGAGCTGAAAATGTGTTGCTGGAAAAGCGCAGCAGGTCAGGCAGCATCCAAGGAACAGGAAATTTGACGTTTCGGGCATAAGCCCTTCTTCATGCCCGAAACGTCGAATTTCCTGTTCCTTGGATGCTGCCTGACCCGCTGCGCTTTTCCAGCAACACATTTTCAGCTATACACTGAATGCCCTCCCTCAACCTTTCCACCCCTCCTTTTCTTCCTCCTCCACCTCTTCCAAGATGCTCCGTCACATCATTCTCTTGGATGAAACCGTTGGTCACCTTGCTTATTATTTGAAGTGACCCTCTTGTCAAACTTTGCTCTAATGGTCCTGTAAAGGATCTTGGGGTATTTTAAACTTTTGAAGTTAGAATGCAAATTGCAACTTTGTTAAAAAGGAAGATTTGTATGTGTTATGACTACTCCCCTGAAGACAAATAGCATCAAATTCGAAAATGTGTGAGAAAAGTGCTAGATTTTGTAACAAAACATGGAATACAGGCATTGCTGATTTTTTTTTTGCCCATCGTTAATTACCCATGAACCTGGGGGTAATTGAGAACAAACCGCATTGCAGTGGGTCTGGAGGTTGCAAGTAGGTCAGACCAGGTAAGGGCAACAGATTCTATTCCTTAAATGGCATGAGTGAACCAGGTGGGTCTTCACAACAACAGGTGCTAAATCTTTAATTACAATTACTGAGACTAGCTTCACTTCCAGGTGAGACTCCCCCTGCGTACCCAATCCATTAGTCAGATACCCTGGATTCTCAGCTGAAAATGTGTTGCTGGTTAAAGCACAGCAGGTCAGGCAGCATCCAAGGAACAGGAAATTCGACGTTTCGGGCCAGAGCCCTTCATCAGGATGAAGGGCTCTGGCCCGAAACGTCGAATTTCCTGTTCCTTGGATGCTGCCTAACCTGCTGTGCTTTAACCAGCAACACATTTTCAGCTCTGATCTCCGGCATCTGCAGTCCTCACTTTTTACCCTGGATTCTCAGTCCTCTAATATTGCCATTACACTACCATTTCCACAAAAGAGTAAAACTCTAAATTTGACAGAATCTAAAACATAAATTGTAGAGAATCACTGAGGGAACTAGTGAGAAGGTATTAAGCTTGGTGCAGATATGGAAGGTATGATCATTAAGGTGGTAGCAAAGATCCTTAAACAGATGATATATGGTTTGAAAAATTACTGGTGTAGAGAAACACATATTAAACATGTTTTAAACACTTGTCCACCAGTAGCACTGATTGATGTCCACATTGAAAAGTTCCTGAGCTTTTAAATATCAAAGCAGCAGGTCATTAATGTCCCATAAATCAACCACTTGGCAATGTCTCGAGGAGATTGAAGAATGATGAAACATTATTTATAGTTTCCACTTGGGAGGTTATCCCAATAAATCAAGGGAGACAAAATCCAGGGTGAGTTATGATGGAATTCACAGACTAGTTTGTGCCCCCTAATTTTTCAGCCATTCCAAAGTTTCCGCAGGAATTTTCTTGATGATCTGGTGCAATTCCAACAGGCGATTGATGGGAACTGTAGGGAAGTGGTAGTGGTTGTGATAAAAGGGGTATTAAACCCAGGGTTCAAAACAGTACCTGTGCTCTCATTGATATAAAGCCATTTAATAACTTAATAGTTTCACAAAGCTTGTGTAGGAAACTTGTCGATGATGGTGAACAAATATTATCTGATTCTCAATAAAGACTTTTGAGTTTTATTAGAGAATAATTAGGTGATGGAATTGAGGTCCATTATACAGGATATTAGAAAAGTGTATCAAACTAATTTGGCTGAGGGAGATGAAGAGTAACCAGAAAAGCAGTTGGTGCATTGAGACTCAAGTTTAACATGATTCTGGCTCAGGGTGGGGCAGGATTTGTTGGACGCTACGTTCAGAGTTTGGGAATTACAATATGAGAGAGTTTCTTAGCAATGAACAATTTTGCTGTTCTGCTTCGCTCAAAGATTTATAGATCTTTGCAATGTGGATGCTTAGTCATTGACTATGTTCAGGTTTGGGGTTGGTAGATTTTTAAACCTCAAGGCAACAGACCACGTGATAGTAAATGGGGTTAGAATGGGGTCTAACTTATTCAGCCAATGCCAGATATAATGGGCCCAATGGCTTCTTTCTGTTCTGTGTTTTATGAATTGATTTTGAGGAATATGAAGATAAAATGAGACATAAAGTTGATGATCGTCGCGAATGACAAAGCAGATTTACTGACTGACGCTTTTAGTTACGTTCTGATTACAAAGATGAAGGCTTATAAACACTTTGAAGTTTATTTTATCGTCTTCAGGATCAGGAAATGTTCCAGACAGCACCGTCCCTCCAGAGGTTAAAGTAATGGAGAGGGTGATAGACCTTGCAGGTAGAATGTGGTGCTAAACTATTGGGGAACTGCCCCTGTCACTCCTTACCTACACTCTCTCCCCCCCCCACCTTTAACCAGATGTTCCATGGTTTAGATCAGGCTCCGAGACATGTATTGAAGTCAGATCCTGCTTCAAAGAACTGCTGGCCAATCAGACTCTGGCAGATCTTCAGTACCATAGAACATAGAAAAATACAGTGCAGTACAGGCCCTTTGGCCCTCGATGTTGCGCTGATCCAAGCCCACCTAACCTACACTAGCCCACTTTCCTCCATATGCCTATCCAATGCCCGTTTAAATGCCCAGAAAGAGGGACAGTCCACCACTGCTACTGGCAGGGCATTCCATGAACTCACGACTTGTTGAGTAAAGAATCTACCCCTAACATCTGTCCTATACCTACCTCCCCTTAATTTAAAGCTATGCCCCTTCGTAATAGCTGACTCCATACGTGGAAAAAGGTTCTCATTGTCAACCCTATCTAAACCCCTAATCATCTTGTACACCTCTATCAAGTCACCCTTAAACCTTCTTTTCTCCAATGAAAACAGCCCCAAGTGCCTCAGCCTTTCCTCATACGATTAGATTTTTTTTTCAGATTAGATTAGATTTACAGTGTGGAAACAGGCCCTTCGGCCCAACAAGTCCACACCGACCCGCCGAAGCGCAACCCACCCATACCCCTTACCTAACACTACGGGCAATTTAGCATAGCCAATTCACCTAACCCACACATCTTTATGACGGTGGGAGGAAACCGGAGCACCCGGAGGAAACCCACGCAGACACGGGGAGAATGTGCAAACTCCACACAGTCAGTCGCCTGAGGTGGGAATTGAACCCAGGTCGCTGGCGATCTTCCTACCATACCAGGCAACATCCTGGTAAACCTCCTCTGCACCCGTTCCAGTGCCTCCACATCCTTCCTATAGTATGGCGACCAAAACTGCACACAATACTCCAGATGTGGCCACACCAGAGTCTTATACAACTGCAACATGACCTCAGGACTCCGGAACTCAATTCCTCTACCGATAAAAGCCAATACACCATATGCCTTCTTCACAGCACTATTTATCTGGGTGGCAACTTTCAGAGATCTTTGTTTATGGACACCAAGATCCCTCTGCTCATCCACACTACCAAGTATCCGACCATTAGCCCAGTACTCCATCATCTTGTTACTCTTACCAAAGTGAATCACTTCACACTTAGCTACATTGAACTCCATTTGCCACCTTTCTGCCCAGCTCTGCAGCTTATCTATATCCCGCTGTAACCTGCCACAACCTTCCTCACTGTCAATAACTCCACTGACTTTCGTATCATCCGCAAACTTGCTCACCCAACCTTCTAGCCCCTCCTCCAGGTCATTTATAAAAATGACAAACAGCATGGTTCCAAAACAGATCCTTGCAGAACACCGCTAGTAACTGCACTCCAAGATGAACCTTTACCATCAACTACTACCCTCTGTCTTCTTCCAGCCAGCCAATTCCTAATCCAAACCTCCAACTCACCCTCAATGCCATACCTCCGTATTTTTTGCAGTAGCCTGCCATGGGGTACCTTATCAAGCACCTTACTAAAATCCATATACACCACATCTACCGCTTTACCCTCGTCCACCTCCTTAGTCACCTTCTCAAAGAATTCAATAAGGTTTGTGAGGCACGACCTGCCTTCACAAAACCATGCTGACTATCCTTGATCACATTATTCCTATCCAGATGTTCATAAATCCTATCCCTTACAATTCTCTCTGAGACTTTGCCCACAATGGAAGTGAGAATCACCGGCCTATAGCTACTATCCCTACTCCCCTTCTTGAATAAGGGAACCACGTTTGCTATCCTCCAGTCTTCTGGCACTATTCCTGTAGACAACTAGGACATAAAGATCAAGGCCAATGGCTCTGCAATCTCCTCCCTTGCTTCCCAGAGAATCCTAGGATAAATGCCATCAGGCCCAGGGCATTTATTTTCACCCTTTCCAGAATTTCCAACACCTCTTCCCTACATACCTCAAAGCCATCCATTCTAATTAATTGTGACTCAATATTCACTTCGGCAACAATGCCCTGCTCCTGAGTGAATACTGACAAAAAGTGTTCATTCAGTGTCTCCCCAATCTCTTCAGCCTCTACGCACAACTTCCCACTACTATCCTTGACTGGACCTATTCCTACCCTAGTCATTCTTTTATTCCTGACATACCTATAGAAAGCCTTTGGATTTTCCCTAATCCTACCAACCAAGGACTTATCATGTCCCCTCCTTGCTGCTCTTAGCTCTCTCTTTAGATCCTTCCTGGCTACCTTATAACTCTCAATCGCCCCAATTGAACCTTCACGCCTCATCTTTACATTGGCCGCCCTCTTCCCTTTAACAAGGGATTCCAATTCCTTATTAAACCACTGCTCCCTCACACGACCCTTTCCTCCCTGCCTGACAGGTACATACTTATCAAGGACACTCAGTAGCTGCTCCTTGAACAAGCTCCACATATCGATTGTGCCCTTCCCTTGAAGCCTACTTTTCCCAGCCACGCAACCTAAGTCATGCCTCACTGCATCAAAATTCCCCTGCCCCCAGCTATAACTCTTGCCCTGCGGTGCACACTTATCCCTCTCCATCACTAGAGTAAAAGTCACTGAATTGTGGTCACTGTCCCCAAATGACCACTGGGTGTAGTGGTCATCACTGGTACTGCAAAAGACTCCAGGCTGAAAGTTATTGCTGGAGCTTTGAGTGAAGGCATAGGTGAAGTATAAAAAGAAAAGTGAAGCTGCATTCTGGCTACAGAGGGAGTACAGCAGAGATTGACCACATTGATTCCTGGAATAGTAGGACTGATGCATGAAAAGAGACTGAATTGGTTAGGACTACATTCACTGGAGTTTAGAAGAATCTGGTAAATCTCATAGAAACGTATGAAGAGTCCACAGGTCCAGACTGGGTAAGGATACAAGAAGGATATTACTGATGATTGAGGGGTCCAAGACTAGGGATGTGGAGTAGATTATTTAGGACTGAGATGTGAGACATTTCTTCATCCAGAGAGTGGTGATCCTGAGGAATCCTCTGCCACAGATAAGGGTGAGGCCAAAATCTTGAAAAGTGCTTTGACGGAGGAAGTAGATACAGTTCTAAGGATTAAAGAGTTCAAAGGAAATGGGAAGAAATGCAGGATCAAGGTACTGAATTGGATGATCAGACATGATTATATTTAAGGGGAGGCTCAGAGGGCTGAATGGTCTACTCAGGCTCTGGTTTTCTCCATTCTAGTTTAAGTGTATGATGTGAAAACCATTCATTGTTTGTTTTATTCACTCACAGGATGTAGGTGTCTCTGGCTAGGCCAGCCTTTTAGCCCATTCTAATTGCCCAGAGAGCAATTAAGTGCCAACCACATTGTTGTGGGTCTGGAGTCATATGTAGGCCAGACCAGGCAAGGAAAACTGATTTCTTCCCTCAAAAAAAATTAGTGAATCAGATGGGTTTTTCCAACAACTGACGATGTTTCCATGATCAACATTAAACTCTTAATTCTGGATTCTTTACTGAATTCAAATTTCACCATCTGCCGTGGTGGGATTTGAACCTAGGTCTTCAAAACTATTGATTGAGTTTCTGGATTAATAGTCTAGTGGTAATACCATTTGGCCATTGCCTCTCCAATGTTCTCATTTCCTGCATCTCTTTCCTATGTTAATGTAAAACTTTCTATTTTGTTTTTTCTCATTCCTTGTAGGACCTGATTCCTACTCCATTGGTCATTCTCCATCTCTCCGCTTAGAGACCATGGGGTTTGGGAAGGATGGTGGTCCTGATGAATGACTGTAAACAGACCCATGAGGGGATTACAGCTGAAGCTGATGCTTTCTTCCCTCAATGACCATTTAGAGGATCAAATGAAATCAATCTGACTTGGAAATTAGGGTAGTGTTGACCTTTCTAGAGTAAGTGAGCATTGCAATGGCTTCTATGGATGACTAAGCCAAGATAATTCAATTATATAGAGTTTGAAGAATAGCAAAAGACCAACTGGCCCAACATATCAATGTCAGTGTTAGCCTCTGACTTAACTTTATCAGCTGAATCTTTTAATCCTTTCTCCTTCATGACTAGTTTTCCTATACATGTGTCTATGCTGTTCACTTCAACTACTCCTTGTGAATTCCACATTCTAATCATTATTTGGGTGAAGGAACTTGTTTTGATTCCCTTTTGGATTTGTTAGTGTCCATCTTTTATTGATATCCCCAGCTTTGGTCTATCTCTTGCTACCTTTCACTATGAGCACAGCCTGTAGATTAATGAGTATTACAGGCCCTCATACCTACATCCACTTTCGAACAGTGCTGCAGGACTGAGGGAGCTGCTTATTTCTGCTCAATCAATATCCTGGAATTTTCCAGTTGGGAGTTAATTGGAGAGTTTGTGCCTTTGGGAACCATTACATGAGTTTATTCACTTCCTCGAACAGTTTAAACAAATTAGGGAGTGCCCATGATTGTTAAGGTTGCGTATGGTTGATCGGCCAGACAAAATGTTCAAATGAGCAAATTGCTTTTTCTCATTTCCCTATATTTAAAAAAAACTTTTGTGACATTATCAGTTCTGATGTAATGATCCAGACACCCAACTGGGCCCTTGGGAATTGCAAAGGTCTTATAATTCATTAAAGAGAGACTGATTTCACAGAAATCCCAAATGTATTTTTGCCCTAAAGACATGAAGAGTAGGAAGAGCTGATAGTAGCTACTGAGGTATTAAACTGATGAAGTATTAAACTAAATGAAGAACAATTAAGGAAGCAATATTGTTAAAGGGAAGTCACTTGCATTGTGACTATGGACTAAAGAACTGTAGTTATTAGAAAATTCTCTCTATCCAAGAGGGAGGGTAGACCGAATCTTCAAGGCAAAGTAAATTAATGAGGCCAGGTACTATTTTATACAGTCACTCGGGTGGTTATCCTTTAAACCTGCAGTGCTGTCCTTCTGTGGAAATTAGATGACAGAAACAGGCCATTCAGCCCAATGATCCATGCATGTTATGCCTTATCACAGGAGCCTTATCTTTATCATCATACCCTCTCCCAAAATCTATTAGTTCCATACTGCTTGTGAATATCTGTTCTAATTCAGATTGAACAAAAAGTATTAATTTGAGAGTGGTAATTCCTTTCCCCATTGCCCACTCTTTCCCAGGCACACACCTAAAAGGAACATAGTTTGCTTTTGTCATTGCAGTACCTTGTCTAAAGTGTTTTATGAGTGAAATGGACCAACTGGTCATGTGTTGGTGTTTGTGTTCCACACATACAACCTTCCTTCATCTCCCCTGCAATCTATATGTCCTTTGATTAGGGTTCAAAAATGACTGTTGTATATATCCTAGAGAAGTGACAGGTCAATTTCAGACAGGCTGGCAACACAATGAGCCCTGTCCAACACCTTGGGTCCTAAAGTGCCAATAGATGCTCACTGCTGTACTGTCAGAAACCTAGCGTCCACGGAGACGCTGTTGCACTTCTGCACTCACCCTCAATCACTTTCAGCATCATTTCCCCTATAGGGCATTTCCCAAAACAGCCCTATCAGCTGATTCAGGGGTAAGTACAACTAAGTTATGCAAATGAGTTCCTTATGATTAATATCCATAGGAACAAACCCTGAGGTTTTTGGTTTGTGTTTTCAATTGATCTCTGGATTTGTCTAACATAGGTATGTGTCTTTATTATCTATGGGTGTTAATGGGTACTACGTGTAAAACATGCGGGTCCCATGGCACATGGGTTAAGGAATCAATAGTGATTTTAAGAAGAGTCTCATGGCTGCTGTTTGTTTACGAGACCCTCCATAAGGGTGTGCACCCTTAAGTACTTCATGGACTGTGTGTACATAATGCTGAGACTCTGCCTGTTAGTTTGTCTGCAGTGGGTAGGGGTCAGGTGCCTGCTCAGAACTCAATTCTTTAGCTGTAAATTCTGCTTCATAACTTATAATGTGCTCTACTATTTTAAATAAGCCAAGTCTCATAATTAATTAATCTTTGATGAATGATTGATTATTCAACCATGATCATCAATACAACATGATGAATGTGTGAGCTGAACAATCAGCAAGTCAATTAATCTATAGATGAAATATACAGTCAGTGGTCTTAAATCATGCTCAAGTGCATGAGCAACCCTTTGTTCTTTTTTTCAGTGTGTTAAAATCACAACTTACTGGTGAATAAGCAAATCCCACTGAGAAGCCAGTTTAATTCACTTGAAAAATGATCAGAGTGTGTGCTGGATTAAGAGCAAGGGTAGGTCAAAGGCACATTGTCAGAATATCCACAAAATTTTCCCATGTAAAATGAGACACAGCAGACCTCCAAACTGAATTCAACATGTTTGAGCAATGTTCAGGGCTCTGTTTCTGGATTCAAGTGTGTCTGATGCAAAAAAAACAAGGCATTAGGATTTACTTAGCCATTGGGAACAAAGGTCTCTATAGACTTAACTTGTCAGCCAAAGAACTAAAAGATTTCCAAAAGTTATGGACTACATTAGAAAACCAATTCAGAGTCAGAGTGTTCATCACATGGAATTCAAGAAGGTCTGATACAAGGTAGAATGTATACTACATAGCAATTAATGTACAGCAATAGGTACAATTGAAATGAACTCGTTAGACAGAATTACAACTATCAGGAACTAGGCATGTCACATTGGTCTCCATTGGGATCTTGTGAAAAACTGTTTCTGATTGGATGAAGCTCAATGTCACTCCACAGTAATTCTTTCATTACCTTATACAATAAAAACTTGGGATTGTGAAGCTATGATACCTTTTATATGTTTCCCCTGCTCCCATTATAAGAACATAAGACCAATGAGTGACTATTAAGCCTTATTAAGCCCCCCACCAACCCACCCTCTCCTCCAAGCACCTTCCCCTGCCACCGCAAGATTTGCAAAACCCGTGCCCAGACCTCCTCCCCCACTTCCATCCTAGGCCCCAAAGAAGCCTTCTACATTCATCAGAGATTTACCTGCACTTCCACAGATACCATTTACTGTATCCGTTGCTCTCAATGTGGTATCCTCTACATTGGGGAGACAGGACACCTATTTGCAGAATGCTTCAGAGAATATCTCTGCAACACACGCATGACACAACCCCACCGCCCCATGGCTGAACATTCTAACTCCTCTTCCCACTTCACCAAGGACATTCAGGTCCTGGGCCTCCTCCATCGCCAAACCCTAACTATCCGATGCCTGGAGGAAGAACGCCTCATCTTCTGCCTTGGGACCCTCCAATCACATGGAATCAATGTGGATTTCAAAGGGTTTGTTCATTTCCCCTCCCCCCAGAATTATCCAAGATCCAACCTTCCAACTCAGCACCACCCTCTTAACGCATTCTACCTGACCATCTTCCTTCCCACCTATCCACTCCACCCTCCTCTCTGACCTATCACCATTACCCTCACGTCCATCTACTTATGGCATCTCAGCTACATTCCCTTCTGCCCCCTCCCCCTTCCATTGATCTCTCAACCACTTTGGCCCACAAGCCTCATTACTGATGAAGGGCTGATGCCCAAAACATTGACTCTCCTGCTCCTCAGATGCTGGCTGAACGGCTGTGATTTTCCAGCACCACACTCTTCGACACTGATCTCCAGCATCTGCAGTCCTCACTTTCTCCTATTTAGCCTTATTTGTCCACTTTGTCATCCAATTATATTGTCATTAATCTGACAGTCACCTTAACCCCACTTTCCTTCCTTAATTCCATCAGCCTTGATTCCCGTTTTTCCACCTATTCATCACTGAAGATGCTCAATAGTTAGGCCTCCACTGCTCACTGAGGGTGACAATTCCAAACATTCATGACCTCTCAAAGCAAACATTTCTTCTCATCTCACCCTTAATCTCAAAACTGTGTCTGGTACATCTAGATACCCCATGAAGGAGAACATTCAATCAGTGTCTACCCTGTCAAGCCCCCCCCTCAGAATCTTGTTTCAGCAAGTCCATGGAACGGCAGTGTCAGCGAATTATAATACTGAGAGGCGATGAGATAGTTAAGATCAGATTCCCCAGAGTGTGGAAACAGGCCATTTGGCCCAACATGTCCACATTGACCCTCTGAAAAGTGACCCACCCGGGACCCATTCCTGAAGAAGGGCTTATGCCCGAAACGTCAAATCTCCTGTTCCTTGGATGCTGCCTGACCTGCTGCGCTTTTCCAGCAACACATTTTCAGCCCCATTCCCCTACCCTATAATTACTCCTGACTAATGCACCAAAACACTATGGGCAATTTAGCATGGCCAATTCACCTGACCAGCACATTTTTGGACTGTGGGAGGAAACCGGAGCACTCAGAGGAAACCCACGCAGACACAGGGAGAATGTGCAAACTCCACATGGACAGTCGCCCGAGGCTGGAATCAAACCTGGATCCCTAGCGCCGTGAGGCAGCAGTGCTAACCACTGTGCCCCCGTGCTGCCCATTTTGGGCTGGTTAGATACTGTTGTGGTAGGAATTAATGGAGACACAAATTCAGGATTATTTTTCCAAAGGGTCACTGCACTTGAAACATTAACTCTTTTGTTTTGCTCACCACACATGCTGCCAGACCTGTTGAGTTTCTCCAGCACTTTCTGTTTATGGTTCAGATTTCCAACATCAACAGTCCTTTATTTTATTTGATATTCCCCCGCCCCACCCCCTTTATTCCGTGATTTGGAATTAAACCTGTTGGACTATAACCTGGTGTTGTGTGATTTTTAACTTTGCATCCCTTTATTCCGTGTAGTGTGCAGCTTGATGGATGGATGGGGTGAATGGAATCTCCCTTTGCAACATCATTAAGTAGATGGCGATCTGAGGATTCTCGCATTTTAAAAAAAACTTCACGTCTCCAACATCAAAGAAGGTCTGAGGCATTCAGGATGAATCATGTGACACAGTGGATATTGGTGAAAAGAGAGTTCCCTTTCAATAGAACTGCTGTGTAGTTCAGTCAATGCTTTCAGTGCTGCAGCCAAAGGATTCTGTCTTTACACGATCTCTGACCCAGATATGATCCTAATGGATAAGAGACTCCACAATACCAGCGTGAATTCTGACAGCCGCCCCCTCCGAATCTTATTCGCTCGACCTCACTCGGGGAGGGATTCCTCCTTCACGATGTCCAGTCTGTGACTTACAGTATGAATGAGGTGAGCAGCGTGGGATCACATTACAAACCCAGCGCCTTGGCGGGGGGCTTTATTCACCTCCTCCTCCTTATTGTACACCAACTGCTTTCTATCAAATTCCGGCTGGTTTGACGTGAGAACGGGAGCAATTAATTGAGAATTGCAGGCAACGGATTTCCCCGTTCTGCTCACATTGAAATTCAGCCCCCCTCCCCACCTCCTTTCCTCTGTTTCTTTTCCCTCCTAATCTCAGGGGACATTGTTACAACTTAGATCTAAACTCTAGAGTCTGATGGAAGTGATTTTTTTCCCCCCATGTGTGAGTCTAGGATGTGTGTGTTACCTGCAAGTTTCCCTCTGTGCAACTCCCCATCCTGACTTGAAATTAGATCACTGTTCCATCACTGTAGCTGGGTCAAAATCCTGGAATTCCCTCCCTAAGGGCACCGTGGGTCTACCTACAGCACATGGACTGCAGTGATTCAAGAAGGCAGCTCACCCCCACCTTCTCAAGGGCAACTAGGGACGTGCAATAAATGCTGGCCTTGCCAGCGATGTCCAGACCCTGTCAGAGAATTTAAAATACTTGAGCACCAGGGAAAGGGTCGGGGTGTCAGCTTTCCACATACTGAGTCTAACCCACACTCAGTGCTCATATCCCAGAGAGCAATCAGGAGAGGGAGCCCTCTGTCAGCGAGTACATCTTTATTTTCAGATGAGCACAACAAAATGATTGAGGTGTAAGTGTAATAGAGTTAAGGGGAATTCTGACTTACAGACAGTCATAATCCTACAAATGGTGGACTTCATTCCATTGGCCCCTCAGCCAAGCACAGACACTAAATGCCTGAACCTACGGTCCATCTTGTACAGGGAAGGATTACTATCACAGGAAACAGAACAGGAAAACTAACCTGTCTCATAATGGTCTAAATCTAGCTCACATTCCCTACTAGTGACTGGGGCTGGTCCAGGATCAGGATTGGGAACAGTGACTGGGACTGGATCAGGATCAGGATTAGTCACTGTGACTTGTTCAGGATCAGGAACAGACTGAGACTGGCTTGGGGTTGGAATTGGGAACAGCGGCTTGGACTGGCCCGGGTTTGTGTTTGGGAAATAATGACTGGCCTAGGATTAGGATCGCGAACAGTGATGGGGACTGGATCTGGATTGGGAACGGTGACTGAGACTGGCCTGGGTTTGGGATTGGGAACAGTAACTGGGACTAGTTCGGGTTTGGGATTGGGAATAGTGAGCGGGACAGGCACTAGATCAGGATCGGGATCAGAAACAGTCACTGTGGCTTGTCCAAGATTGGGAGTAGTCACTGAGACTGGTCTGGGTTGGGGATCGGGAACAGTGACTGGGATTGGCACTGGATTGGGATTAGGAACAGTGACTGGAACTGGCAATGGATCGGGATCGGGATCGGAAATAGTCACTGTGGCTTGTCCAGGATCAGAAACAGTAACTGGGATCAGGCACAATGACTATGACTGGCCCAGGATTGGGATTGGGAACAGTGACTGGAACTGGCTTGGGATCAGCAGGGGCCCCAGGGTTAGGATTGGGATCTGCTCTTTCTACTCACTCCAAAGATAAGCTGAACTGATAATGATTGCTGTGGGCATTGTGGGGAGGAGAGTACCAGTGGGATGGGTATATTCCTGACTAGAAGACCTGCAGCATGAACCACTGTCCTACCCTAATCTCTACTGGATTCACTTTAAATAAGCCTTTATTCTGCTTCTCTGTTTTCACTATTTTGTTGGTTGTTGTCTTCTACAGCCTGTATTTTGTTCAGTAAGGTCAGGGTTAGTCAGGGGCAGGGTTAGGGTTAGGGTTAACGTCAATGTTAGGATCACGGTCAGGGTTAGGGTCAGAGTGAGGGTCAGGGTCAGATTAGATTATCTACAGTGTGGAAACAGGCCCTTCGGCCCAACAAGTCCACACCGACTCGCCGAAGCGCAACCCACCCATACCCCTACATTTACCCCTTACCTAACACTACGGGCAATTTAGCATGGCCAATTCACCTGACCCGCACATCTTTGTGACAGTGGGAGGAAACCGGAGCACCCGGAGGAAACCCATGCAGACACGGGGAGAACGTGCAAACTCCACACAGTCAGTCACCTGAGGCGGGAATTGAACCCAGGTCTCTGGTGTTGTGAGGCAGCAGTGCTAACCACTGTGCCACCGTGCCGCCCTTTTAGGTTTAGGGTCAGGGTGAGGGTCAGGGTTAGAGTCAGAGTTAGAATTAGGGTCAGGGTTAGTGTTAGGGTCAGGGTCATGGTCGGTTTTGGGGTCAGGGTTAGGATCAAGGTTAGGGTCAGGTTCAGGGTTAGAGTTGGGTTTAGGGTTAGGATTTGTGTTGGGATTAGGGTTAGGGTTGGGGTTAGGGTTAGTTTTACGGTTAGGGTTGGGGTCAGAGTTAGGGTCAAGGTTAGGGTTAGTTTTACGGTTAGGGTTGGGGTCAGAGTTAGGGTCAAGGTTAGGGTCAGGGTTAGGGTTAGGATTGGTATTGGGATTAGGGTTAGCTTTACGATTAGGGTCAGGGTTAGCGTTAGGTAAAGGGTCAGAGTTTGTGTTAGGATTAGGGTTAGGGTTGGGATAAGCATTAGGGTTGGGTTTATTGTTAGGGTTAGGGTTGCTTTGGGGTTAAGGTTGAGATCAGGGTTAGGGTTTAGGGCTAGGGTTAGGGTTAGGTTTATGTTTGGGGTTAGGTTTAGGTTTAGGGTCAGGGTCAGGGCTAGGGTTGGGGTAGAGTTTAGGGTTAGTATGAGGTTTTGGGTTAGGGTTAGGGTCTGGGTTAGAGCTATGGTTAGTATCAGGGGCAGGGTTGCGTCAGGTTTAGGGACAGGGCCAGGGTTAGGGTGAGGGTCAGGGTTTGAGATGGACCAGGGTTAGTGTCAGGGTGAGGGTTAGTGTTGGGGTTGGGGTTAGGGTTAGGCTTGGGGTCAGGGTTAGTGTTGGCATCATGGTTAGGGTTGGAGTCAGGGTTAGGGTTGGGTTCAGGGTGAGGGTTAGTGTTGGCATCAGGGTTAGGGTAGGTTTAGGGTTAGTGTCAGCATTAGTGTCAGGGTTAGTGTTAGGATTAGTGTCAGGTTTAGGGTTAGGGTCAGGGTTAGGTTCATGGTTATGATTAGAGTGAGGGTCAGGGTTAGGACTCAGGTTTGGGTTAGGTTTAAGGTTGGGGGCTGGGTTAGGTTTAGGGTCAGAGTTAAGTTCAGCATTATGGTTAGGTTTAGGGCTCAGATTTGGGATAGGGATAGGGTTGGGTCAGGGTTAGGGCTCGTGCTGGCATCAGGGTTAGGGTAGGTTTAGAGTTAGTGTTAGGATTAATGTCAGAGTTAGGGTTAGGGTCAGGGTTAATGTTAGGATTAGTGTCAGGGTTAGGAGAAGGTGAGGACTGCAGATGCTGGGGATCAGAGCTGAAACTGTGTTGCTGGAAAAGCGCAGCAGGTCAGGCAGCATCCAAGGAACAGGAGAATCGATGTTTCGGGCATGAGCCCTTCTTCAGGAATGAGGAAAGTGTGCCAAGCAGGCTAAGATAAAAGGTAGGGAGGAGGGACTTGGGGGAGGGGCGTTGAAAATGCGATAGGTGGAAGGAGGTCAAGGTGAGGGTGATAGGCCGGAGTGGGGGTGGGGGCGGAGAGGTCAGGAAGAAGATTGCAGGTTAGGAGGGCGGTGCTGAGTTTGAGGGTTGGGACTGAGACAAGGTGGGGGGAGGGGAGATGAGGAAACTGGAGAAATCTGAGTTCATCCCTTGTAGTTGGAGGGTTCCTAGGTGGAAGATGAGGCGCTCTTCCTCCAGGCGTCGTGTTGCTATGGGCTGGCGAAGGAGGAGTCCAAGGAATTGCATGTCCTTGATGGAGTGGGAGGGGGAGTTGAAGTGTTGAGCTATGGGGTGGTTGGGTTGGTCGGTCTGGGTGTCCCAGAGGTGTTCTCTGAAACGTTCCGCAAGTAGGCGGTCTGTCCCCCCAATATAGAGAAGGACACATCGGGTGCAGCGGATGCAGTAAATGATTTGTGTGGAGGTGCAGGTGAATTTGTGGCGAATATGGAAGGATCCCTTGGGCCCTTGGAGGGAAGTAAGGGGGGGGGGTGTGCGCGCAAGTTTTGCATTTCTTGTGGTTGCAGGGGAAGGTGCTGGGAGTGGAGGTTGGGTTGGTGGGGGGTGTGGACCTGATGAGGGAGTCATGGAGGGAGTGGTCTTTTCAGAACGCTGATAGGGGAGGGGAGGGAAATATATCCCTGGTGGTGGCGTCCGTTTGGAGGTGGCGGAAATGACGATTGATGATACGATGTATATGGAGGTTGGTGGGGTGCTAGGTGAGGACCAGTGGGGTTCTGTCCTGGTGGCGATTGGAGGAGCAGGGCTCAAGGGCAGAGGAACGGGAAGTGGAGGAGATGCGGTGGAGAGCATCGTCGAACACGTCTGGGAGGAAATTGCGGTCTTTGAATAAGGAGGCCATCTGGTTTGTACAGTATTGGAACTGGTCCTCCTGGGAGCAGATGCGGTGGAGACGAAGAAATTGGGAATATGGGATGGTGTTTTTATGAGGGGCAGGGTGGGAGGAGGTGTAGTTTAGGTAGCTGTGGGAGTCGGTCGGTTTATAGTAAATGTCTGTGTTGATTTGGTCGCCTGAGATAGAAATGGAGAAGTCTAGGAAGGGGAGGGAGGAGTCTGAGATGGTCCAGGTAAATTTGAGGTCGAGGTGGAAGGTGTTAGTAAAGTGGATGAACTGTTCAACCTCCTCGTGGGAGCACGAGGCAGCGCCGATACAGTCATCGAAGTAGCGGAGGAAAAGGTGGGGGGTGGTGCCAGTGTAGCTGCGGAAGATGGACTGTTCCACATATCCAACGAAAAGGCAGGCATAGCTGGGGCCCATGTGGGTGCCCATGGCTACTCCTTTGGTTTGGAGGAAGTGGGAGGATTGGAAAGAGAAGTTGTTCAGGGTGAGGACCAGTCCAGTCAGTCGAAGGAGAGTGTCAGTGGAAGGGTACTGGTTGGTACGGTGGGAAAGGAAGAAGCGGAGGGCTTTGAGTGCTTCGTGATGGGGGATGGAGGTGTACAGGGACTGGATGTCCATGGTGAAGATAAGGCGTTGGGGACCGGGGAAGCGAAAATCATGGAGGAGGTGGAGGGGGTGGGTGGTGTCCCGAACGTAGGTGGGGTGTTCTTGGACTAAGGGGGACAGGACCGTGTCGAGGTATGCAGAGATGAGTTCGATGGGGCAGGAGCAGGCCGGGGCAGTCAGGTTTGTGGATTTTGGGCAGGAGGTAGAAATGGGCAGTGCGGAGTTGTGGGACTATGAGGTTGGAAACGGTGGATGCGAAATCCCCTGAGGTGATGAGGTTATGGATGGTCTGCGAGATGATGATTTGGTGGTGGGAGGTGGGGTCATTGTCAAGGGGGCAGTAAGAGGAGGTGTCCGCGTGCTGACGTTTAGTCTCAGTGGTGTAAAGGTCGGTGCGCCAAACTACCACCGCGTCTCCCTTGTCTGCCGGTTTGATAGTGAGATTGGGGTTGGAATGGAGGGAGTGGAGGGCTGCACGTTCCGAGGGTGAGAGGTTGGAGTGGGTGAGAGGGGTGGAGAGGTTGAGGCGGTTAATGTCGCAGTGGCAGTTGGCTATGAAGAGATCGAGGGCAGGTAAGAGGCCAGCACGGGGTGTCCAGGTGGATGGGGTGTGTTGGAGGCGGGACAAGGGGACGTCAGAGAGTGGGCGAGAATCCTGGTTGAAGAAGTAGGCGCGGAGGCAAAGGCGGCGGAAGAATTGTTTGATGTCTCGCCGTGTGTTGAACTCGTTAATCTGAGAGCGTAGGGGAATGAAGGTGAGGCTTCTGCTGAGAACTGATCTTTCATCCTCAGAGATGGATAGTTCTGGAGGGATGGTGAAAACACGGCAGGGCTGGGAGCTAGGACCTGGGACCTGGTGTGGGCTGGAGCTGGGAGTGGGGGTGGGGTTAGGCATGGAGACGGGAATTGGGGCAGGGACGGAGTTCAGGGCGGCGGTGGGACTCAGGTTTGGGTTAGCTTTAGGGTTGGGATTAGGGTTAGGGTTAAGTTTCTGGCTGTCAGCGAAATCCCTTAATTCTCTCTGCTGCAGCTCCTGTTCTTCAATGATCTTGGACACTGTGACATGAAGAAATGATCTGGGTTCTGTCTTGGACTGGTACCTCACACCGTGCAACTTTCAGACAAGTCCGTCTTTGATGGTCAGTTTGCCCTCTCGTTTACTACAGGAGCTGGGTGTGTTCTCCCTGTACTTGTCGCTGCTCTGAGCCTGTATAAGATCCTTGACTTTAATTTGACTCACAGTCACAGTAGCTAGCTGTTCTGGGATTGTGTATCCCCTCATTGGCCAATTCAACAACCTTTTGTTCCCATAGAATCATAGAATCCCTACAGTGTGGAAACCGGCCATTTAGTCCAACAAGTCCACACCAACCCACACCGAAATTTAATCAGGGATGGAGGTCTACCATCTGCTGAGACAAATCCTCTGGCTTCACATCCTGCTTTAAACCCGAGTTGGTACAAATACAAGGAAGGGTTTTGAGGGATATGGACCAAATGCTGGCAAAAGGAACGAGATTAGATTAGGATATCTGGTTGGCATGGACCAAAGGGTTTGTTTCCGTGCTGTGCTTCTCTATGGCTCTATGTTCTCTATGACAGAGTGTTACAAGGGGACATAAATTTAAGGTGAAGGGTGGAAGGTATAGGGGGAATGTCAGGGGTAGCTTCTATACCCAGAGAGTGGTGGGGGCATGGAATGCGCTGCCTGTGGGAGTGGCAGAGTCAGAATCATTGGTGACCTTTAAGCGGCAATTGGATAGGTACATGGATAGGTGCTTAAGCTAGGACAAATGTTCGGCACAACATCGTGGGCCGAAGGGCCTGTTCTGTGCTGTATTGTTCTATGTTCTATGTTCTATGTCTGTAGCATCCTGAGGCCAGTAAGCAATGAGACAGGGTGACTACACCAAGAAAGGAACTCTGGGCTCCCAGCTCCTTCTCAGAGAGTGATAACCAGCGCTGCTTTCCTCTGTAACCCAGGAACTTTGAGTCCAATGGTAATCTTTGTTCCCCAAATGGTATTTTGTTTATTAAATTTAGCCATTGCTCAGTAGACAGCACCCTCCAATTATCAGGAGTTTGGCATTTCAAGTCGCAATCCTTGAGCACAAATCCACTTTGACACTGCTGTGGGTGTGCTGGCCTGTAAACAGTGTCCATTCTCAGATCCAATATTAAACTGAGGCCTCTCTACACCTTCAGGTGTTCTAACCAGGATTTCCTGGTGCTACTTTGAACTTCTACCAGGTGTTCTGGTCAATATGTATCCCTCAGCCAACAGAATGAAAACGTACTGGTGGTATTGATCTCATTGCTGTCTGAGAGATCCTTCTGTGCGCAATTTGGCAGCTGCACTTCAATAAGCACCTTAGTGCTTTGCAACATCATTGTGAAATAATCACCGATAAAATCCAATCAGAATCTCAAGTTCTCATCTCAGAGAACGTGGAAGTCACTGAGGCACAGTGTAATTGAGGTGAACAATATAAAGTATTTAGGGTACAATTAGCTTAACATGAGAGAGGAAGGAACAGCACATTGGCTCAGTGGTTAGCACTACTGCCTCACACGGCTAGGGACCCAGGTTCGATTCCAGCCTCAGGTGACTGTCTGTGTGGAGTTTGTACATTCACCTGTGTCTGCATGGGTTTCCTCCGGGTGCTCTGGTTTCCTCCCACAGTCCAAAGATTTGCAGGTTAGGTGAATTGGTTATGCTAAATTGCCCGCAGAGTTAGAGGGAATGGGTCTGGGTGTGTTACTCTTTGGAGGGTCAGTGTGGACTAGTTGGGCCGAAGGGCCTGCTTCCACCCTGTAAGTAATCTAATCAAACAGAGACATATGCTGATCAAATGAGGTGATATAGGAATGGAAGGAAGTTCAAATGGAATATAAACACTGATATTTATTATTTGAATCAGCTCCTGAGCCATATAACCACATAAAGTCCCAATTCTACCCCAAAATGTCTTCTGCTATGATATTTGTGAAACAGTTCCATTGCAAGTCCCTCAGAGAGACCTTCTGTTTATGATTAAGGAGTTTGTTGCCATCATGTGGAAAGGCACCTCAACTACAGCTCTTAACTCCGTCGCTGGAGCTGCACTTGCTTGGTCCTGGAGAGAGAGAGAGAGAGAGAGAGAGAGACAAGGTGGCAGCAGCTGGGCAGGGTAATGGGGGAAAAAAATGCCGCCCTGAGATGTCTCCAAAACACCAGTCCCAACCCCCCACCTGCCCAGCCAGCAATGCCCACGTCCCAAGAGAGAATTAAAAAAAAATACATGGGCCAGTTCATATAAACTTTCAGATCCCAGTGCTGGTTCTAAATCCAGCCCCAACAAGCAGGTTGGCATGTACCTCAATGGGAATCTCACTGCCACCAAATGGCCTGTCATTGGAGTTGGTCTCATGGCCAATGTGACCCTTATACACACTGGATTATACAGTCAATGATGATAAATCTGGTACCATTCTGGGTCTGGGTAATTTACCTGTCAAGGTGATAACAGCAAGAGTGAAGCTGACCTATGAATAGTTGACAAGAAGGCAGGTACTTAGGATAGTGTTTTCGGGGGGGTGGGGGTGTTATGCGGAGATTAAATGTGGGACTATGTGCTGATCGTCCAAGGGCATTGTCCCTACCACAGAGGAGAAAATATTCTGCTTTCCATATATCACTTGGGGTACAAGTACAGTTCTGGTCAATTTAGATTGATAAATTCTTGATCTCGCAAGGAATTAAGGGCTACAGGGAGAGTTGCAGGTAAGTGGAGTTGAATTTCCCATCAGCCAAGATTGAATGGCGGAGTGGACTCGATGGGCTGAATGACCTCACTTCCACTCCTATGTCTTGGTCGTATGGTCTACTGAAGGATATGCAGTGTATACGTACAGCAATAATGCAACAGCTGCGCTTCTCTGCAACCCTGTGCTATAGAAAATCACGCTGTGGATGTAGGTTTGCTCGCTGAGCTGGAAGGTTCGTTTCCAGACGTTTCATCACCATACTAGGTAGCATTGGCAGTGGGCCTCCGGGCGATGCACAGTTGATGTTATCGGAGGCCAACTGAAGATGTTACCTCGTTGGGTGATGAAACGCCTAGAAACGAACCTTCCAGCTTAGCAAGCAAACCTACATCCAACACTCAACCTGAGCTACAAATCTTCTCAAAACTCACTAAAAGCACACTGTGGCAGATTGCCTAGAAAATGGTTATACCCGTTCAGTAGAAAGTTTGCGTTATCCGAACATAGTCCACAATTTGTCAATCACGTGATAGCCAATTTGTGTTGACGAAATGCGCATTATACCAGAACGACCTGTATGGGCTTACAAATGAGGAAATCAAAACCCTGGGGTTGCTTGCCATTCGATGAGATCATGGCTGGTCTGATTATGGTGCCACATCTACCTTCTTGCCAACTCCAATAACGTTTGGCTCTTTTGTTAAAAGGTTTATCTGTCACTACCTTAAAAACTTCAATGGCCCTGCCTTCACCACTCCAGGGAAGAGAGTTCCATAGATCCAAGATACTCTGGGAGAAAACTTTCTCCTCATCGTCATCGTAAATGGGAGAGCCCTTAATTTGAAACTGTGATCTCTCATTCCAGTCTCTCCTCCCAGGAATAACATCCTGTCAGCTTCCACCCAGTCAAGTCCCCTCAGGGTGTCAATGTCTTATTAAGTTTTACTAAACTCCAATCGATACAGGCCGAAACTGTCCATGCTTTGCTCATGTATGGCTGTCATTAGAAAATGAGGATATAGAGGCTCTGGAGATGGTGCAGATATGATTTACAGGAATAATGCAATGATTGAGAAATTTCAATGATAGGAACAGGTCTTTCTGTCTTGAAAAAGTAAATTGAAGTTGGTTCTCATTCATTTTCAAGGGGCTTGATGTGATAGAGGCAGAAACAATGTTTTCACTTGCAGAGGATTCAAATACTACACATCATAAGTATGAGAAAATGACTAATAAAGGGTTGGGAGAACATTCTTCATCCAAAGAATGGTTAGAAGGTAGAAATAATATATGGAGTGATTGAGGCGAGTACCCTGGATTAATTTAAAGCGAAGCTGCATATGTTCAGGATAGAGAAAGGAATATAAGGATAGAATATACTGATAAAGTAAAATGAAGTGAAATGGGAACAGACCCTTATGGAATATAGACAACAATGAGGACCTGTTTAGGTCAAATGGCCTGTTAATGACCTGTAAGTTCAATGTAAGATTAAAGGAACAAATCTTACCTGAACAAGGTAGTAATACATTCTGCACAGGATCACTGGCTTACAGTCAACAGTTAAGATCAATGTTTAGGGTTTTTTTTACGGATGCTTTATTAGGATCACATTCCTCAATTTCATTCATTTTTCCAGGCAAAATGCCTAGCACTGTTGCCTCATAGCAGCAGGGGACACAGGTTCAATTCCCACCTTAGGCAACTGTCTGTGTGGAGCTTGTACATTCTCCCCATATCTGTGTGGGTTTCCTTTGAGTGCTCCGGTTTCCTCCCACAGTCCAAAGATGTGCAGGTCAGGTGAATTGGCCATGATAAACTGCCCATAGTGTTGGGTGCATTAGTCAGAGGTAAATATAGGGTAGGGGAATGGGTCTGGTTGGGTTGCTCTTCGGAGGGTTGGTGTGGACGTTTTGGGCCGAAGGGCCTGTGTCCATACTGTAGGGAATGTAATCTAATCTGAACCTAATCAAACTGGTGACTTTGATCATTAGAAGATATGCAAAAATGAGAAAGGAAGTTTGAAAATAACTTTCAAAACTGAAGAAGAACCCAAAAAAATAAGCCTACTATCCCAAATACTCGCAGTCCTAAAATTATAAATTACTTTTCCCTTTCTAAATAGGTATGCTCTTTTTTGGATTAATCCAAAGTAAATTTCCAACTCTTGAAGAATTGATTGTGGAATCTTGACCAGGTAAAGTAATGCTTGACAAAAAATGCAATGGAATTTTCATTGAGACAAGGAGCTATTGAGCGTCAAATAGTCATTACCTCAGGCCACAGAGGCACATTGTATTATATATAATGGAGTTATAAACGGGGTCCCACTGTATCGTAGATCAGCTTACACAGCCTCTTTATTTATGCTTCCTGTTATATTCTGCAGTACATCAATTTCTGTTAACAGCAAACATGTCAGGCATTACCCTGATCAGAAACTCCCTTTTCACTCTGACTAATTAATCCTGGGTCTAAGCCGTCAGGGGAAGCTGGGTTTTTTCACCTTGTGGTTTTGAGCAGACATTCTGTAAAGCCCAGCATTGTACAAGATATTACACAAGTTGTTGTTACTGTGTGTTAAAGTCTCTGGCAATGTAATATATCAGGACAGTGTGCATTGATACTGGGATAAAAATAGGCAAGCACCAAATGACATGTCATTGCAAACCACAAAAGGTGTGGTTGATCAAAAATGTGATATGAGTATCTCACCAAATTTACCTATAAATATCAAATACACTCTCTCACAGCCGTAATTTGTTTTCCTTGTATTAAATCTGATTCAGTCACACATTTTTGATTCAACTTCAATCTATGAATCTTCTCATCCACTCTGTGTCATCCTATAACCTACAATCTTTTAGTAACTCCATCTTGGATCACCGTGTTTTCTCAGCGTTTCAAACTTGGTGATCATTGCTCCTTGATTCTGCAAATAAGTTCCTCTATAAAATGAGTAAAAGTGCACAAACAGAGCCTTTAGACTTGTGATAGGTTTACACTGTACTGAGTTGCATTCCATGGAGAAGACTGGGCTCTTCTTCCTTAACATGCACTGCTGTGTTTCCGAGGGTATTAATTGTCTATGATGATGGGTTAGCTCTGTAGTTATATTGACACTTGCCTACAATCGATGTCTTGATTTACTACCTTTATCGATTGATTAAGAACAGCTACTGTCAATATATAAACAGTAAATAATGTCACATTGTCTTTAGGAAATATCCAACGTCATATTGATTGAGTTTGACCAGCAACAGGCTCACGCGAAACAGAGTTTGCTGCTCCTGACCTTTATCCAGTGACTCCTTGGGGAACAAAAATGCATGAACCTTGGTCACGGCTTGTCTCTGAGCAATGATCATTCCTCACCTTATGGTCTTCCACCTGCATGTGGCCTGGTCACCAATACTCCTACACTGCGGCCTTAAACTTCACTGCAGGATCAGGGAGGGGTGTATGAGAAGCCTCAGTGGTTGTGGACCGGGGAAGGTCTCTGTGGCTGGATGATGAAGGTTTAATGTGACGTTAGTTCCTAACACTCTCATTGAGTTAGCACTAACGCCATGAGCTGATTGGCCCCTTCTATGCTGCAGCCATTATATTGTTTAGGCCAAGCATTCACCTCCTCTGTTGTTGCAGGTTTAAGTTTGACAAATACCCTGTGATGTGGAGTGCTGGTGTTGGACTGGGGAAGTCAGAGGTCACACAGCACCAGGTTATAGTCTGACAGGATTATTTGAAATCACAAGCTTTTGGAACATTGCTCCTTCACCAGTTGACATTCACCCAGTTTTGAGTCTCATATGACTCTTCTTTGGAATCTACATCTGTGGTTCCAAAAGGTTAACTCTGCTTATATTTCAGATTTCCAACATTTTTAAAATTATTCTCTGTTCAGTCAGCATTATTGCCTGTCCCTATTTGCCCTGGGAAGTTGGCACTAGCCTGCCTTCCTGAATCCCTGCAATCCTGTCGGTTGACCCACAATACTGTTGCAGAAGAGCTTCCAGGATTTTGACCCAGCAACAGTGAAGGAACTGTGATATGTTTCCAAGGAGAAAGTGAGGGCTGCAGATGCTGGAGGTCAGAGTGGAAAAGTGTGGCGCTGCAGAAACACAGTGGGTCAGGCAACTTCCGAGGAGCAGGAGAGTTGACGTTTCAGGCATAAGCCCTTCATCAGGAATGTGATGTTCCTGAAGAAGGGCTTATGCCTGAAACATCAATCTACCTGCTCCTCTGAACCTGCCTGACCTGCTGTGCTTTTCCACTTTGATATGTTAACAAGTCAGGACGGTGAGTGGCCTGGGGGAAAATTTGCATGGAGTAGTGTTCACGGTGCTGCCCTTGTCTGTCTAGATGGAAGTGTTGTGGCGGATGAAGTCTAAGGATCTTTGGTGAATGTCTGCAATGTATCATGTCGATGATACACACTGCTTCGACTGAGCGTCTGTGGTGGATGGAACATCTGCAGCAATTTGCTTGACTTGAGAGTTTTCAGTCTCAAAGGCAGCTTGTCAATCTAATCTATCTGGGATTATTTCAGCAGTTTGTTTTAATGCAATTATAACTTGTATCCTTTTTATATTTTTCTTTATTGATGGAGCAACACCAGTCACCTGTCTCGCATTATTCATTCATTGAGCAGAAGGTTCACGTCACTCAGACTGGGGTGGCACGGTGGCTCAGTGGTTAACACTGTTGCCTCACAACACCAGGGACCCAGGTTCGATTCCAGCCTCAAGGGACTGTCTATGTGGGGTTTGCACATTCTCCGCATGTCTGCGTAGGTTTTCTCCGGGTGCTCCGGTTTCCTCCCACAATCACAAAGATGTTAGGTGAATTGGCCATGTTAAATTGCCATGCTAAATTGCCCATAGTAAATATAGGATAAAAGGGTAGGGGAATGGGTTTGGGTGGGTTACTCTTCAGAGGGTCAGTGTGGACATGTTGGGCTGAAGGGCCTGTTTCCACACTGTAGGGATTCCATTCTAAAAGATGGATGTGACACTGTCAAATTGCAACAAGTCTTGAGTACATTGAACACATTGTATGCATCAGAGCATTGGTAAAAATGCTAACTTGGAATAAAACTTACCAGGTGCAAGAATAGCTTGTCAGAACAAATGGAGTCCTCTTCCCATCGTAAAGATAGTAAGCTAATAATAACTCATGGAAATCAAAGAATTTGTACAGTGCATATTATGTGTAATTCTGGTCTCCTTCCTGTCAGAAGGATGTTGTGAAACTTGAAAGGGTTCAGAAAAGATTTACAAGGATGTTGCCAGAGTTGGAGGATTTGAGCTACAGGGAGAGGCTGCACAGGCTGGGGCTGTTTTCCCTGGAGCATCGGAAGCTGAGGGGTGACCTTATAGAGGTCTATAAAATCATGAGAGTTTTGGATAGACAAGGTCTTTTCCCTGGGATGAGGGAGTCTAGAACAAGGGGGCATAAGTTTAGGGTGAGAAGGGAAATATTTAAAAGGGACCTAAGGGGCAACTTTTTTCACACAGAGGGTGGTGTGAATGGAATGAGCTGCCAGAGGAAGTGGTGGCGGCTGGTACAATTGCATCATTGAAAAGGCATCTCGATGGATATGTGAATAGGAAGGGTTTAGAGGGATATAGGCCAAGGGTTGGCAAATGGGACTAGATTAGGTTGGGGTATCTGGTCGGCATGGAAGAGTTGGGCCGAAGGGTCTGTTTCCCTGCTGTACATCTCTATGACTCTTATGTCTGTACTGGCTCTATGAGCATTTTGGCTTCATGCCAACCTCTTGTCTTTTCCCCTTAAACCTGCACATTGTTCCTGTTTTAAACAAAATAATCCAATAACCTTTGGAATGCTTCAATTGAGCCTGCCTTATCCACTCTTGGAAGCAATGAGATCCTGGTGTTTTCCAAACAAGGATTAATGACTTTTCTGGTCCAGGCAGAAATTTATTTTCCTCCCATATTAACCAAGCCGATCACAATAGCCATTTACCTAGAAGGGGAATCTAGTTAACTGTGCGAAGGAGAACAAACTTGAAGGATTCATTCACAGGTTAGATTAGACAGAATGGAGGATCAGAGTTTAGATCAGAGTGGTGCTGGAAAAGCACAGCAGATCAGGCAGCATCCGAAGACCAGGAAAATCGACGTTTCGGACAAAAGCCCTTCATCAGGAATAGAGGCAGGAAGCCTCCAGGGTAGAGAGATAAATTTGGGGGGGGGGGGGTGGAGTGGGGCTGGGGAGAAGGTAGCAAAGAGTACAATAGGTGAATAGGGGTGGGGATGGAGGTGATAGGTTAGAGAGGAGGGTGGGGGAATGTAGCAAAGAGTACAATAGGTGAATGGGGATGGGGTTGGAGGTGATAGGTCAGAGAGGAGGGTGGGGGAAGGTAGCAAAGAGTACAATAGATGAATGGGGATGGGAATGGAGGTGATAGGTCAGAGAGGAGGGTGGAGCAGATGAGTGGGAAGGGAGATAGGACAGGTCATGGGGACAGTGCTGAGCTGGAAGGTTGGAACTGAAGTAAGGTGGGGGAGGGGAAGTGAGGAAACTGGACTTCACTCCTCAGATGCTGCCTGACCTGCTGTGCTTTTCCAGCACCACTCTGATCTAAAAAATGGAGGATCATGTAGATCTATCATGGATCAGTTGACTGAATGGCTTGATCCTGTTTTGTATATCTAAGTTGTGATGGATAGTAGACCAGAGGCAAAGTGACAAATTAACTGCTGTAACTGCCTTTATGTTAATCTTTTGTTGAAGTAAGAAGATCAGATAAAACAGATGGTAGAATTTTCTGACAAATGTACTGTTCGAACAATAAGTGTGGGGTAATGGGTGATTGATATTGAGAGCATTTTGTTTGTGCAGCTGGTCATATTGTTTCATTATAAAATCATATAGCAACAAAATAGGCCATTCAGCCCATTGTCTCATTAAAAGATCTGTCTAATTAGTTCCCTGCTCCTTAAAGGAAACATTTTCTCATTTTATGGCATGGCATTGGCCAATCAATCAAAATAGTGAGAAGAAACAAAACTTTAGCACCTAGATACCTAGACCTATTAATTGTTGCTGTCTGGAGGGACACAGTCGAATGTAAAACAAGGTTTGCTAATCTTACATGGAGTGATTTCCATTTCACATTTTAATTAAAGGATAAATTCACATATCCCATGTCTCCCAACAGGGAGCTGCAGTTAAAAGGGGTGTTAAATACTAAAGCAATACTGTCACTCTAATGTCCCAAGCTGCATCCTCTTTGATGATGTTAAAGCAGTGAATTTACCCTTAGGTTTTCTATTTAAACAGCCAACCAAATAACGTTGAAAATATATCAAATGTATTTACTCACAAAAGCAGAGATTATTCACAGCAGATTTGTATATTGTTTCAAGATGATTAATCTCTATTTCTGTGTAGAGATACCAATTTCTGAAACTGTCATGTTCCCCAAATTTTGGCCTCCTACAGATTCCTTGTTTCAATTGTGCCATTGGGATGGTGACTTCAAATGTCTGGACAAGCTCCTGAACTCCCTCGTAAAACCTCCATTCACAACTCTCTTATCCTTTGAGTTGCTCCGTAAAGCCCACCTCTCTGATCAAACTTCCCAGCACAAACTGGCATGACTGCGGTGCAGAGGGACCCAGGTGTTCTTGTGCATGGATTGCAAAACTCACTCTGAGACACATAGCAAGAATGCTACTGGAATGCTGTCATTTGCTACCAGCAGAAGTAGATGAGGTGGGTACATTAACAACAATTAAAAGGCAATTGGACAAATACGTGGATAGGAAAGAATTGGAAAGATATGGGAGAAAGTGAGGACTGCAGATGCTGGAGATCAGAGCTGAAAATGTATTGCTGGAAAAGCGCAGCAGGTCAGGCAGCATCCAAAGAGTAGGAGAATCGATGTTTCGGGCATGAGCCCTTCTTCAGGAAGGGCTGAAGAAGGGCTCATGCCCGAAACGTCGATTCTCCTGCTCCTTGGATGCTGCCTGACCTGCTGCGCTTTTCCAGCAACACATTTTCAGCTTGGAAAGATATGGGCCAACTGCAGAGAAATGGGGTTAGCGTTGACGGACATTTTGGTCAGCATGGACCAGTTCGGGCCAAAGGACCTGTCTTTGTGCTGTAGGAATCTATGACTCCATTTATCTTATGAAGAATTGAACATAACAGTAAGGCTATTAGGTTGCAGATATAAAATATTGATGAGACGATTCCGTGAAGTTTGGTCTCCTCTTTTAAAAAGAGATATGTAAGTGGATTGGCGGTCATTCAGAGATTCACTACGTTGATACCTGGAATGAGCTGGGTTGTCTTTTGAGGAAATTTTGGACACACAGCATTTTAAAAAATTCATTCACACGATATGGGCATCGCTGGCTAGGCCAACATTTATGGCCCATCCCAAATTTCCTGGTGGAGGGGACAATTAAAAGTGGTTCTGGCGTCACATGTAGGCCAGACCAGATAAAGATGGCAGTTCCCTTCCCTAAAAGACATTGATGAACCAAATGGGCTTTCCTGACAATGGATTCATGGTCATCATTAGACTTTTCAATCCAAGACATTTATTGAACTTAAATTCCACTATCTACCATGGTGGGATTCAAACTTGGGTCCTCAGAACATTACCCGAGTCTCTGAATTAGCAGTTCAGTGACAATACAGCTTGGCATCTCCACTGGAGAAGAGTGTTTCCACTCTTTAGAATTGTGACAGATTTCAAATCTAATGTTGATCTTCCTTTTCGTGCACCCTCTCTCCACCTCTAACTTTGTATTCCTTGCTTTGTTCAATCACCCAATGAGCTTTGAATGGCGTGATCTGCCTGTATGCACACAAAGCAAAACTTTTCATTGTACTCAGGTACATGTGACAAAAATAAACTAAATCAAAAAGATTGAAGTGTGTAAGATCCTGAGTGTTCTTGACAAAGTGGATGTGAAAGGGATGTTTCCTTATTGTGGGTGAACACAGAACCTGGGGACACTGTTTTAAAATTAGGGAGGGCCCTTTTAGGACAGAGATGAGGAGAAATGTTGTGTTTCAGCAGATTGTGCGAATTTGGAAATTTCTGCCTCAGAAGGTGGTAGAGATTGGGGTCACTCAGTTGGGGATGAATAGATCCTCATCAGACAGGAGATTCGAGTAAATGGGAATGGGGAATTTGGAACATCAACAGACCAGCCATGATCTTATTGAAATGGTGGAACAGGCTTGAGGGCTGAATGCATTGTCTCTGATCTTAAATTCATATGTTCATAGGTTTTTCTGCTTTTCTGGACTAAATGTGTGGGTGAACATGTCAGACGGTGACTGACATGCCACCCAACCACTGAGAGAATTCACCCAATCGCACCAATGGCTCATTAAGAGAATGTGCTTTTCTCAGTCTGCCAGGGCTTCGAGTCTGACAGCTTCTGGGTCCTCAAGACCTTCTCTTCACAAATCCAGTGACAAGAAGAGTAGGGTTTCTTTTCTTGTGGCAGGGTGGGCATTGTGAGGAAATTAGGATTGGGCCAGGTCAGGGTCAAGGACAGAATTGTGGTTTTCAGCAGCCATTCCCTTTCCCTCCCTTCCCTGCCCCTAGACTGGGACAATTGGAGCTCCCCTCCAACCTGTCAAACCAGTTTCCCAGAAGGAAAACAAACCATCTTTCTCATCCTTTGGGGAGGCAGATCCTTAAGGAGGTGATGAATTGAGGACTACCAACTGAGGGCTACTCAAGTGACTGCTGATTAACCACATAAGAGCCTTAATCAAGATAGTCTCTGATGGGCCTCCTGTCACAGAACCTTGTTGGTGAGGTGATCAGAAGGTGCCTCTTCAGAGCAACTTGCCCATTTTCACCACCTCTCTTGCCATGCGCAGGGTGTGGACAATTCTACCCAATGCATCTCTCTATGGACAGAATGGTGTCAAATTCTGATGAATAAATATGTAGTGATGTTTTGATTTAGTACAGGCAGATAAATGCAAATTGCTAATATATTCCACACTACAATCTTGGCACCTTATGTCCTTGGTCCAACATCAAATTTCCTGATGAAGGGCTTTTGCCCGAAACGTTGATTTTCCTGCTCCTCGGATGCTGTCTGACCTGCTGTGCTTTTCCAGCACCACTCTAACGTAGACTCTGATTTCCAGTGTCTGCAGTCCTCACCTTTTGCCAACATCAAATGCTGTCAGTATTGAACATGGTGAGGTTATTTAAAAGTTAGTGTTTGGTTGTGCAGTTCTGCCAATTCATTTTCATTTTCTTCCAAACTGTAGCTCTTATTTATTGATTTTTTTTTGACTTGCCATTTTAATTTACTGACTCTGAACCAGCATAAAGAATGAGTCAGGTTCCAGTGACATGAGGCAAACAGGTTTAAGACCTTTAGACCTTCTGGACTGTGATTTGTTGGAATCTTTTTTTTCCGTATCATGCTCTGAGTTGATCCCAGGGACAGAACTAAGGAAAGGCTATAAGATATAGGAGCAGAAATTAGACCATTCAGCCCATCGTCTGCAATTCAAACATAGCTGATAAGTTTCTCAGGAGAAAGTGAGGACAGCAGATGCTGGAGATCAGAGTCGTGAGTGTGGTGCTGGAAAAGCACAGCAGGTCAGGCAGCATCCGAGGAGCAGGAGAATCGACAGTTCTGATGAAGGGCTTATGCCCAAAATGTTGATTCTCCTGCTCCTCGGATGCTGCCTAACCTGCTGTGCCTTTCCAGTCCCACACTCTCGACTCTGACAAGTTTCTCAACTCCATTCTCCCATTTTCTCCCCGTAACCCTTGGTCCCCTTGACAGTCAAGAACCTATCTATCTCAATCATAAATATACTCAATGACCTGGCCTCCACAGCCTTCTGTGGCAGTGAATTCCATAGATTCACCACTCTCTGGCTGAAGACTTTTTTGTTTTAAAAGATCTTCCCTTTACTCTAAGGCTGTGCCCTTGGATCCTAGTCTGTTTTACCAATGAAGCATCTTCCCAACATCCACTCTGTAAGTCCTGAGCCCCCGAACTCAGATATTTCTCTCCTGTATTTCTAGATGAAGATGTCCATGAAGCTCTTGCAGAGATTAATGCTGTGCATTTGTACGTGCACAGGCTTACATCCAGGAGCTAAGAAGAAACTTTTCAACTTTATGTATGATTTGGAGGTGCTGGTGTTGGACTGGGGTGGACAAAGTTAAAAAGCATATGGCTCCAGGTTATAGTTGTCACAAAGCTAGTCCCTTTTTTTCTTGAAGCTGTTTCTTGGCTCAATGAGACTCTGCCCTTGATTTTTTTCAGAGGGGCAATAAACTGGGCCGGGCTCTGATCAGTCTGGTTTGGTACAGAGATGAAAAGGATTTTGAGAGGCCTTTTGTTTACATGTAAACAGATGAGACTTCAGGCCAAAGTGGTCATGCTTTAGAAGTGACCTGTACAATGAAAGGGGAATGGTCTGCTCTCTAGCTAATTGAGCTGAGCTGAGATGCTTTTAGTTCAGCCCTGAACTGGGAAGTTCAACAGGGGAGCTGTGTGGAAACTCTCATTCTCACTTTTCTGTCCTTCAACTTCAACCTGTGAGCGTGTGTTCCATTTATACTGTTTGCTTATTGGAACTGTTGTGATTAGTTGGAACAGCATAATTAAGTCTAACTGGATAGGTTGAGTTCTGTAGAGGTGCTTTATTCTGTTCTTTGTGTTTCATAGTGCAATTTTGTGAATAAATGTTTTGTCTGTTTTAAAATCTAGGAGGAGAAAGTGAGAACTGCAGATGCTAGAGATCAGAGCTGAAAATGTGTTGCTGTGCTTTTCCAGCCACACATTTTCAGCTTTAAAATCTAGTAGTCAACCTAGCTATTTTACTCTGAGTAATTTTCACTGTACACTTACCAAAACAAATTGGAAAGTTATGGTCTGGGGCTGCCTGCTAAAGAATGTTTTGAGTGGTCTGGCCTAGTCCATAACAGACTGGGGGCACTTTGCGGGATTTGAAACAGCGAGTGGTAGGTGCTAGTGTCTTTATTTCGGGTGCTGGTTTGGGTGGGTAGACAAAGCTTGGTATAATAATGGCTCTTTCAGTCGCCAAAAGGTTTCTGAATGTGGATGCGGTGACTTTGGACATTTTACACAAAATGAATAAGACTCAGCTGCAGGAATTAGCAGAGAAGCTGGAATTGGAACTGCCTGCTTCTGGGAGGAAAGGAGAGATAATTACAGCAGCAGCTCAGCATTTAAACTTGCTGGAGAAATCATCAGAATCTATAGCAACGGCAAGGATTCAATCGCAAATGAAGCAGCTTGAGTTAGAGGCGAGCGATAAGGAAAGTGCAGCAGAAATGAAACAATTTGAGTTAAGACTAAAAGCAGGAGAGAGGGAAAAAGAGAGAGCAGGGAAAGAAAAAGAGAGCTTTTGAACTTCAGAAACTGACACTTAAAAAGGAAAGTCAGCTTAAAAGGCTGGAGATAAAGGCTGAGGGTCAGCTTAGTGAGGAAGAGAGGGAGGATGAACAAGCCCTTGGCAGTCAGAAGCCGAGTGAGAAACTGTTCAAGTATGTTCAAGCATTGCATACATTTGATGAGAAGGATGTGGAAAACTTTTTCATCTCATTTAAAAAGGTGGCTAAACAAACGCAGTGGCCAGTGGCAATGTGGGTTTTGATTAGAGTGGTGCTGGAAAAGCACAGCAGGTCAGGCAGCATCCGAGGAGCAGGAAAATTGACGTTTTGGGCAAAGGCCCTTCATCAGGAATGAGGCTGGGAGCCTCGGGGGTGGAGAGAGAAATGGGAGGGGTTTGGGGCTGGGGAGAAAGTAGCTGAGAGTGCAATAGGTGGATGGAGGTGGGAGTGAAGGTGATAGGTCGGAGAGGAGGGTGGAGCAGATAGGTGGGAAGGAAGATTGACAGGTGGGATAGGTCAACAGCTGAAGTGACTGATGATAACGAGCTGGTCCATAAAACATGGTTTGGTTTCCGGAATGAATTTCAGTCCAAGAGGGACACAAACTGGGGCAAAGAGAAATCCTCATGTGGAAAGGGAAAGGTCGATCTCAGTGAAGATCATAAGGATAACTTACCACAGGGTAAAAAAGAAACCCTTGAGGGGGACAAAGAAGTCAAAAAGCTCCAGTGTTTTCATTGTAGTAAAGTGGGCCACACAAAATCACAGTGTGGGTGGGCTAGGAGAGGCCAGATGTAGGAAAACCAGACCAGCCTGGGAGTTTTGTTGGACTAGTAACAAAAAGCACAAGGGAAGTTAGACAACTGCCTCAGAGTGTACAAGATGATCAGATGATCGGGCGGCACGGTGGCACAGTGGTTAGCACTGCTGCCTCACAGCACCAGCGACCCGGGTTCATTTCCCGCCTCAGGCGACTGACTGTGTGGAGTTTGCACGTTCTCCCCGTGTCTGCGTGGGTTTCCTCCGGGTGCTCCGGTTTCCTCCCACAGTCCAAAGATGTGCAGGTCAGGTGAATTGGCCATGCTAAATTGTCCGTAGTGTTAGGTAAGGGGCAAATGCAAGGGTAGGGGTATGGGTGGGTTTCGCTTCGGCGGGTCGGTGTGGACTTGTTGGGCCGAAGGGCCTGTTTCCACACTGTAAGTAATCTAATCTAATAAAGGTTGATTAAGGAGGAAGTGTCAGATTTCATTAAAAAATATACGTGTAAGTGTAAAGTTTATTCACATAGGCCAGGCGCAGTAGATAAGGAGGGACACAGGATCCTGTCAGTCTGTAATGCTGAAGGATGAGGAAATATGCATTCGTGAGGAACTATTGCTAGAGAATGTCACAGGAATTCATAGTGAAACAAAAAGTGTTCAGTGAGGCTAGAGAGTCCAGAGAAGAGTAGAGAGTTTGTGATAGGAATACTGGACAAACTGTGAGCTCCAGGAATACAATTTGTCCTTGGAAATGATTTCGCTGATTCACCGGTAGACGTGCTGCCTACTTTAGTTGAAAAACCAGTGGAGACGCAGGCAACTGAAAATCTGGAGAATGTTATCCAGAAATGTTCCCACATTGTGTGATCACAAGATCACAGAGGCACAGGTTGAAGCAGGAGAGATCAAAAGGCACAGATAAGAAAGCTGATGTAGTGTTACCTGAAAATTACTTTGATCAGATACATGGAACAGCGAAGGAGCAAATAGGTAAACATGCAAGAATTTTTAGCTCTACTAAGCTGATTGAATTACAGCAGAAAGATGAGGAGTTAAAACAGTTTATCAAAAGGCATTTACAGGAAAGAAAGTGAATGCATTCCTGTGTGTTATTACTTAACAAATGATGACTTAATGAGGAAATGGCGACCATCACACATTCAAGCAGATGAAAAATGGGCAGAGACTCATCAAATTGTTTTGCCAGTAAGGTATAGAAAGGAGGTACTGCGGATGGCACACGAATTACCACTTCAAGGTCATTTAGGGGTGAGGCAAACACAGACTAAAATACAAAGACATGTTTACTGGCCTGGACTAAACAAAGATGTGGATGAATTTTGACAGATGTGTCATACATGTCAGCGAATTGGAAAACCACGGGCATAAAACCTGCACCTTTAATACCTCTTTCAACATCTGAGGAACCTTTCACAAGAGTCTTGATTGATTGCATGGGTCCCTTACCTCAAACAAAAAGTGGGAATAAGAATTTATTAACAATAATGGGTGTGTTGACTAGATTTCCAGAGGTATTTCCATTACACAACATCACAGCTAAAAAGGTTATAGAAGAATTACTTAAATTCCTTACTACATACGGATGCCCATTGAGAGCCAGTCAGATCAAGGATCAAACTTCACATCCAAATTATTCAAGGAGGTGATGGATGACTTGGGAATAAAGCAATTCAAATCTACTGCATACCACTTGGAATTGCAGGGAGCGCTAGAGAGGTGGCATCAAACACTAAAGACCATATTGAGGGCTTATGGTCAGGATTATCCAGATGATTGGGATGAGGGAGTTCCATTTGTACTTTTTGCGATCAGAGATGCATTGAATGAATCAACCAAATTCAGTCCGTTTGGATTAATTTTTGGGCATGAAGTAAGAGGGCTGTTAAAATTGATGAAGGAGAAATCAATAAGTCAGAATTCAGAGACTACCCATTTGGACTGTGTGTCAAATTTTAGAGAACAAATCAATAGAGCTGGATAGTTGGCAAGACAGCATTTAAAAGTATCACAACATACAATAAAATCAGAAGTGGATAAGAAATCGCAAATTCACAATTTTGCAATTGGGAATTAGGTATTGGTGTTATCTCTAGTAACAGGTGAGCCTTTAAAAGCAAGGTTTAGTGGACCTTATCAAATCAAGAAGAAATTGAGTGAGGGGAACTACTTGATAAGGATTCCAGACGGGAAGAAATCTCACAGAGAGTGACATGTGAATATGCTGAAAATGTATTTTGATCGGGAAGGAAAACAAGAGAAGAAGGTGTTAATGATGACAGCACAGAGGACGAACCAAGATCAGAGAAGACTGTTGTGATTATTCGGAACAGCATAATTAAGTCTAGCTGAATAGGTTGAGTTCTGTGGGGGTTCTTTATTCTGTTCTTTGTGTTTCATTGTGTAATTTTGTGATTAAATGTTTTGTCTGTTTTAAAATCTAGTAGTCAACCTAGCTATCTTACTCTGGGTAATTTTCACTGTACACTTACTGAAACAAATTGCAAAGTTATGGTCTGGGGCTGCCTGCTAAAGAATATTTTGAGTGGTCTGGCTAGCACTTCTAAATAAACTTGGACTATAACCTGCTGTGGTGTGATTTTTAATTTTGTCTAACCCTATGGAGATATCAACATGCGATGAGTGAAGTACTAGGCTGTACTGTTAAATGATCTCAAATTAATCAATCATGCAGACATCCATTTAGCTGATTTTGTAATTGAATATTCTCACAGAGCTGAGTAGGAAAATGAGTTCATAAACCCTCCATTAAAGCAAATTATTAAAATCCTGATTTTGTGAAATCCTGACCTTGAGACCACTCTCCCAAGCAAAGTGTGTGAACTTTGGAAGCAGCAGAAACACAATTAGAATATTTTCCAAGTTAAGTCTATTCATGATTGTTAGCTCGTCATATAAATCATGTGAGCATTGATATTGCTTATAAACACACAGAGGCTACTTTCATTCAGTCGTGTGTTTTATTTCAATATATTTGTACATTTACAGCAGGGTACCTGCATCAAGCTGATTAAAGGTTGCAATACATTTGATCAGAACATTGTTACAAGAGGTTGATTCGAGAACCAATTCATTCAGAATAGTCAATCCAATACACTCGAAGACGAATCTTGGACTGCAAAGTTCTTTGGGAAAGTAATCTAAATGATATGTCTTTAATGCCAGGAAACTTCATTCTTTTTAAAGTCAAACATGAAGGGGCGTAGTCCAAGAGGCAGGCACCAAGGAGGTGAGCGAACCCGGGACAAATCAATAATGTGCTGTTCAGTTACGTCAAACTTGGGTCTTTTAAAATCCCAACTCTTACAACCATGAAATCAAGACATTGCATAAAGATGACCTTTTACATAATAGACACAGCATATAAAAATGGCTGCCATATGTTATATGACAATTCCCATTTACACGCCTTCAGCCAAAAGCAGACAGACCAAGAAAGGCAGAAAAAGGAGTCATCTGGGATTTAATTGACTGGTAGATAACAAAAGGAGCCCTTTTCACAGATCAGAGAATTCAATAACTCCTGAGATAAACAGGAGACTGGAAGAAGATATGGAATTCCAATTTTTAATGTGATGAGGGGGTTATTGCCCATCACAAATTGCCCAGAGGGTAGTGAAGAGTCAAACACTTTACTGTGGATCTGGAGTCACATGGAGGCCAGACCAGATAAGGATGGCGGTTTTCTTCCCTGAAGGACATTAGTGAACCAGATGGGTTTTTCTGACAATCAATAATTGATTCATGGTCATCATTAGACTCTTCATTCCAGATTTTTATTGAATGCAAGTTCCACCATCTGCTGTGGCAGGATTTGAACCTAGGACCTCAATACGTTATTTGGGTCTCTGGATTAACAGGCCTTGATCCATATACCTCCACAAGTAATGGAGGTAGATGGATCAAGGTCAAGCTGAAGAGATTAGTTTAATTTGGAGTCACGTTTGACATAACACTCTGGGCTGAAGAGCCCATTCCTGTGCTGTACAGTTCTATGTTCTATGTACAGAAGCCATTACGGATACTTACTTACTTCAAATTTTCAACCCCTCCACCTTGGAAAGAGAAATCTTCAAGCCTGTAGTGTGCAACCTTAATGGTCAAAGTTGACTTTATAAATATCTTTTATCTGTATTTACTTATTTAGATAAAATTAAAAAAATGTTACCATATTTTGTTAACTTAATAATTTTCAGCAATAGTTGTGGATTAAGTTCTCTGCGGATTTTGTGTCAAGTTAATACTTTTCTGTTGTTTTTGAAGGTGAAGCACCAAATGCAATGTATGAGTTCACTGTGACCACGCTGTGGATACATTTGGTAGTCATGATGCTGCTGATTGTTGGAGGGAGGTGAGAAAGATCCACAGAGTTAAAGCAAGTGATACAGAAATGACTCTGAGTTTCAGCACAGTTAGGGTGTATTCAAGGAAGTCAGTTAGATTTTTTAATAGACCTTTCATGGTGTGGACATTACTAGCAAGGCCTGCATTTGCTGCTCAACTGTAATCATGCCTGAACTGAGTGGCTTGCTCGGCTATTGCAGATAAAGTTAAGAATCAACAGCATTGCTGTGAGTCTGGAGTCGCATATAGGCCAGAGATTGTAAAGAAAATCTAGCAAGCCAGATTTCAGACTGGGGGCTATAGTGATCTAGTCCAGTGACATTATTCCAATATCATCCCCTATATTATAGTACCAGGGTCATGGAAAGAAAACTCAGATGAGAATGATCATGATTAAGAGCTAATGATGATGTGGAGGTGGCAGTGTTGGACTGGGGTGGACAAAGTCAGAAATCACCCGACACCAGGTTAGTGGCCAACAGGTGACGAAGGGGCTGTGATTTCAAATAAACCTCATGAAACGATGGGAAGTATACTTTGTGCTGCCTGTAATATGGAAGAGATCTGAATGGGTAGAGGTTGTGTTTCCAATATCACCAACGTTTATGATAATTGTTTTAACTGATCCTGTCGATCAAATCATGATAAAATTGTGTGGAACAACAGTCTTTTAAACTGCCTAATATTGCTTTGAGGCTTCAATAAGATATCAGTTCAGGAGAGGCAGTGCACTCAATCATCTCAGATTAGCTTTGGGCAAATCACCACTGAGACAAAAAGGAAGGTCTCACCCTTTTGTAGAATGAATAATGGAGATATGTTCCATCTCCTGGATTATTGAATATTAAAGACGTAGTCTGAATGGAAAATTGACACAATTGGATTCACCTATTATTCAGTTCATTAGTGAACTCCATAGAATTGCTGGATGATCTGACTGTACCAGTTTCTGATGGGTGTAGTGGGTCAAAAATTGGAATGTGCAATTTGTCTGTTTGATGCTACCATATATACATGCACCAGCAAAGGGGGTCTGCTTGGAAAATGTAGTAAGGATGCATATTCGAAAGCTCTTGCGGTTCTCACTCTAGGCATCTCTGGCTGAATAGATAACTTCATGTGTCAAGAACTTCATTGGAGTAGTGTAGACATACCACACTTCGGATTGGGAACATTAAGGTTAAAAGATAGCCTGAGTGTGTTTGTGCTAAGACTGCTTGAGGAAACAGTCAAGGTCACATCTCAAGGCTGTAGTTAGAATGAGCATTGGCAGAAGCAATCGGTGCAATACTGCAACATTGCTGCTAGCTACAGTGCTCAGTAAGTAGAACATGATCTGAGAACATGGCTGTGGGTGGTATGTGCCCAACCAGAATAGGTTTAGATGTAAGAAGTGTCCAGGCAAAATGGGCAGAGTAACTGTATAAATGTTATGCAGGAATGATCATGATTAAAAGCTGATGAAACTAAGGGAAGTACATTTTATGCTGCTTAGAATATGAAAGACACCTGACTGGGAAGAGGCAAGACCTGAAAATGTGTTGCTGGAAAAGCGCAGCAGGTCAGGCAGCATCCAAGGAACAGGAAATTCGACGTTTTGGGCATAAGCCCTTCTTCAGGAATGGCATTCCTGAAGAAGGGCTTATGCCCGAAACGTCGAATTTCCTGTTCCTTGGATGCTGCCTGACCTGCTGCGCTTTTCCGGCAACACATTTTCAGCTCTGATCTCCAGCATCTGCAGACCTCACTTTCCCCTCCAAGAGGCAAGACCTTCCTACAGAGTTTATAATATCATCAACATTTATGAAATACATGTGAAATAAAAATTATTACACAGGGAGAACAAGGACAGAGAGCTCAGAGGGGCTGACTAGAATCTTCTGTGGGGACCTAAAGCGAACCTGTATTTAATAGACGGTGTTGAGATTATACTTTAATTCCACTATAGCCATAATGGGGGAGGGGTGGGGGGAACGGAGTTGGGGCGTGTGGTTGGGAGTGGGGGGCCGGAGTTGCATAAGTAGAAATTTTTCCTGTTAATGCAGAAGAGGCATATGAATCCATGTGTTAGAGATTGCAGAAAACATTTAGAATTTTTAAAAATCAAATCATAGGAGTACGTAAGGGGAAGTGTGTTATAGGGAGAGGAATAGAAGGTGTCACTCACAGGGCTGGATGAAGAGGGTGCAAGTTATTGGAGCTAGCAATGAGCCTGTTGAGCTCCAATGGCATATTTCGGCTGTGTAAACTCAGCATTACATCAGGAATAAAGCAAGTTATGCATTTATACTGCATCAGGTGGAGCAGGTGTACAGCCTGTTGTGTTGTTGACTTAAGAGTACTGCCAAATGGACCACAGAGTACCCAGGCTGACCCCATAGGCCAGGACAGCCACTAGGTATACACGGAAAAGGAGTACGTCCAAAACATACCCAATCTGCAGCCATTCCTTGGCGATATCTCTGCACTCATCCCTCTTCTCTAGGAATTGGCGAATTGCTGAGATCTCGTGCAGGATGTTGTCCACAGTGAGGAGTGAGTCTGCCTGAGGTAAGCTGGAGCTAATTGGTTTCTCGCAGTCTGTCCCATTCTCACAGGCAAAGTGATTCAGCTGCACTGTCGAGATACAGACAAAGAAAGAAATCACAGTTGCTCTGTTTAAAATCCATCTATGGCCACAACTCCTCCTTAACTTTGTAATCTAATCTGACCCTACAACCCTCTGAGATATCAGCATTCTTCCAATGCTTGCCTCTGGAGCATTCCCAGTTTTTATCATCCTTCCATGGGGTGGCCATGCCTTCAGCCACCTAAGTCCTGAAGGTGGAATTTTCTCCCTAAATCTCCAAACCCTTCTCTCCTTCTTTAAGCCACTCTTTGAAGTCTACCTCTTTGGCCAAGTTTTGGATTACCAATTCCTGATGGGGGCCCAGAGTCAAATTTTCTCCTCGATAACCTGCCTGAGAAGCAGATGTTACAGGTGCTGTGCAAATGCAAACTGCTGCTGGGGGACTCTTTAAGTGTCCCAAAATCCGTGTAGCTCAGGTGTTAAAACATAATGTGAGACCCTGACCTGCAAAAGTTAAAAAAAGGCCTTTCCATTTATATCACACCATCCATAACTCAGGACATCCCCATGGTGCACTAGCTGTCAGGATGCATGAGTCAGTCTTGATGTATCAATAAGAATTCACTGGCCATCAGTTTCATATTTCACAAGCCCAGGTGCCCCTCTGTGACATTTCTGCTCAATTTTACCCCAGCTTGCCCTGGCATTCGTTCACCTACCCGTGCTGCCCTTTCTGTCCCTGGCATTATCTGGTGTTCCACTGTGGCGATGCATGGAGTGGAACTGAGTCTTGTTCCGGAGACAGAGCAAGACCGTGGCTTTGTCCAGAATCAAACTCCTCACCCACTCTGGCACGTGTGGCTGGAGGTCCTGCTTGTGGACCAGTCGCACAATGAGAATGGTCTCAGTCAGGCTGATCACCAGCAAAGCCATGCAAACCACAAAGTATACACCTGGAATGGGAAGGGGGCAAGGGGAGAGAAGAATAGAATTTGGTTACTGAAATAATCAACCATTGAGCATGAAAGTGAACCTTTGAGCAGTGACGGGAGAAAGTGAGGACTGCAGTTGCTGGAGATCAGAGTCAAAACGTGTGGTGCTGGAAAAGCACAGCCAGTCAGGCAGCATCCGAGGAGCAGGAGAGTCAATGTTACGAGCATAAGCTCGCATTCCTAATGAAGAGTTTATGCTAGAAACGTTGACACTCCTGCTCCTCGGATGCTGCCTGACTGACTGTGCTTTTCCAACACCACACTTTTTGACTCTGAGCAGTGTCAATGAGTTGGAGGCAGAAAGTGGCAACCGGTAAAACTCAAAACAGTGTTGGAGCAACTTACTGCAGATGCTGAAATCTATACTAAAAACAACAAATGCTGGAGATTGCATCGGGTCAGGCAGCATCATGGTGGCCGAGTGGTTAGCACTGCTACCTCACAGCACTAGGGACCTGGGTTCGATTCCAGCCTTGAGCGACTGGCTATGTGGAGTTTGCATATCTGTGTGGGTTTCATTTGGGTGCTCCTGTTTCCTCCCACAATCCAAAGATGTGTAGGTCAGGTGAATTGGCCATGCTAAATTGCCCATAGTGTTCATGGATGTTTAGGTTAGGTGTATAGTCAGGGTAAATGTAGAGTAATAGGGTAGGGGAATGGGTCTGGTGGGTTACTCTTCAGAGGGTCGGTGTGGACTTGTGAGGCCAAATGGCCTATTTCCACACTGTCGGGATTCTCTGATCCATGGTGAGAGAGCAAGCTAACATTTCAAGTCTTGGTGACACTTCATCAACTCTGATGAGGTGTCTTTGAGCCTCGAAACATTAGCTTGCTGTGTCTCCATGAATGTTACCTGACCTGCTGTGACCTCCAGCATTTGTTATTTTCAGATCAAAAACAGCAAAAGGATTATAGTTAAACAGCATTATGCAGTATATAGGCTGCATAGTCCACATTAAAACGTGAACTGCAGCAAACCAAACTCAAGACTGAAACTTCAACAATGTCTCCCTTGAAAGCAGAGTGATAATTTCATTAGCAATGTGTGAAGGATGCACAAATGAGGTAAGTAAAGGCAGTCATTGACTGTAATGGAGCCCCCATTGTGAGAAAATAGGGGATACTTAAATATTATATTTCTGACTAGTATTAATGATAAACGATGGAGCCAATTTTAAAATGGTAGTGTGAGAGTCTTCTGATTTGTTTCATATGCTTTAAATTTATCTTGTATTCCTTCGTGGTTTGACTAGAGAGCAAGAGGAAACAAAGATGTGCCTGTGTCAGCACAGGGCTAATTCTTTCAGTCCTTAAGGGCCGTAGAATCATTGTGGCACTGGAGGAAGACTTTTGGTCCATCAAGCCAATGCTGGCTGTCTGGAGAGCAGATTGTTGAGTTCTATTCCCCTGCTCTCTCCCTATAGTCCTGATGATTTTATTTCCCTCAATTCATACATCATCTCCACCTTCCCATTCTCACAGGCAGAGAGGCCCAGTTTGTTACCACTCATTGCTTAAAAAAATCCTTCTTCACATCCTCCCCATGCATGCCTTTTGCAGAATCCTAAATCTGAGAACCCTTGATCTTGTTCCATCAATTAATGGGAATTTTTTTCTTTGTCTTTTATCTAAATCTGCCATAATCTTATATATCTCTATCAAATATCCCCTCAGTCTCCTTTGTTCTAAGCAGAACAAGTCCATCTTCTCCCACTGAACATTCAAGGTAAATGTCCACGTCAGTGGAGCCACTCTGAATCAGAAGGCTCTCAAAGTACCATTTTAAAATTGGCTGAGGCTAGACAGGGACATGGTTCCTAAAGAATTCCATGGCACTCAAAATTAAGCAGATGGGTGACAAAATATCGATTTGTAATCCAAACATAGAACATAGAACATAGAAAAGTACAGCACAGAACAGGCCCTTTGGCCCACGATATTATGCCGAGGATTATTCCTAATCTAAAATAAAATAACCTAACCTACGCACCCCTCAATTCATTGCTATCCATGTGCTTGTCCACCAGGTGCTTAAATGTCCCTAATGGCTCTGCTTCCACCACTACAGCTGGCAACGCATTCCATGCATTCACAACTCTCTGCGTAAAGAACCTAACTCTGACTTCTCCTCTATACCTTCCTGCTATATCTTAAAACTATCGTGCCAGTCAATCCTGCCCTGGGTGAAAGTCTCTGGATATTGACTCTATCCATGTCTCTCATTACCTTGTACACCTCAATCAGGTCACCTCTCTTTCTCCTTCTCTCCAGAGAGAAAAGTCCAAGCTTAATCAACCTCTCTTTGTAAGATGAGCTCTCGAGTCCAGGCAACATCCTGGTAAAACTTCTATGCCTCTCCAAAGCCTCCGTATCTTTCCTATAAAAGGGCAACCAGAATTGGACACAATATTCCAAGTGTCGCCTCACCAGGGTTTTGTAGAGCTACAGCAAAACTTCGCAGCTCTAAAATTCGATCTCCCGATAATGAAAGCCAAAACATCGTACGCTTTCTTAACAACCCTATCCACTTGGATTCCTGATTCCTGAAGAAGGGCTCATGCCCGAAACGCGATTCTCCTGCTCCTTGGATGCTGCCTGACCTGCTGCGCTTTTCCAGCAACACATTTTCAGCTCTGATCTCCAGCATCTGCAGTCCTCACTTTCTCCTATCCACTTGGGTGGCAACTTTGAGGGACCTATGCACTTAACACCAAGATCCCTCTGTTCCTCCACACTGCCAAGAATCCTGTCTTTAATCCTATATTCAGCATTCAACTTCGACCTTCCTAAATGCATCACTTTGCATTTATCCAGGTTGAACTCCATCTGCCATTTCTCAGCCCAGCTCTGCATCCTGTCTATGTTGCACTGCAGCCTGCAATAGCCCTCAGTACTATCAACGGCACCTCCAACCTTTGTGACATTGGCAGATTTACTAACCCACCCCTCAACCTCCTCATCCAAATCATTTATAAAAACTACGAAGAGCAGAGGCCCAAGAACAGAGCCCTGAGGAACACCACTCACCACTGACCTCCAGGCAGAATACTTTCCATCTACAACCTCTCCCTGCCTTCTGTCAGCCAACCAATTCTGAATCCAGACAGCCAAATCTTCCTGTATCTCATATCTCCTGACTTTATGAATGAGCCTACCATGGGGAAGCTTATAAAATGCCTTGTTGAAGTCCATATACACCACATCCTCAGCTTGACCTTCATTGACCTGTCTCGTCACCTCTTCAAAGAAACCTATGGGGTTTGTATGTAGGACCCTGAGGGATGCTGGAAATCTGAAATAAAGGTAGACATTGCTGGAGAAACTCACGAGAGCTGGCAACGAGAGAGAGAGAGAGTAACCATGGCAAAATTTCGAGTCTAATATTACTCTTCTTCAGGACTCCTCTTTGCTGTTTTTATGAAGGCTGTACTTGTACCAATGATTAGACAACGTAGTTAAGTAGCTATGACCTTCCCTGTTTGTGTTAACTATTAATTAACTCTTGGGATTGCTTAGCTATGAGATTTGTTATGAAATGGTCTTGACTGGCCATATAGCTTCCTTCTGATCTATAACAACTCTATGATCAGTAGGTCTCTGTTTCCAGGATACAATTTCTAATGCCGGTTTTCTCTTGAAAAGGTTTCATGTCCAACATTCTGTATTTAACCAAACACAGAATACAGTCAAAGGCACAAGTGGAAGGAGTTCCTACTTACCTATCAGTGGAGTGCCGATAGCTGTGGCCGGAAGAGTGTCAGACACGATGATAAGGAAAACAGAATATCCCAGAAGAAGAGTAATTTTAAATGACACTCTCTCCCCACTGTCTGGAGGCAAATAAAACCCAATGATGTCCATGACCATAAGGAAGATACTGGGTAACAGCAAACTAACCGCATAGAACAAAGGACGTCTTCGAATGACGAGCTAAGGTAGAGCAAGAGAGAAAGATTGTCATGAAGATATCATAGCTAAAGTTATGTGAAACTGCACAAAACTCTAGTTAAACCTGCCAAACTCTGGTCAGATCTCAGTGCCAATCATTAGGAAATATATGAAACAAACAAAAACAGAAATTGCTGGAAAAAGTCAGCGGGTCTGGCAGCATCTGTGGAGAGAAAGCAGAGTTAACATTTCAAATTCAGTGACCCTTCTTCCGAACAGGAATTTGGAATTAGGAAAGACACTGACTTTACCTGAATGATTACTGGACTTCAAGGGTTAGGTTATGAGGAAAGACTACAGTAACTAGGATAGTATTGGTGGAATTGGGAAGGTAAAGATTGATTTAACTGAGGTTTTCAGATATTAGTGGGAACTGAGGGATAGACATACTTAAAAATTACAGCTGGATCTTACTGGAACACTTACATATGATGTAAATTTGATATCTGCAATGGAAATAGATGTTAAACCAATAGTTAATTTTTAAATCTGAAATCAACAGGTTTTCTTTTGTTAATCAAATGGATTAGGGCAGGAATGTGGAATTAGATCATAGGTGAATGATGATCTAATTAAATGATGGGACTGGCTGCAGGGACTAAGTGATCACCTCATGTTCCAATGTTCCTGACTTCAAAGAAATCTCAACCTCTTTTCCCCATGAAACATAAAGACATAGAAAATAGGAGCCAGAGAAGGCCATTTGGTCCTTTGAGCCTGCTCCACTCATGGGTGATATACCAACATCACTCCCCTGTTCTCTTTTTCTCCTCATTAGTCCCCTCTTTGGTGCCTTTACCACTCAGAACTGCATCAAACTCTTTCTTGTGTGATGACACTATGACTTTAAGAGTTTTTTTTCCTGTTTCTTTTATGAAGAGAGGTTGAGACGGAGATGCTGACCGGATGTTTACACCAATCAATAGTGATTGCACCGTTATCTTTAGGCTAGCTTTTCATTCAAGATTTTTTAAAAATTGAATTCACCGTCTAATATGGTGGGACGTGAACTTATCTCCCCAGAACTTTAATCTGAGGTTATTGGCTATAGTGACATTACCACTATCCCCTGCCTCCCTTATACAGAGCAAAAGCTAATCATAAAGTATTAAGCAAGAAGAACTTACAAAAAAGCGCATTTCTGCATAGCCCACAGACAATCCTCGTTCAAGGTTAAACTCATTGAACTGGGTGTCGACATAAAGAAGTTCCCATTCACCTTGATTCATGAAAACACTTCTGTCGTATTTCACAAGTTCAGCAGATCGCCACAGGGAGATATTAATATCTTGGACTGGAAATATTAAAGCAAAACAGTTGGGCAACTTGTATTCTCATTTTAGAAAATGACACTACAATCATTTAAATCAATTAATAAAAGGTGCTTAGACATTTCACAGAAGTGTTATCAAACAAACGAAGCCACAAAATAAGATGTAAGGGCAGTTGGCCAAAAGCACAGTCAAAGAGGTAGCTTTTAAGAAGCATCATTAAGAAGAAGAGAAAGGTGAAGAGGAGGAAAGGTCTACGGTGGGATTCCTGAGCATTAGGGCCAAGACTGCTGAAAGAATGGGCAGCTCAGAGTCAGGGAGGTTTAACTGAAGGAATATAGTGATCTTAGACTGATGCAGGGCTGGAAAAAAATCACAAATAAAGGAAAGGATGAGAACTGGAGAAGTTTAATGAAAGGATGAGAATTGACCTGGAGTCAATTAGGTCAAGGAACAGTTAGTAACTGGTGAACAGTGTTGTGGTACACCTTGAAGTGGGTGCGGTTATGCATCATAAGATTGAGACTTTCTGATGTGAGGAACCAAACAGATATGTGTACACGTTCTCCCATTTTGTAACACTGCCAACCTATTTGTTGGATGATGTATGAGCCAACCTATTTGTTAACCAATCCCACAAGTGCAACTGGGACCTTGCTATTTATTTATTAGTATGTATAAGGAGACGAAGAACACGTGAATAGGAGTGTGTATGATCTTTAGACTTGAGTATGATTAATCCTATTTACAAACTGACTGCTGTGTTTCCTAAATTATGACAGCCACCTTTGCTTCAGAAGTCCTTCAATTACTTTAAAGGTTTTGGAAGGCGCTATGCCAATGCAGGTTCTCTAATTCTCTTCTGGCTTATTGAATTTTTCATTCTGACAGAAAATTCTCCAAACCTGTGTTTCTGTTGAGTGACTCTGTGAGTCAGAAACACAGAAAATGGAACTGACTGTTGCCAACAAAATCACGTCAGGGGTTAAAATGAGCTAATCTAGTAAAGTTAATTAAATTTACAGTACATAATTAATTTATATAATGTACTAGAATGACTATAACATAATTAATAAATTATAACACAATTAACAGAATATTAAAAAATCCTATGCATGACAAGCAAATCCCATCAGCATCGTCATGGATTACTTCATAACTTTTCTAGAAAAATAAATTAATGTCAAACTTTTCACAACTATTGCGTTGGTGCAAAAATGTTGGCCATTTATGTAACATTTTAATAGAATTAAAATTATCAAATAATAAAATTTCTTCCCTTGCACACATTCAACTGCAAATATTTAATTTGTGGCATTGGATTAAATCTAAATCTGAAGGATAGGTTCAAGAATTCTGTACTTTGCAACATAAACAGATACATACTGAATAACCTAATTATCTGAGTTTTAAGTGCCTTCAATGAAGAGCAAAGTTTCCCTTCTTAATGACATATATTTACTTATCCCTCCTGCACAGCTTTGAACTATCTGAATTATGTCATCCGATGATTTTTTTCTTCCAATGTTGCTAACTACGTGTTTGCCTGAAGTTCAACTTTGAGTTAAAAAGAGAGGGGGAGCTGAATAGGCTGGAATGTTTTTTCACTAGAGCACAAGGTGTTAAGAGGTGACCTTATAGAGGTTTATAAAATAATGATGGATATAGATGAATGACAGGTGTCTTTTCCTGAGCGTGGAGATTTCAAGACTAGGTGGCTTATTTTTAAGGTGATAGGAGAAAGATTTAAAAAAGATGTGAGTGGCAGATATTTTACTAACTGAGTAATGTGCAATAAACTTCCAGAGGAAGTGGTGGATGTGGGTACAGTTACAATGTTTAAAGGAAGTTTAGACAAGTACATGAATAAGAAATGTTGGAGGGATATGGGTTAAGTGCAGGCAGATGGGTGTAGTTTAGTTTGGAATTATGATCGGCATGGTATGTTGGACCGAAGGGTCTGTTCCCGTATTGTATGACTATGTGACTCTATAATTTAATAACATCACCAGCAGCATGTGTAGTAAATATAAGTGTTCTTCCACAATGGTCACACAAGAAAGCTTTGTCATTATGTCTTATTTATAACACACACTCGTCACACCTATGGGTGTAATGTTTTCTCTGTTCTTTTTTAATAGTAGACACATTTGAACTCCTTATTCATCCTTATGATGAGGTGCAGTGGCAAAGTCCCTGCCTATGAGCTAGAAGTTTGAAGTTAAACTCCCACTCCAGGACTTGGTGGCTATTCACTCTGAAATCAAACAAGCTGAACATCACCTACAAAACGTTCCAACATGTGCCAATAGCAGCCGGCAAGTGCAAGAAGTATTCCTGATTAGTCATGTGTTAGAGAGACTTTCTACCACTATCTACAGTTTCAGATTGGAAGTAAGTTCCAGATGTAAGTGTTTATTTACACTTACATGTCAGATGTGAATGTTGCTACAGTAACTCAGACTTCCTTGTGGGCTTGTTGGCTGATGGGGGTTGAAATTGGTGGCAATGATGGAGTGTTCTGTTCCTGTTCTAGCTGGGGAGATTCCGAACCTGCCCCAATGCAAGTCACAGAGCTCCGGGTCAGGCCTGCCTTCAGGCAGGGAATTCGTGAAGAAGGTCAGTTGTCCTCGCCCATTCACTGAATGGGTCGCAAAAGTGGTTGAAAATTTTGCTTAGCCAGAAGTAAAGTGATCTATTATGAACGATGAAAGGTGATTAAGCATTATAGTCTAGAAAAGTAGTTAAAAGAGGAACTAGATCAAGCTCTATATAATGTTAACATAGTGGAGATAAGGTCACAGAATCACAGAAGTGTTTTGGCACAGAAAAGTGGCCATTTGGCCCATTGTGCCTGCACTAGCTTGTGAAGTGAGCATCATTATTAACTAGTGGAATCTTTTGCTTTTTCCCCAGAATCTTACTAAAAGTAAGACAAGCTCGTAAGACTTGAGGAAATTAAACAAATGAAAGTAAGTTTAAAATTTATAATAGAAACATGATGCCTTATCTGTAAGGTGATAAATAGATAGCTTAAAGTCAACTGTATGACTAGAATATAATAAATGTTTGTCATAACGTAGCAGAGAAAATGCATGGTAGGATTGGTGATCAACAGCATGAGGAATACATTTCAAAGTGCTGAATTTCCTGCTTCTTGATGTTGCTCATGTTTCTATTGTCAGCCTATTTTCCACTGTATTTCCAGCTATAGGTTCATTAACATACCAAACTGCTCTGTGGTCTTGGGAATTTTATCTGAAATAGTTTTCCGTCTGTTTTAGATGGTGTGAGATGTCATGATTGTTAAGAATCTTCCACCATCAAGAGGTGATAATTAGGTTAACTCCCGTAACATACAAATGAGGTGTGGGTCACATAGCCCTGAGGAACTATTTTGAACTTTTATTATAGCACCTGCTATCTACGTAGAAGCACAGGGACTTGTGTGTCTGGACTCAAGCCTGGCAACTCATACAATCTGCAGCATGCTTTCCTTAGCTTGCCATACTGCGAAAGGACAGAGCTCAGGAAGATGGTGACTGAAACCTTTATATCACGTGCCATGACCTGGTGATGCCATCATGAACATGACCCTTTAAGGTACATAATGTACCTGCTGTGAGAAACAACGCAACGCTAGACAGGAATGATCCATTTACATGAGGGTTTTGACCCAGTGCAAAAGATTTCCTTGGCTCGTCTCTTCATATTTCACTTCAGTTCGAGTCAAAAGTGTTTCTCTTGTCCCGTTCTCCAAATTCTCACAGATCACAGCAATTAAAGACTATTGTAAGCACCAGCCGGTTTCATAACAGTTTCTACCCTACTGTTGTTAGAATACTGAATGGACTCACAAACTCTTAACATTTGCCTGTACCTGTGTTTCTGTTTTTGCTGCTGTTTACCTAATATTTACTTATCAATGCTACTTAACTCTGCGATCTGCCTGTATTGCTCACAAGACAAAGCTTTTGACAGTGCTTTGGTACACGTGGCAATAAATTCAATTTAATTTTTAACATCATCTGTTACTTACTGTTGTGTAGCCAACTTGTAAACGTGAATGTGCAGTTTTGGACATCAAACGGGAAGTTATAGATGTCCAGGCTGCAAGCGGTAACTACTTGGATGGGTTTGTAGTTTTTCACTCGCCCTTCATGGTCAACGTAGACGTACGGGATATCTGGTGATTTACCTACATCAACACTACATGAAAATACATGTTTCAATATATGGCCACAAGGACTAGTTGAGGTGCATTGCTGCATTTAAGGAAAGATGAGGTAAACACAATGATAGAAGGATTGGGTGATAGATTGAAATGAAATAGGCAAAACGAGGCATATGTGAGGTTGGATTGTGCACTCTTGATGCATTGCTATCAGCTCAATTCAACTTTGTAGATGGCCGCTAGAGGCTTATGGGAAAATCCTGAATAGAAATGCCAACCAGTTTTACTCCATTCTTCAGTTCCATGCATCTATGCGTAGCAGCTGCAGGTGAGAATTCTTTACCACTCAGAGCATTTCTATAATGCAGCAAAATGCCCAAACGTGCTTCCTAGGACAGGGTAGGACAGGTTGGGCTGAGTCAAAAAGATGCTCCAGGAAACACCTTAAAGGAGGAGGAAGAATGTAAGTGTTGGAGGAGGGGCTGAGTGAAGAGCTCAAGTGAGGGAATTTCAGAGCTAGAAAGGCTTTGTCACTATTTGTAAAACAATGAAAGTAGGAGGGCTCTTGTAGTGCAGGGTAGTGTCCATACCACTGAGCCTGAAGGCCTGTGTACCATAACATCTTTGAACACATTGATTAAATAAAATTCAATTGTGAAAACAGGAAATTGTAAAAGAATCCAGAGTGGGAGTTCATGAATGAGCTGGAGAAGGTGTCAGAGATGTTCCTGAGTCCCAGTGCTTATATTGAGCAGCCTGCCTGCTAAGCATCCTATCCGGAAGCACCATGACTTGGTACGGCAACTGTTGTGCAACTGTGAGAAACTACAGAGAGTTGTGAATACAATCCAGACTATCACATAAACCAAGCTTCCATCCAATGACCCCCATCTACACTTCTCACTGCCTTGGGAATGCAGTCAACTTACTCAAAGATCCCTCCCATCCTGGTTGTAATCTCTTCCAACATCTTCCATTAGGCAAGAGATACAAAAACTTAAGCACACGTACCAATACATTCAAGTACAGCTTCCTCCCTGCTGTTATCAGACTTCTGAATGGACCTCTCACATTTTAAATTTAATGTTGATCTTGTTCTTTGTGCACCTGCTCTGCGGTTATAACATTGTATTCCTTGCTCTGTTCTATTACCCTAATGCACTTTATATGATATGATCTGCCAGTACTGCACGCAAAACAAAACTTTTCCCTGTACCTAGGTAAATGTGACAATAATTAATTAAGTCAAATCAAATCAAAATGCTGAAGATAATTGAGATATTCTAAGAACTACCTTGCTCCTCAATATCGGTAAAGTTGTCTCCAAATCTTATGGGAAGAAAGGAATGTGAAATCATAGTGCACGTTCTGAGATCTTAATGTCAAAAAATCTTTAATCAATAACAAATATTCTCTGAGCATAAGATGAAAAAGAATTGAAATTGAACGAATAAAAGCGATCAAACTTTCTTTAGTAAAATAGAGCTTAGAAACCTTGAGAGACAGGATTCAAAAATACCCAGCTGAATCAAAAGTATCTTTGATACCCACACTAGATACAAGTTTTCTCTTACCCCCACTCTGTTTTTATTAAAGGTAAGATTACTTACAATTCATTTATTAAAATGTCTGGCATCCATACGTTTGCGGTGGGAATTGATATCTGCTTGATGTCATCAAAGTCCTTGGGATTCCACATCAAGAATTCATCTGTCCAAATCTAAAAGATGTTGCAGAATCTGTTAGACTGAGGCTGTGCACTGTTCCACGCAAATATTCTACCTACTATTTAGGCAAGGGGCTGGATTAACAAGGTATAGAACTCAATATTCAGATAATTCGAGTATGTATCCCGACTATGTGGGAATTCAACTTTGTTGGGGTACATTTGAGTAAATTAACTGATGCTTGGTAAACCTCATATCTGGTGAAAGGTATTAATTTTTAAATTCATTTCATGGGGTGTGGGTGTCACTGGCTAGACCAGCCTTTATTGCCCATCCCTAGTTGACTGAAGAGCAGTTAGGAGTCAGTGGCATTATTATGGATCTGGAGTCACATGTAGACCAGACCCAGTAAGAATGGCAGAGTTCCTTCTCTAAAGGAATGAAACAGATGGGTTTTTACAACTTCAACAATGGATTCATCATTAAGTCAATATAAACGTTGAACCAGGTGTGGTGGATGTTGATCTTTTTTGCAATGGAAAAGGAGTTGAACTAGTTCCCGAATGTGACAAATTGTATCAGATTGATGTGAAATGTGCAAGCAAAGGAACAGCATAATATTGAGGAACGGGCAGAATGAAACATGGAACTCCTGACTTAAAGTAAATTTCTATCTACCTTATCTCTACATATTAAACTGAACAAAAATGGCCCAATCACAAGTTAGTTGCACATTCTTACCTGTCGGTACCAGATATAAGTAGTTAGAACTTGATTTTTCTCATCCTGAAATTAAACAAATGACATAATTAACCAAAGTTATGAGTGAGGAAGGAGTGATCTTTAGGGTGGAATCTTCGCACCTACCTGGAACATTTAGAAGAGTTGGGGGGGTGGGGGTGGGGGGTGCAACTGAATTGGGCAGGTGGCAAAAGTGTAGTTTCCCGAGAGCTAGTTAAGTGTAGTTTCCCCAGAGCTAGTTAAGTGTAATTTCCTGAGAGTTAGTTAAGTGTAGCTTCCCGAGAGCTAGTTAAGGTTTGGTTTTAAGTTCCCGGAACCTTTTAGGGTGGGTTGGCTCGTGATTGGGAACCTCTGAGTAACCGGGAACAGAGCAGGAAACGTCATTGTGACTGCGTTTTCATTCTTAGAAGTATGTAGATATTACAAGCACAACCTGCCAGCTTTTACCCAACCCTGGTTAGAACTAAACAGTTTGCTAGATCATTTCACAAGGGCAGTTGTTGGTTTGGGTTTGGAGTCACATGTAGGCCAGACTGTGTAAGCATGCAAAGCTTCCATGCCTAAAGTACATCCAAGATCCAGGTGGGTGCATGCAAGCTTATGGTTAGTGTTTCTTTTCTAAAAAAAAAGACTGTTTTGTCTTTTTAATTCTGGATTTTTAAAACTGAATTCCAATTCATATGGTGGAAATTGGAATTTGCACTCTCCAGGTTTCTAGTTCAATAACTGAATCACTTCAATACTATAGCCTTTCATGTCAGCCAGGAAAAGCCTTGAAGCAGAAATAGTTAATCATGAGAGACCACTTTGGAGATTCATCAAAAGCCAATTGAAAAATTGCAGTCATTTAGGCAGCACCATTTTGTTTTATAGAATCCCTACAGTGTGGAAACAGGCCACACCAACCTTCTGAAGAATACCCAGACCCATTCCCCTCCCCTATTATTTTACAATTACCCCTGACTAATGCAAGTAACCTACATATCCCTAAACTCTATGGCAATTTAGAATGGCCAATTTACCTGACCTGCACATCTTTGGACTCTGGGAGGAAGCCAAAGCACCGGAGGAAACCCATGCAGACACAAGGAGAACATGCAAACTTTACACAGACAGTCACCCGAGGCCAGAATTGAACCTGGATCCCTAGTGCTCTGAAGCAGCAGTGCTAACCACTGAGCCATTGTGCTTTGAGGGGCTGAGTGGCCTCTTACTGTGCTGTACTGTTATGTTATTCTGTGATTTATACAATAACATCCCTGACCTCAGGATGCCTTGAAATATTTTACAGCCTTAGAAACACATGTTGATGTAGTTGCTATTAAATACAGAGGAATTCATGGTGCAGAGTTCAGAGAGGTTGGGAGTACATACCACATTCAGGATCGCATAAACCATGACGTCAATGGCCACTGTTGTTGTTTTCCTCCAATCTCGTACAGGGCGGACTCCCTTGGAATAGTTGGTCATGAGATAGTTTGAAAGCTGGAGTAAACTTGGTCTTGGACCTGCTGTTCGGTTTCCACTTCTCCGTCCTGACAAAGCAAAACTCGGAATTGTAGGTGTATCATTAAGAAAAAGAGAGAACTTACAGAGGGGACGAGAAAAATACACAGTTTTGGGGGAAGAGCTGGAGTGTGAAATGAACTGCACTGCAGTTCAAAAGATCCAGCACAGACCTTAAAGGGCTGAATGGCTTCTTTCCATGCTGTACTGTTGTGTTATTCTGTGATTTATTCAATAACATTCCTGACTTCAGGGTGTCTTGAAATGCTTTACAGCTTTTTAAATACTATTTGAAGCAGTTACTATTAAATACAGAGGAAACACGGTAAATCTTCCACAGCAGCAATGAGATAATGACGAAGTAATCTGTTTGGCTCATGGATAACTAATGAAATGAATTTAGATTTATAACTCTAATCATGCTCAAAAATGGAGTACTCTGTGGAATGGTAAAACACACATACAGGGATCTTCACATTTTCTGACTCTGTTGAATAATATTATTGTATGATTATTAGCCACAATATCTGTCACAATCTATGGGTGGCACGGTGGTTAGCACTGCTGCCTCAGATACGTGGGTTCAATTCCTGCCTCAGGCGACTGACTATGTGGAGTTTACACATTCTCCCCGTGTCTATGTGGGTTTGCTCTGGGTGCTCTGGTTTCCTCCCACAATCCAAAAATGTGCAGGTTAGGTGAATTGGCCATGCTAAATTGCCTATAGTGTTAGGTGTAGGGGAATGGGTCTGGGTGTGTTGCTGTTCGGAGGGTCGGAGTGGACTTGTTGGTCCGAAGGGCCTGTTTCCACACTGTAAGTAATGTAATCTAAAAACCTTCATTTCTGCTATTTTGTAGTCTCACTGCAAACGGTCTCTGGGAAAATCACGCTGGATCAGTCATATGTGCTGTTTTAATGATGTTTGTTTGGATAATATTTTTGGGAGTGTTTAACGTAATTAATATTGAGTGTCTGAGGTTGAGTTAGTGGAAAAAGTAACAATACTTTGAAATTTGCCAGTTCACCAGTCGCCAACGATTAAAACCAAGAGTGCCAGAGATAAACCTGGTGAAGTTAGATAATTGTCCATCATAAATCATTGGTGTGTCTATTTATATTTTATTGTTTAAAAACAGTCAGCAAAAATGCAATGGAGCTCTGCAGGTCTATCAAACTCCACACATTATTTTTTGCCTCGCGATAACTTAAATCACAGGAAATAAAAGGATCACATTGGTGCTAGATCCTATAATATTGGAACAAGTGCCTACAGTACTAGCAGAAATTGCATTCCAAAGGGAGTTGTAAATATGCAGTAGAAACCAGGTACTTCATAAAACATTATAAGTTAATAAAGTCTTCCACTCAATCAGCCAGCAAAGAAAAGTCTTTCGAAAGCATGGACTGAGAAACTATCAAAAGGGAATTTTCATTAATAGGTGGTACAGTGATTATGTTTCCGGACCAGTAGTCCAGAGGACTTGACCAGTTCTCCCCAAGGAATCTGGGGAATTTAAATACTGTTCATTAAATGATTCTGGAAAGAAGCTAGATATTAGAGTTCTTGTGGTGCAGTGGTAATGTCCCTTATTTGAGCCAGGAGAGGCCCAGGTTCAAATCCAACCTGCTCCAGAGGTGTGTAATACCATCCCTGAACAGGTTAATTAGAAAATATAAAAAGTGGGTACCAGTGATGTGCATGGATTGCCATTAAAACATCCACCAGGTTCACTAAGTCTTGTGTGGAACATAATTTGCCATCTTTACCCAGTCAGGCCTCTTTAATATGTAGCAAATTCCACATTTCATTTCACACTGTCAAAATTACACTGGTGAGGATACTCGTCAAGAAATGGATGATAGAGAATTGGCAGCTCACTTTACACCGCATCCATCAATCCAGCCCTGTAATTTTCTTTCTCTTTGAAGTCAATTAGATAGATAGTTACTCAGGTTTTTAATATACCCAGAATATATTACACACAACTGAATATTTTTGTTTCTCCATCACCAAATGACCTATGGTCTTTTTTCATCTACTAACTACACCAATAAAAAGTGACAGTTAACTGCATCTTCTGCAGCATGAGTACTTCAATCAACTTGCTCAGACGTATTACGACAAGCCTTCTAGAACATAAAACGTTACAGCCCATTACAGGCCCTTTGGTCCTCAATGTTCCACCAACCTGTGGAACCAATCTGAAGTATATCTGTCCTACACTATTCCATTTTCATCCATTTGTTTACCTAATGTTTATCCAATGCCTACTGGACAGGTGGAACTTGAACCTGCATCTTTTGGTCGTGAGGTAGGGACACTACTACTTTGCTCAGGTTTGAAGGTGGACTGTTAGTTCACCATCATTGATGACCAATGTCACCCATTCTTTAGCCTCCACCTACCCACCAATGTGGGTTTTTCTCAGTCTGTCAGAGAGCTATGTGCATAAGGTAATGAAGCTGAAGATTAGCTCCCAAGGAACCATGGAACCCATTCTGTCTAATCTGGATTGTGTGTCCAGCTCCATCAATACTGTAGTCATACAGCATAGTAGAGGCCCTTTGGCCCATCAAGTCTGTGCAAACATATCCAGCAGTAGACCCATATCCTTGAATGTTGTGATATGCTCATCCAAGTACTCTTTCAAGATTGTAAGATTTCCTGCCTCCCAGGCAATGCATTCCCACCACCCACTAAGTGAAAAATGTTTCCTCAAATCTCTGCTAAGTTCTGCACTGTTCCAACATAACCTCCCTGCTCTTATAATCTATGCCATGACTGATAAAGACAAGTGGCCTGTATGCCTTCTTAACTACAGCCACCTTCAGGGATCTGTGGACAAGACCCCAAGGTTCTTCTGCTCCTTGGAGCTTCTAGTTTTTTTGCCATTATTCGAGTACTCCTTTGGTTTGTTACACCTTCCAAAATGTATTACCTCACACTTTTCAGGGTTAAATGCTATCTACCCATCTACCTGTCTGTATCTTTCTGTAAGTTAAGAACTTCTTCCTCACTATTAGCCACTTGATCATTTTCTGTATCATCTGAAAACGTATTTATCCCCTTATTCTCTGCAATGTCTTTTATATTTATCATGAACAATAAGGGACCCTGTGGTATGTAACGGGACACTGGCCTCCAGTCACATAAACAGCCTTCTCCTGTCAACCCTGTGCAGTTTTGGGATCAACGTGTAACAGTGGCAAGTGTGAGAATTGGTCAATTTTTCTCTATCTAGCCCAGGTACAGTCAGCCTCAGCTGATAACAGCTAATCCAGCGTGGAAAATGAATGAATCTTAATCTTCCATCGCACACTGATCAATATGGAGCCTTTGGTAGTTGGATTAATTGGATTACCTTTCTTGTTACATATTTATTGTTACTGAAGTGATTTTGCAGTGATGTTCATGTACCAAATCCACCAACAGTGTTTGGAAGAGAGAAACTGCCAATAAATTGATAGCTGCTGGAACCATTCCTGGCATATTAAACTCCAGAGGGAAAATAAATGCAATTGGAGTTCAATTTAGACTGCTACCTTGTATCAATATATAATATTGCAGTAAATTGCCAAACATACATCACAGATGAAATGCATCTTGTGATGCACTGGTAGTGTCCCTCCCTCAGGGACAGAAGTTCCAGGTTCACGTCCCAGCTGCTCAGGAGGCTTATTTCAGCAGGTTGATTGAAATATCTGTATGGCAGGGTTGACTGCCACTTTTCTCAAAGATATATCTCAAGAGGGAAGTGAGCAGAAAAACCATGTTATAATCAAGGTGAATGTTGCGGACCAGCTCAAATTAAAATGACTGCTATTTTACCAATCACCATTAGTTGGTGACTTTAACCTCTGCAAATGGTCATATCTAATTTTATCATGGATTGTTGAGCCGCATGTATTTGTTACCATCTTCGGTAACAATCTCTGCTGAACAAACTCTAAAACTAAAATTTCACATAAAGCTCAAGTAGTTTAATTACACCGAGGATTCCAATACTTCTCGCCAATCTTTTATTTATCTGTTGCCTAGAAATCGATCGTTATTCTGCATACAGAGTGTGATTGAGGTGTATCACGGAACCATACAGTTGTGACTGTGCAGAAGAAGCCATTATGAGTTTGGACCAGCTTCTTGAATCAGTGTGTTGCTTTAAAGCCATCTCCTGCCTTTTCCCCATAAACCTGAATATTGATTCTATTTAAATAAGCTTCTAACAGTCTCCTGAAGGCATCAAATGAATCTGCCTCCCACACATTTCCAGACAATGCGTTCCAGATCCTGATTACTCAGTATGTAAAGGCTTTTCTCTCACACTACATTTCTTTGTTTTGCAAATGATCTTATATCTCTGCCTTCTTATTTAAAAATGGGAACAGTTTCTCCCAATTTATTCAGTCTGAACCCTTTGTGACTTTGAAAACTTCTTTCAAATTTACTCTTTGGCTTGTCCTCTCCACAGAGAATAGTCTCAACTTCTTTAAACTTTCTTCACAACTGAAGTTCCTCATTCCAGGAAGTATTAAACATTTTAGATGAATGTCAGCAAAGACTTTGTTGGTAACGCTGCTGTCTCGGTCAGGAGGTTGTGGCCTCAAGTCTCATCTCAGTAACTTCAGCACAGGGCTGATACCCCTCCACTGTGTTTTTGAGGGGAGTGGGGTCTCTGTCTAAGATGTCAAACAGTCTAGTCAAGTGGATGTAAAAGATCCCTTAGCACTATTCCCTAGCATAGTGATGCTCTTTCCAGTGCCCTGGCAACATTTACCACTCTACATAAAACAGATAATCCCCCGTTCATGATTGCACTGTTGTTTGTGGGAACTTGCTCTGTGCAAATTGGCTCTCGTTGTTTTTAGAATCATACCAGATCCACAATGCATATGTTTGCAATTATTATTTTATTAAACCGGGAAATGAATAATTATCCCATAGCAATGAAATTTACACAGCTTTGCTAGTTCTGATGTGTACTTGTTATTCAAGTTTACTGACTCGGCAAATTATCAATGAATGTGCTTGGTCTCTCGGTGGATAGGTCAATTGCTACGAGATTGTCGATATTGTTGCTCTGGAGTTACCAGGAGGGTGATGCTCCTACCTTGGGAAAATACACAAAGATTGAGAATCCATGTGTAAGGAACAATGGGCTGAAATCATCTGTTGTGTCAATCTATAACTTGCTTCACTGACATAATATCCTCTATATTATGCGCCATGATGTGGAGGTGCTGGTGTCGGACTGGGGTGGACAAGGTTAAAAATCACACAACACCAGGTTATAGTACAACAGCTTTATTTAGAAACACAAGCTTTCTGAGCACGGCTCCTTCATCCGCTACCTAAAAGCTAGTGCTTCCAAATAAACCTGTTGGACTATAACCTGGTATTGTGTGATTTTTAACTCTGGAGAAAGTGAGAACTGCAGATGCTGGAGATCAGAGCTGAAAAATGTGTTGCTGGAAAAGCGCATGGCTGAAGAAGGGCTTATGCCCGAAACGTCAATTCTCCTTCTCCTTGGATGCTGCCTGACCTGCTGCGCTTTTCCAGCAACACATTTTTCAGCTCTGATTTTTAACTGTGAGAAGAGAGTGGAGAACTGACCTCCCAATAAATCCATTTGTCAGTCTTGTTCCACGTATATTTGTCCACAATGATTTCATTTTTATTCTGTTCTATTCTGGCACTAATGGTAAAGAATAAAGAACAAAGAACAATTTAGCACAGGAGCAGGTCCTTACCTACTAAAGTCTACACCGACACATAATGTCTTTCTAAACTGAAAATCTTTGCCTCTATGCCGTCTGCATCCTTCTATTCTCTGCCTATCATGTATCTGCCAAAATGCCTATCATGTATCTTAAATGTTGTTATTGTACCTGTCTCCACCACCTCCTCTGGCAGCACATTCCAGGTATTTACCACCCTCTGTGTAAAAAAAACCTGCCTACCCCCTTTTACTTTACACTTATGTCCCCTAGTAATTGACAGCTCTATACTGGGAAAATGACTCTGACCATCCATTCTATCTATGCCTCTCAGAATTCTGTAAACCTCTATCAGGTCAGCTCTCATCCTTTGACGTGAAAAGTGTAAACCAACAGAGTTTATCTTATTTCTCAAAGCTCATACATCGCAAACCAGGCGACATCCTGGTAAACCATTTCTACCCTCTCCAAGGCCTCCCAACCTTCTGGTAGCATGGTGACCAGAACTGTACACAATATTCCAAATGTGGCCTAACTAAAGTTCTATACAGCTGCAGCATGACTTGTGAATTTTTATACTCTATGCCTGACTGATGAAAGCAAACATACTGAATGTCTTTTTGACAACCTTATCCACTTCTTTTGCCACCTGCAGTGAACTGTGGACCTGTATATTTAGATTTCCCTATTTGTTATTACTACTAAGGGTTCTACCATTTAGTGTATATTTCCCTCTTGCAATAGATCTTCCAAAAATGCATCCCTACCCATTTATCCAGATTAAACTCCATTTGCCATTTCTCTGCCCATGTCTCCAGCCTTTAAGAGCAGTCTGGAAAATGCAATGGAATAATTCATTCATTTTGCATTGTTGATTATCAGCTTCACTATTGCTAGTGAAAACTATCAAATATAAACAAGTGATTCATTATTTTGGAAGTACGTGCAAACACCTGCGCTGCAAGTTTAAAGATCTTCTAGTTGAAGACTCAGAATGGGCCACTTGCCAAGACTACTGGACAGCTTATTTATCCAAAAGCTGTGATTTTCTTAATGGATTAAGAGGACCACAGTGGACCATGTGTAATCTCATATTGGCATGACTTCTTTCAGCTAAATCTGCTAATGACCAATCATGGCAGCAAAGTCCATTTAAGTTTTAGATCACAAAGTGGCATTTGAACGCATTACATGGCAGTTAAAATTGATTTATACTATCCAATTTAAGGACGAGCATTACAAATATTCAGATCTAAACAGGGCACGCCCTATGGAAGAAATTTGTCAGGACACTTAACAAACTGTATATCCAGCTGGATAAGGATGGGATATAAAGGGGCAATTGTACACATTTAATTTCAAAGGAATAGTAAAGATGGACCTACCTTCAGAAAGCAACAATGCTGTGAAAATCAAGGGAACAGATGCCCAGGAGGAGTAGAAGTTCATCTTTGTCTTCTGAACTCCAGAAGGCAATGCTAACCAGTGACTTTCTCAGATGCCTCTGTGCAGCAGTGATGGCAGGTGGACCTAAAACTCTCTGGGATTTGTGGTCTTCTCTTTCCATTAAAACGAAGCTCAGCTCATATCCTCAAATCCGTGGGCAATTTTTCTTTTGCCTGCCCTCCTCTTGTGTTTTGCAGCTTCGGATGATTAATTGTCGGCGTAATCAGATATGAAAGACAGATCTGCATTGGGTTTCAGTCCATACTGCTGGCTGATGTCATTCCTGTGCTCTGAATCTTCTGTACTGCCTTAGAGCCCCACTGACTCCTGCAGCAATGACTAGCTCACAGAGCAACAACCAAGATAGAAATCACATTCAAACAAATGGGAGCAGACAGACATAAAAACAACTGGGCTGAAGATAGAGCAATGACATTTAATGGACTATGATTGGATCAATATTATAATTTGTGTGGATAATAGTTCCTTATGACCTGACAGTAGAGGGTTTAAAATATCGAAAATTTCATTAATTTGTAGAATCTTTTTATTGAACAATTGATTAGGTCATAAACAAAGGAACCAAAGATTCACAATAATGACATGCTTTCTAGTTTTATAGATGCTGTCACTGAGGGGAGAAGTAGGATCTAATACATGGGGTTAAACATATCACTGTTAATTAGTGACCATGAGTCTCTCCCCTTTGCCTGTGTTGTAATCTTCCACAGACAACACTAAACCAAATTCATCTTCTCTGTCAATGTTTTACAATAAATTTTCCAACAAGGAAATAATTCATACTACATCTCAGTTCTTCAGAAGCCATCTGGAAGGAGGTACAGGGAAATAGTTTGTTACTGAGACAGGGAGAAGGCAAGAAACAAGAGACAGACTTAATCCAATTGTCTAACAGTTTACTAATGGTGCTAATGGGTCGTCCTGCCTATCTTCATAGTTGTCTTCTTTCAATAATGTAATAAAACAGAGCCACTTAGCATCACATTTCATACCGAGAGGGAAAATGTAATGATGTGTGTTTGTCTGTCTGTGCTCTGCACTTGATATTTTCCCAAAGGAATCTCTTCCTTCAAGCCTGGAAACAATCGAGCCTACTCATAATCAGGTCAAATGACTTACAGCAAATTTACTAAGTAGATCAGCTGTAACCAAATCGTATTAAAGTGACCAGAAGTATGATCAGTTTCTTCATGAATTACTGTCAATGCTGGAATTCATACACTTAGAAAAGAGCACTTTCTTAAAAACAAAATAACAATATTAATTAAATTTGACCCAAAATTATTCTGTGAGATTTTTCATTATCAATAACAAACAGGAGAATGTGATACTATTAGCAGAGATTTAATATCATTTAAGTGAGTTATTAAAACATTTTCTTTCAATCTCTGCTGTCAAATCTTAACTCCTCTGCCTCCTGAACTGAAACAGGACTATTGTCAGCAGTAAGCTTTTCCATTTCCATTTTTCTGAAAATCTGATAAAATGTCCTCTTTTGCTTTCCATAGCTAAACCATGAGGAATTATCTGGAGGGAAGATGGAGGGGCAAATTTTCACCTGACACTTACACAATTGATGCCTGAAGATCCACCAAAACGTGAAGCTTTGTGGAATGCTCATTTTGGCCACTCTCTTATTGCCACAGATCCTGCCTCATATGACACAGTGAATAGACAGATTCTGGGATATTTATAGAACTCTTTCTGTAATTCTCAGGTCCCAATGGTAGAGTCAGATACTGGTGCCACCAGCCCTTTTGCCATCATAAATCAGAAGAAATTCTTGATTGAGCACAAGAATAAATTATAGTCAGATGGAGCACACTCGCCCATTTGTACACATACCAATGGTGGCACAGTGGTTAGCACTGCTGCCTCACAGTGCCTGAGACCTGGGTTCAATTCCTGACTCAGGCGACTGACTGTGTGGAGTTTGCACGTTCTCCCCGTGTCTGCGTGGGTTTCCTCCGGGTGCTCTGGTTTCCTCCCACAATCCAAAGATGTGCGGGTCAGGTGAATTGGCCATGCTAAATTGCCCATAGTGTTAGGTAAGGGGTAAATGTAGGGGTATGGGTGGGTTGCTCTTCGGCGGGTCGGTGTGGACTTGTTGGGCTGAAGGGCCTGTTTCCACACTGTAAGTAATCTAATCTAATCGAATTTCATTTTTACGTGTCACTTTTGTTTCAATGCCTCAAGTGAAGAAGGTGCTCAGCTATGAAACTGAATTGGAGAAAACTGGGGCTGTTCTCCTTCGAGATGGTTGAAAGGAGGTTCAGTAGAGATGTTCAAAATCATGAGCAAATGGAGCAGTGCAGATAGGGACAGTTTATTCCCTTCGGTGGAAAGACACTGATCTCAGGTGAGCGAGGAGCAGTGTTCTATCTGAATAAGGAAGACACAATATTTGACATATGTACCTTTGTCATAAGGCTCTCCTGAAAGTGATGATCATTACAACAATGAACTTTCATGTGAAAACACTCCAGTAAATAAGATGGCAGTGCTCTATGTGGAGTGCACATTTTCTCATCCAGGAATTATAGTGGAAGAGTACATGGAAAGTTTCCTTCGTTTTAGTTTTATTTTACATGCATTGAAGTGCTTTTTCATTTTTTGACATTTTCTCCCAAGTTTTCTTCTTCCGGAAAATCGCAGACAATGAGATGGTGCAGTAAAGATTTCCAAGCATGATGCTAGAACCTGGGATGATATTATGGTTTTAAGATCTGTATTTGTCCTGATTTGTTTTATGAAAAGAGGTTGAGAACAGAGGTCCAAGCGGACTGCTTCAAGTCAATAAAGTAAACAGTTTGTAAGGTCTTGCATTTTCTTTTAAAGTTGGAACAATAGAAGAACGGGTGGAGTCAAGCTCCCGCAAAACCAGGCTTTCAGTTTGACTTTCAGTAGCTGTTGAGTTTGGAAGCTGCAATAAATCTCTCCCTGCTGCAACAAAATGCTTGTGTGCTCTCTCTTCCTTTCTCTCAGGGTTTCTTTCTTGATAGTCTTTCCTCCTGGACTTCAGGTGCATGGTAGACAATCTATTTTGCTGAATTTGCCTTTGTCAAGGGTATGTTTTTGGGATATTACAATTATTGTTTAGTAGTTAAATAATCTATTCTTCTGTTAAGTTTTCCAATAGGGTAAGATTATTCCAGTCCTTCTTTCTTTGTATTTTAAACATAGTGTATGAATAAAGTTTGTTTGAATACCTTTATCACAGTTTGTCTTGATCTTCTGAGTGCCACTGGACTAAAGCTTACTTGCCAATAACTAAAAACACCCATCTGAAACATTAAGTCAATAAACCTACTTTTAGCCTCATTGTGACCTTGACATGCTTCCTAAGGTGGAGGTGCTCAAAATTGGATCTTATATTCTAACTAAAGTTGAAACAATTATCTTAACAGAATGTTTAAAAAAAACAAAGAGTAGACCAGTCAACATTTCAGTCTTGGGGTGTAGGTTTGCTCGCTGAGCTGTAGGTTTGATATCCAGACGTTTCATTACCTGGCTAGGTAACATCATCAGTGGCAACCTCCAAGTGAAGCGAAGCTGTTGTCTCCTGCTTTCTATTTATAGCTTTCTCCTGGATGGGGTTCCTGGGGTTTGTGGTGATGTCATTTCCTGTTTGTTTTCTGAGGGGTTGATAGATGGCATCTAGATCTATGTGCTTGTTTGTGGCGTTGTGGTTGGAGTGCCAGGCCTCTAGGAATTCTCTGACATGTCTTTGCTTAGCCTGTTCCAGGATAGATGTGTTGTCCCAGTCAAAATGGTGGGTTTTTTCATCTGTGTGTAGGACTATGAGGGAGAGGGGGGTCGTGTCTTTTTGTAGCTAGCTGGTGTTCGTGTATCCTGGTGGCTAACTTTCTTCCTGTTTGTCCTACGTAGTGTTTGTGGCAGTCCTTGCATGGAATTTTATAGATGACGTTAGTTTTGTCCATGGGTTGTACTGGGTCTTTTAAGTTTGTTAGTTTTTGTTCAAAAACTTCTAAAAACAGAGGAGAACCACCTATACGACGTATTCAAGAAGGATGGATACTCAAAACATACAGAGCGCAGATTCCTCAAGAACAAATCACGACAAGCAGACAAAACACAGCCAGAAACCCTAACCACCTTAACATACATCAAAGAAGTTTCAGAAATGACAGCCAGACTACTGAGACCCCTCGGAATCCTAGTAGCACACAAACCCACCAACACTCTCAAACAAAAACTAACAAACTTAAAAGACCCAGTACAACCCATGGACAAAACCAACGTCATCTATAAAATTCCATGCAAAGACTTCCACAAACACTACGTAGGACAAACAGGAAGAAAGTTAGCCACCAGGATACATGAACATCAGCTAGCTACAAAAAGACTCTCCCTCATAGCCCTACATATGGATGAAAAAACCCACCATTTCAACACACCTATCCTGGGACAGGCTAAGCAAAGACATGCCAGAGAATTCCTAGAGGCCTGGCACTCCAACCACAATGCCACAAACAAGCACATAGATCTAGATGCCATCTATCAACCCCTCAGAAAACGAACAGGAAATTACATCACCACAAACCCCAGGAACCCCATCCAGGAGAAAGATATAAATAGAAAGCAGGACACAACAGCTTCGCTTCACTTGGAGGTCACCACTGATGATGTTACCTAGCCAGGTAATGAAACGTCTGGATATCAAACCTACAGCTCAGCGAGCAAACCTACACCCTAAACCTCAACCTCAGCTACAAACCTTCACAAACCTTGCGATTTCAGTCTCGCCTTACCCTCATAATGATCACAGCTGAATGTCTGCCTCAGCTCCACTGGCATATTATTCAATTCTATTAGATCTCAAATCCATCCATCTTGGCAGATGTTTGGATACTGAAGTCTCAGAGAGTATTGGGAATAAAATCTCTGTTGTCTGTAAAAGCCCTATGTGTAATTAATTTTGGCAGTCTCAATCCAGCTTTCACCAAGCAATTGTGTGAAGTGTCAAACTATCCCTCATAAGATCTATTAGTAGTAACATTCAGACAGTCTGACACTGGTTTGGTGCTCTTCCTAGGATTGGAAAGAAGCCAATGGTTGTTGGTGGTGCAGATATTACTTGCCCAGTCCATACCTGACCTGTAATTGTTTGCTGTGACACTTGATTTGGAACTGAAAGTGTTCCGTTCCTCATTTGTGCTCACTTTCACTTCAATGAGCAGAACCAACTCCACTAAACTGCTCCCCTTTCCCTTGCTAAATTTTCTCACCTGATGTTGACATGATATTCCATAGCTGAAAAATGTGTTGCTGGAAAAGCGCAGCAGGTCAGGCAGCATCCAAGGAGCAGGAGAATCGACGTTTCGGGCATAAGCCCTTCTTCGATTCTCCTGCTCCTTGGATGCTGCCTGACCTGCTGCGCTTTTCCAGCAACACATTTTTCAGCTCTGATCTCCAGCATCTGCAGTCCTCACTTTCTCCTAGATGCTGTCCACCATCCCCCTCGCCTGCAATCAGCATTCTATTTCACCGTTTAGAATAACAATCTCAGTCAGGGAGGACTCAGTCTGACAGCTACGGGAAATGACAAGGGAAAGAAAAGTCAAAGGAAAAGAGATGTTGTCCTTCCTAACTCAACCCCTGATGGAGCACACTTCATAAACATAATTAGCTTCTGCCAGAAGATTCCTTTGACCTTCAAAGCTTTGGCTCCTGTTACCTCTTATGTTCAATGTTATTTGACCTGTTGCCTTTCAAATTACCTGAAGCCTGTTGGTAATCATCTCTTAAATTTGCCATGCAGCCAATTCAATTGGAAAATGATATCCAAATTGCTCCAATTTAGTTGTTCATTGGTTTTAATATGTTTAGCCCTGATTAGATCAGTTCCCGTCTCCCTTGCTCAGTTTCAGATCACTTGTCTATCCTGTAAGGGGATGGAGACTTAATACCTGCTAGGACTGGTCAGAATGATATTGCATACTTTAAAAAATTACAAATGTTAAAAGCCTTACTTAAATGTTAAGTCAGTCCTCCAACTCACATCTCCCCACAAAATGGTTGGGATCCAGTTAGAATGAGTTCATTTTATCCAGGACCCTTCCTGTGTCAGAAAGAGTCACAGAGGTATCATGGTGCAGACGGAGATCATTCAGCCCATCGTGTCTGCTCTACTATGCTACCAGTGTGTGAACAGCAACCTGCATTGATGTATTGTCTTCAACTTAGTTAACCAATCCGAAACAATCACAGAAAGGATATAGGTTAGCAAGCACAGGGAGAGGGGGCAAACAGGTTAATGTGAGTGAGGACATGGTTAGGATATAAGTAAAAGCCATCATGATCCCAAAGGCTGCTCTCTCATTAGAGAGAGAGAGAGAGAGAGAGAGAGAAGGAACAGTTGATAAATACATCCTGTGGGTCACCGCACCTTAAGGAAGGAGGAATGTTGAGAAGGTAGGGTCTTTATAGTGACCTCAGCTACTATGAAAGTTGAACCTGCCCTATTGGCATCAGTCTGCATTGAAAACCAGCTGTCCGCTTAACTGAGCTAACTAATCCTCAAAGTGTGATTTGCAGGGTTCTGGATGAGCTGGAGTTTTTGGACACGTAGTTTATTAACTTATTGAGGCAACCACATTAAGTTCGAAACTTGGTCAATTCATTAACATTTACTCTTAGTTAAAGCAAACACAAAAAAAGATAACCATTAATGGGCTATTGATAAACTGTACGGCCCCACATTGATCTCAGGTATGTTGATGTTGGTGACTCTTTCTGAAACTAGCCTCAATCCACATCCTGTTTTTACACCTGTCTTCCGCTGTAAATATACCAATCATTAACAGTCACAAAATGGAACCAATTCCTTTCTGAGCAAGGTCTTAATTTATCTGCTGTTGGAAAAGACGCTACCTCAGGGTGCTCTAAGAAAAGTTGCATAAATCACTTGAAAGATATTGACAAAGATGATCCAATTTAAATGTTCATCACATGGAAGGGTCCAACTGCTGGAATCAAAGTCAAATGAAGAAATAGTGGAAGATGTGTTGCTCAGTGCTCGGCATTTACAGCATAAAAAGTTGAGGAATGAGTTATAAGGTGAACTGTATCGGCACTTCCACATCTTGTCTAATCTGGTTATGTGCCAATTTGGCCATTTCTATGTTTAAAATCCATTGTTGACTCTCTCTCTCTCTCTAACTACCCAAGTTACCTTTCTAGTGGCTGTGGTGTCCCACGTTTTGCTTGTCTTATGAATTACTATGTAATTTGTCAATTTCACTTTTGCCCAGTGATAGGAAAAGATTGGCATTGTCTGGTAATTTTGATGAGCAAATCCATGCCTGGCATAGCCTATAGGAGCAAATTACTGCAGACGCTGGAAGCTGGACTGAAAACACAAATGCTGGAGATCACAGTGGGACGGGCAGCAACCATGGAGAGAGAAAAAGCTACTGTTTCGACTCTTCATCAGAGCCTTGCATAGCCCGCCCCCGTTGAGATTGGCACTGTAATATGTAAGTACATTCAGATACATTTCTGGAGGAAGAAGTGATTCAAGGTTTTACAAGCAGTTAAGTATTTTCTGAAATACAGTTTCTCTTGTAACGTAATAAACGCAGCATTTAATTTACACACAGTAATCGTAACAATGTGGCAAATACCAGATAATCTCGTTTAATGATGTTGCTTGAGTGGTTAAATATTAACAAGGATATCAAAGTCAACCTCGATGCTCTTACCTAAAATAACGCCAATGGATCTTTTATGTCTCCACCTGAGAGAGACAAGGCTTTCATCTAACAATGCTCCAAGAGATCATTCCCAGAACATCCAACAGGAAAAATGGGGGACATCATGGCTAACAACAGAAATGGGGGACATCATGGCTAACAACAGAAATGGGGGACATCATGACTAACAACAGAAGTTGAGAATAGTAATAGATCAGAGGGGGAGTCTTATAAAGTTTAGATTAGATTCGATTTGATACCCTACAGTGTGGAAACAGGCCCTTCGGCCCAACAAGTCCACACCGACCCTCTGAAGGGTAACCGACGCAGACACATTTCCCTCTGACTAATGCACCTAACAACTATGGACAATTTAGCATGGCCAATTCACCTGACCTGCACATCTTTGGACTGTGGGAGGAAACCAGAGCACCTAGAGCAAACCCACGCAGACAGGGGGAGAATGTGCAAACTCCACACAGACAGTCACCCAAGGCTGGAATCAAACCTGTGACCCTGGTGCTGTGAGGCAGCAGTGCTAATCACTGAGCCACCATGCTGCCCCACAAAACGGTTTTAAGTCTGAGGATTGGGAGAATTTTAGAGTTTAACAAAGAAGGTCCAAGAAATTAATAGACAATAAAATATGAATGTAAGCTAGCAAGAAATATAAAAACAGGTTGTTAAAGCATCCATAGGTATTCAAGGTTTATGCGTAGATATGTAAAAAAAAGTAAAGATTACAAAAAAACAAATAAAGCTAATTAAATGCAGAGATGGGAAAATTTGTAATTGGAAATAGAGAAATGGTAGAGAAGCTAAGCAAATGATTTGTGTCTGCCTTTATTGAGCAAGCCACAAAAGGTTTTCCTGATATTAATAAGATCCACAGTTAATGCAAGAACGTGAAACTGGAAGAAGTATTAGTTATAACAAGTAGCATTGGAGAAATTAATTGGGCAGAAGGTTGTCAAATACCTAGGTCCCAATGTCCTTCAAGATTTGGAGTTGAAAGAGATAGTTGTAGAGATAATACATACATTGGTGATCATCTTTCATAACTCTATTAATTTTGCTATAGTGTCTGTAGATGAAAAAGTTGCAAGTGTAACCCTATTGTTTAAGAAAGGAAGGAAAGAGCACACAAATAATGGTTCATCTAAGATCAAGAATAATGGAAATATTAAAATATATTATAAAGGAGATGATTCCTGTAAACTTAGAAATTAATTATTGTTTGGCCAGAGTCAACATTGATTTTTAACAGGGAAACTATGTGCGATAAACCTGGTAGAGTTTTCTGAGAGTGTTACTTGCTGACATGATAAGGATCAGCCAGTGGGTACAGTGTATTTGGATTTTCAGAAATTTTTGATAAAGTCCCAAACAGGCAGTTAGTAACCAAAATTAAAGCACATGGAATTGAAGGTAATGGTAGAAAGATTGATTAACAGGCAAAAATCAGAGATCAAGAATAAATGGTTCATTCCCAAAGTCTGCGACCAATAGGGTCAATTCTTCGGCCCCAATTGTTCACTACCTATATCAATAATTTGGATTTGGTGCCCCCAGTTGTACTATTTCCAAATTTGCAGATAATACAAAACTTGCAGAGAATGTGAGTTGTGGGGTAGATATAATAAGGCTTCAAGAGGATTTATACAGGCTGAGTAAATGGGCAAGAGAGTGTAGTGGTGGTAAGTAGAAGGAACAGAAGTCCATTGCCTTTCTTAAATAGTGAATGAACAATTGGAAAGGAATGCAAGAGTCCTTGTTCATCAGTGATTGAAAACTAACATACAGGTACTGGAAGCGATTTGAAAAGCAAACAGTATGTTTGGATTTATCACATAAAGATTTGAATATGGAACATAGAAATCTTGCTTCTGTTATATAGAAGACTGGTGAGATTGCACCTGGAGTCTTTTGAGAAGTTCTGGTCTCTTTGATTAGACTTACAGTGTGGAAACAGGCCCTTCGGCCCAACAAGTCCACACCGACCCGCCGAAGCGCAACCCACCCATACCCCTACATTTACCCCTTACCTAACACTACGGGCAATTTAGCTTGGCCAATTCACCTGACCCGCACATCTTTGTGACTGTGGGAGGAAACCGGAGCATCCGGAGAAAACCCACGCAGACACAGGGAGAACGTGCAAACTCCACACAGTCAGTCGCCTGAGTCGGGAATTGAACCCGGGTCTACAGGCGCTGTGAGGCAGCAGTGCTAACCACTGTGCCACCATGCCGCCAAAGGAAGCCTAAGGAAGGATTTAGTTGCCATAGAGGGAGGTTCACCATATTGATTCCTAGGCGTGGTAGGATTGTCCTATGATGAAAGATTGAAGAGAATGAACCCATTATCTCTGAAGTTTAGGAGAATGAGAGGTGATCTCATAGAAACTTAGAAAATTCTTAAATGTTAGACAGAATAGATACAGAAAGGATGCTTTTCCTGGCTGTGAGGTCTAGAATTAAGGGACATAGTCTCAGAATTAAAGGCAAGGCTTTTAGGATTAAATTGAGGAAGAACTTCTTCGCTCAGAGAATGGCAAATCCTTTGAATTCTCAATCCCTGTGGAAGCTCAGTCATGGAGCAAATTCAAGCTGGAGATCGGTAGATTCTTAAATAAAAATCACAAGTGCTGGAGAAACTGATCTGGTAGGATTTATGTAGAGAGAAACTGAATCTAGTATAACTCTTCTTTGGAAGTTCAGAACAATTCCAAAGAAGAATCATACTAGACTTAAAATATTAATTCTATATATAGAGTTGTAAAGTCATACAGCTGTACAGCACGGAAACAGTCCCTTCGGTCCAACTTGTTCATGCTGACTAGATATCCTAAATTAATCTCGTCTCATTTGTCAGCATTTGGCCCATATCCCTCTAATCTCTTCCTGTTCATGTGCCCACTCAGATACCTATCAAATGTTGTAATTTTACCCACCTCCTCTGGCAGCTCATTCCATACATGCACCAGCCTCTGCATGAAAAAGTTGCCCCTTTAAAATATTTCCCTCTCACTTTAAATCTATGCCCTCTAGTTTTGGAGTTCCTCCACAGTTTTGGTTGCCAGACCTGCTGAGTTTCTCCAACACTTCCAGTTTTCATTTCAGATTTCCTGCATCTACAGTAATTTGCTTTTGTTTGGCATGTTTCTCATAACAATTGACATCAATAGATATGAGGATACCATGGGAATACGGCATCGTGGTAAATGATGAGCCATGATCTGGAATGGTGGAGCACGTTCAAGGGGCTGAATGGCCTACTCCTCTTGTTCCAAAGGTGAAATGCTCCCTTATTAATGCTTTGGTGCGTCAATCTAATTTTTAGATTAGATTAGATTACTTACAGTGTGAAAACAGGCCCTTCGGCCCAACAAGTCCACACTGACACGCAACCCACCCATTCCCCTACATTTACCCCTTTACCGAATACTACGGGCAATTTAGCATGGCCAATTTACTTGACGTTAAACCAGAGCACCCGGAGGAAACCCACACAGATACGGGGAAGAACATGCAAACTCCACACAGTCAGTCCCTGAGTCGGGAATTGAACTCAGGTCTCTGGCGCTGTGAGGCAGCAGTGCTAACCACCGTGCCACCATGCCGCCCGTGCAGCTCAACTGCCTGAAATGGGATTTGAACCCACACTGTTTGTGCTCACAAGATGACAGTGCAACACATTTAAGCCACTAAAGTGAATGAAGTGAGCCACAACCCTTCATGGCTTCATTACTTTTGGACATTGACGCTTGCCTGACAGAGGCATAGCCTTTTTCCAAAAATTAATTTGGCTTTTCCTGTTTCTAAGCAGCTTTACATTTCAAAGTCTGGTCAATAATAAAGGTACGTCCGTTCAAGTTCATTCACATCTTCTGTGAATATAGCCATGGAACTGAGTCAAAGGGAAAGGTGAGAGCTAAGCACAATCAGCAAGGAATGACAGAAGAAAAATAACATTTACTTCAAACTGTCTCTAATTCAAATTGACACTTCTGAAAAGGTCAAAAAATTATCATAATTTTCTTTCCTGACCTTTTTTAAGTGGAACAATTTAAGTAAACTGTGTGTTTATCCAATGTCATGATGATCTTTTTGAAGTTTAATGATGGCCATGAACTGCATTTGAAATTGCATGTGGAGTAGTTGATTGTTCATTCATCCTTTTCCCTCTGTGTCATTCAGGTTCAGAAAAAAGTGGATTTGAATGGATCCAAGATGCAGTTAACCTTCATTTATAGATTACAGACCTACGCTATTTAACTAATTGTGCACAGACGCTCTCATGTCAATGCAAACATTTTTTTTCAATCACAAGGCAGGATGCAGCAAGATAGACACATTTCCCCATCTATCATTACATTATCTCTGCTGCCAGTCCGAATGGCTTTAGTTATTCAAAGAAAGTTAGCCATTTTGGCTCCCAAGTTTTCTTTTTAATTTCCAATGCAGCTTTATTTTAAGAACTCTTGAGAATTTGTGTCACTATCTCTGTGCAACCTTACACTTAACAGCTGAGGAAGCAGGAGGTGTGTGTTTAAGAGGAACATATGACATTGTTCTGTTGTTCTCTCCCTCTAGTTGCTGGCTACAGAGAAATGCCACCTTACTGAGCATTGATAATGAATGGAGGTGATGTCATTTAACCCTGTATTTTGGCGCATCATTGAATTTAACACTCATCCAACTTACTCTGCGGTTAAATTTAGGAATAGTTCTAAGCTGTCATAAAGCCACCCTGGCCTTTATTTGAAAATACAGATAACCCTTTTTATGTTAGCTTAATCATACAACATCAGTTTTTTATATGTTTATTGCATTGGTATTAAAGTGCATTCGGACATCATCAGGTCAAGAAAGGTGCTAGAGAAATGCAAGTTCTTTCTTTCATATCCTTACTATTCTGAAACAAAAGCCAAGTTAGTTGCACCACCTTGTAATTCAAATTATTCAGCCCAGAAGGGGGCCATTTAGCCCATCATGTTTGCACTTGCTTTCTGAAAGCATAATTCCATATTTTCTTCTGGAGTAAAACACTGCAACAAAATCAACTTATATTATTGTTCATCCCATATCAGGAATACTAGCCCACAATTTCTCCTGCTTTCCAGACCAAGGCACATGACTAAACCTGGTGTTTCTCAGAGACATCTCCGTCACCACTACCCTCCAATTTTACCCTGTTTTGTCTCCTTCAGTTTTGTGACTCTTGTTCTCTTCATTGCAGCCATCACCAAAACCGCTCTCTTTGTTAAACATAACTCAGTTCCTTGGCTTTGATTCAGCAAAGCTGTGTCATCAAGTCCGACTGTAGAGATGTGAGTATCCTGGCTGATACTCGCATGCACTACTGAACAGGTGTTATGCAGTCGGAGGTGCTGTCTTTCATTTGAGACATTAACACATCTGTCTTCTTGGTTAGATGTTCAAAAAAAATCCAATGTCACTGTTTTAAAGAACTAATATATTCTCTCCTAATGTCGTGGTCAATGGTAGCACCCCTCCAAAACATCAGAGTGTGTATTCATCTATCATTGCTGAGTATCAGAGCTTGGTGGGCGGCACGGTGGCACAGTGGTTAGCACTGCTGCCTCACAGTGCCAGAGACCTGGGTTCAATTCCCGACTCAGGCGACTGACTGTGTGGAGTTTGCACGTTCTCCCCGTGTCTGCGTGGGTTTCCTCCGGGTGCTCCGGTTTCCTCCCACAGTCCAAAGATGTGCGGGTCAGGTGAATTTTAAATTGCCCGTAGTGTTAGGTAAGGGGTAAATGTAGAAGTATGGGTGGGTTGCACTTCGACGGGTCGGTGTGGACTTGTTGGGCCGAAGGGCCTGTTTCCACACTGTAAGTAATCTAATCTAATCTTGGTAAGTGCATATTGGCTGCAGGATTTCATGAAATATTAAAAACACTTCAAAAGCATTAGTACTAAAGTGCATGGGATGTCCTCAGGTCAAGAAAGAAAGAAATGCAAGTTCTTTCTTTCATATCCTTAATAACAAAGGCTAATTTAGTTGCACCACTTTGTAATTGAAATTGATCATCCCAGAAAGAGGCCGTTCAGCCCATTGTGTTTGCACCAGCTCTCATGTGTGTTCCCTTCACGTCATTCTCTTGCCTTTTCCCCTTTAACCTTGCACATTCTACCTTTTTAGATAATAATTTAATTTCATTTCGAAAGCCTCATTTGATACTAACTCCATGATATACTCAGACAGCCTGTTCTAGGCCCAAACTATTTGCTGCATGAAAATGTTTTCTCTCATGTTGCTTTTGAATGTTTTTTCCACTTACTTTAAATCTGTATCCTCTCATCATCCATTCTTCAGGAATGAGGATTTTTTTTCCTGTCTATTCTGTCCTGCTCCCTCATGATACTATGTGTCTCCATTCCATTGACTGAAGTGACCCTGTCCTGAAACATTCTTGTAACTTTCTTCTGCACTCTCCCCAATCGCCTGCACATCCTTCCTGAAGTGTGACCCCCGAGAAATGAACACAGCTAAGGTTGAGTGAGTATCTTATACAAGTTCAAACAAAATGTTTTTTGTTTACAAGATCTCAGACGTGCAGAATTGTTTATCTTCCTCAATCTTCCTCCAGGAAACCTCAATCTTTTAAAACTCAAACTTCACCTTCCCCAATCCCTAGCTCCTGATTTATTTTGTGTCTTCTCTGATACCTTTCACCCTCAGAGTTGGACTGCAGTAGTCCAAGAGAGCACCTCACTACTACTTTTTTCAGGGCATATAGGGATGGACAATAAATGCTGGCCTACCCAGTGATGCCTGTATCCCATGAACTAATGAAAACTGTTGTCATAGAATAGGATGTCAGCCCAATACTGATGTTTGTCAATGGACAAGTCAAATAAAAGATTGTATTTAATTTAGAACAAGTTTATTTTTTTCCCATATATTTAGTTAACGCATGCGAGTTCCTTTACAAAGGTAGAAGTGTACATGCAAGCAGGGGTATTCATTTAATACAGGAACATGAGAACATGCTGGATGTGGAAACAACATTGAGGTCAATCTGGTCAGATGCAGTGAGCACAGAGGACTAATCCAGAGTCACTCTTCCTCCCACATCAACACTGAAGCTCTCTCCAATTATCATATGGGATCTTCCTACAATTTGATTTGATTTGATACATTGTCACATGTACTCAAGTACAAAAGTACAGGAGTTATTTGCTCAAAGGGATATGAACATTTGATACACACGTTTTTCTTAGCATGAATTGACTCGAAGTGAAATGATTACTTCCCAAACCTCGGCATATGATTCAGTTTCGATTTGGTTTCCACCTCACAGTAAAAAATGATGACTAGATATTTAAGGTATTTCATATTTGTTTTACCACATTCCTCACATAAATACCCAGACTATTCTCTGACTGGGGAAATTCCAATTCATCATTTCAGATTTCCAGATCTGAAAACTGAAACACCAAAATCTCAATAGGAATTTGGAGAAAAAATATTTTGTGACTGGATTTCCCTTGAGGCTGAATGTCAAAAATGGGAAATTCCACAAATTAAGTATTTAAATACAATGTTGCAAAAGGTTTCTTTATAGAATTGATTGGGAGCAAACCTTAGAATGTAATCTCCTGACTCGAGAAACACCCTCAGCACCATAACTCTTCCAAGCTCATATAGCAATCTTTTTCTTTTAAGATGTCATGTAAAACTTATTTCTTTGACCGAAAGGTTTTGTAACTTGCCCTAATATTTCATAACATGCATAATGATAACACTCCCTTGTGAAACACCTTAAGATATTTTTACTGTATCAAAGCTGCCAGCTGTTGTTGCATACTAATGGTGTATGCTGTTAACTGAATATCTATTATACTTAATTATATGCAGGTGGAAGCATTAATTGGGGTTTCACATGGGCATGTATAAAGTGACACTCATTGAAATGTCATGTAAGGAGATATATGCTAGAATGTTTCACTTTGTGGATAAGTACAAGACTGAATAAAAGTTGGCTTGTGTTGTATTGTTTAATTGGCTGGGTTTCCAGATTATAACGTGAGTAGGTAGCCACAGGCACATCTGTGTTTTACCTGCTGCAGGCACAATGCACCAGAGCAACAATGTGTTTCACCCTAGCACTTCCCCTTACACTGAGATGTGCTGCAGCTACATGATTGGTTTGTGATGTTATTGGTTACATTATCTTTAACCACTCACATGGATACAGGTGACAGCTAGAATTTGAGACTGCTCACTGTGTCTCACACCTGCACACACCATGGGTGCTGGGGAAAAAAATAAGCACTACCACAGTTAGGCAGTAGTGCAGGGGTTAATTAAAAAAAAGAAAAGAAAAAAGAGAGAAAAATATAAAAAATAGAATCTGAGACTGAAAAGAAAATCAAAGCAAAGCAAATTGGTTTCAAGATAAATGTAAGGACTTTTAGCTGAATTGACTTTAAATTTTGGAATTACCTCCATGATTTTCCTCATATGCCTTATGTCCATTAAAATGCTTGTTAAAAGTAGTGCCTCTGACCAGGATTTTAGTCACTTGTCTTTCAGTGAAATGCTTTGGGATGTTTCACGATATTAAAAGTGCTGGAGAAATTGACTTATTTGGTGCCATTGTTATACTGGCTGATCTCCAATGAGATGAAAAGAGAAACGTGCAAATGCCTAACCAACTTCTCAAATCATCTTGGGGTCTAATCACAAATGGACTATTTGGACTGAACATATTCTTCACTCAGCAGCAGACCCTTCCTCTTTCAAGTTAGCTTCCTCCCAAAATCCCAGGTCGTCCAAATTTTAGCAAACAGAACAAGAAACATTGGAAAGGGGCAAAGAAAGACTGTTTTGGTGGTTCAGCCTGCAGTCACTGAGCTTTAATACTTCAGGTCTAAGGGTTACTCCATATCAGCCAGAGGGTACTCATTGTAACGGTGTAAACTCCAAGTATCACCAAATACACACGGAAAAGAAATGTATCAAATCTGTAACAAAATGCCAGCCAATCATTCTTAGGATTGATTGGATCTTCTAGCTGATACAAGTAGAATTTGATTGAAGAAATCTCCTTTAGTATCTCTTTCACAGGGAGCTCTTTGATCTGCAAAGCTTGGGCCTCTTGGTTGAGAATTTTAGCTTGATGTTGTCCAGGAGTTTCGGTATCACTGTCAGAAGCTTGGTTAAAGAGGAAAGACAAGAACAGTTGAGCACATTTTAGATTCTGTAGAAACAGAAGGGCACAACTCGCCCCCTTGAATATCATGCATGTGGAGGTGTTAGTGTTGGACTGGGGTGGACAAATTCCAAAGTTACATTACACCAGGTTATAGACCAACAGGTTTATTTGAAATCACAAGCTTTCAGAGCACTGCCCCTTTGTCAAGTGAAGTGAAAGGAAGCACCTGTGTGCTGTGACTTCAAATGAATCTTTAGGACTATAACCCAGTGCCATGTGACTTCTGACTTTGAATAGCTTCTGCTTGACATTGAGGTCATGTCTGTTGTGCCTATCTCCATCACTTTACCTGCATTGATTTCATAGCCTTCCATCCATTTTCTAAACACAAATGACATCCAGAGAAATCAGAGTTAACATTTGGGATGAGTGACCCTTCTTCAGAGTTCTAAGAAAGGGTCACTCGACCTAAAATGTTATCTCTTATTTCTCTCCACATATGCTCCAAGACCTGCTGAGCTTTTCCAGCAATTTCTGCTTTTGTTTCTGGTTTTCAACATCTGCAGTTCTTTCAATTTTTACAAATGTTATCAATCTTCATTTTGAAGTTTTCAATTAATCTCTGGCCATAACAGCTTCCTGGAGGAGAGATTTTCACCTCCTCTTTATCTGAAGAAGGGCTTCCTGACCTTACCACTTTGCTTTAATTTTAATCTTTTGCCTCTTTGTTTGGGACCCCCAATCCATCACAAGAAATCTTTTCTCTTAGTTTATTCTAATAAATCTTTTCACCATTTAACTATCGGCATGTGCCTATTTGAAGGCATTGCTTTTATGATTAGATTAGATTACTTACAGTGTGGAAACAGGCCCTTCAGCCCAACAAGTCCACACCGACCCGCCGAAGCGCAACCCACCCATACCCCTACATTTACCCCTTACCTAACACTACGGGCAATTTAGCTTGGCCAATTCACCTGACCCACACATCTTTGGACTGTGGGAGGAAACCGGAGCACACGAAGGAAACCCACGCAGACACGGGGAGAACGTGCAAACTCCACACAGTCAGTCGCCTGAGTCGGGAATTGAACCCGGGTCTCAGGCGCTGTGAGGCAGCAGTGCTAACCACTGTGCCACCGTGCCGCCCAATGCCACCATGCCGCACATCTGAAATCTCATGAGCTAGTGAAGTAGACAAGTGAGAGATAGGCTTCAGGCTGTTGGGCCAATGCTTCCTCAGCAATATAAATTCCATTTACCAGTGCTTCAACCAGATCAGTACCAGTGCTGAATGTCAAGTATGGTTCTCTTGGTAGCATTTCTTCTGTGAGCTAGAAGGTTATGAGTTCAAGTTCCATTTCCACTACAGAGAGCCTGATTTAAAGAATGCCTGTTCTAATGAACATGCTGTCACACAGATTTTAAAGACTCAACATGTAAGCATTTCCTGTACTTACAAATAGCTACTTTACATCATTCTGCATTCTCCAAGAGCACACAAATCGACCTGTGATTGGACTTTGGAATGGAACCCATTTCCAGTCTGCAGACTGCCTGTACTTAGCACAAAATCTTGGTTACACTGTTTTGCAGTTTAGAGGGCTTGCTGCACACTGTCGGAGGTGCTAGCCTTTAGTCTAAACATTAAGTGGATGTCCTGACTGCCCTTCCAGGTAGACATTTCAAAGAGGTTTTCCCATGTACTTTGATGAGGTACAGGAAAACTTCCCCAGAGTCCTGGTCACCATCTATCCTTCAGTTAACATTTGATAAAATAGCTCAGCAGATCATTTGTCACAATTTGTTTGTGGGAGGTTGACATGTGCAGGGTCACAGTTGCATTTCCCTACATTACTTCAAAATTACTTTGTTGTCCTAAAGGCCTCTAGGAAATTATGAGGATGTGGAAGTGGCTATATAAATGCAAATGCTTTTTGAAAATGTCTGCTTTTTTGACACTCAAACTAGGTGGAAGTAAAGTTCCAAACATTTATTCAACCAGTGATTACTAATCTTGCAGGATTGTGCAGAGATTGTTTTCCAGGGCCCTGCTACAAGCAAGCCCCAGGATAATCGAATGACAGGGAGACTAAATCTCCTAAAGAAATCTCCTTGAGCAATTATTTATTCAGTAATGATTAGGCTCTGAATTCTGGGTTGCCATTGTAGTCTTCTCATTTTGGAGGAGAGCTCATCCTTTAACTATAAAGCTGTGCCTGTCCAACCTTTCTGCTGGTAGGTATGAAGATGAGAATGGAAAGAGAGAACATTTCATAGCCTCTCAGTCCATTCATCCGCTTGTGAATCCTTTCATTGCAACTCTAAGAGGGAAAGTGCGAAGATAAAGAAACGAGATGTCCTTTGACTTGGCAAGATAGTCCCAAGAACCCAGCTCCACCCGGCTTTAGGAATGATTCAATCTCTTGCACAGCTTCCCCAAATACAATTCCCTGGAATGTCCTGGCTTTGGATGTAAACAGCCACTGGGACTACCTTTTGGGAGTACACATGTCATGACAAATCTGATACCTGTTTTCATTCTCACACCCTCTGGGAGGTAATGTTTTCAGAGATTTTCCAGAGCTGCTTCAAGTTCTTGAAGAACATTGGTCTCTGGAAATTTAGCTCTCAAAATGAGCAATAGTGGAAGTCTGACAAGTGGTCCAAGCCCCTCCCCCACCCGAACCAACTCCCCCACTCCCATTTTCCTTCTCAGCTCTGCCACCATTATCCTACTGGGTTAAAGAGAGTTAAATATTAGGCAAGATTCCTGCTCCTAATTCCAATCCAAACAGCCCTGATAGTAAGTATCCATGAAAAGCAGGACAAATCCAATCCTGCCAATTATTGCTCCGTCTATTTACTCTCGATTATCAGGCAAGTGATGGAAATTGTTGCCAATAGCGCTATCAAGCAGCACATGTTCAGTAACAACCTGCCCACTGATGGCCAGTATGCGTTCTGCTAGGACCACTAAGCTCCTGACCTCATTACAGCCTTGGCTCAAAAATTGAATAAAAGAGCTGACTTCAAGAGGGAGGTGAGAGTGACAGTCCCATGACATCAAGGCCACATTTAACTGAGTGTGTGATCAAGGAGCCCTAGCAAAATCAGAATCAATGGCTATCATGGACAAACTTTCTGGTGGTTAGAGTCATATTTGGCACATAGGAGGAGGATTGTGGTTGTTGGAGGTCAGTCATCTCGGGTCCAGGACATCACTGCAGGAGTACTTCTGGGAAATGACCTAAATGATCTTCCTTTGGACTAGTCGGACCGAAGGGTCTGTGTCGGTGCTGTACATCTGTATGATAATGACCATGACTATGACTCTATGAAGTCGGAATTGGGGATTTTCACTGATGACTGCACAACGTTCAGTGCCATTTCCAATTCCTCAGCTACTGAAGCTGTTCATGGCCAAATGCAACAAGACGTGGACAATATCCAGGTTAGTAAGTAAAATATGAGGTCTGCAGATGCTGGAGATCACAGCTGCAAATGTGTTGCTGGTTAAAGCACAGCAGGCCAGGCAGCATCTCAGGAATAGAGAATTCGACGTTTCGAGCATAAGCCCTTCATCAGGAATGACAATATCCAGGTTAGGGCTGACAAGTGGCAAGTAACATTCGTGCCGTACAAATGCTGGGTAATGATCATCTCCAATAAGAAAATCGAACCATCATCCCTTGATATTCAATGGCATTGCCATGGCTGAGTGCTATACTATCAACATTGTGGGGTTTACCATTGGCCAGAAACTGAATTTAACAAGCCATATAAACACAGTGGCTCCAAGAGCAGGCCAGAGCTAGGAATTCTGCGGCAAGTAACTCACCTCCTGAAGCCCCAAACCTGTCTACCATCTACAAGGCACAGATCTGGAGTGTGTTGGAAGACTTGACAGCACTCAAGAAAGACAAAGCTTCTCACTTGATTGATATGACATCCATAAACATTCAGTTCCACTGATAATACTCAATGGCAGCAGTGTGTACTATCTATAAGATGCATTGCAGAAGTTCACCAAGGTTCCTAGCCAGCGCCTTCCAAATCAATGACCATTATAATCTAGAAAGATGGGAACAGATAGATGGCAGTAGATAGATGGGAACACCACCAGCCGCAAGTTCCTATCCAAGTCATGCACCATCCTGACCTTTGAAATATATTGTCGTTCCTTCAGTGTCATTGGGTCAAAACCCTAAAAGTATTGGTGGCCTACCTATAGCATATAGACTCATTACATTCTCAAGGGCAACTAGGATGGGCATAGCTAGTGATGCTCATGTCCCTAGTTAGATCTGAACTTGGATTGAATTTGTGATGACTACAACAAAACAATAGCCAGTTGACCCACCCAAGGGTCCAGAGAGGATGGTAGGCATATGGAATGAGCTGCCAGTGAAAGTGGTTGAGATGGGTACATTAACAACATTTGGAAGGTATTTGGATAAATATGTGGATGGGAAAAGGTTTAGAAGGATATGGGTCAAGTGCAGGGAAATGGGGTTGGAGTGGATGAATATTGTAGTCAGCATGGACCAGTTTGGGCCAAAGGGCTTGTCTCTGTGCTGTATGACTCAATGAGTGATAGTAGTTACTTGTGGGCAGTAGTAAAGAATAGGTGTGCCACATAGCTCAGGAAGAAGACAAGAATAGGGACAAAAGTGGATAAGTTGGGAACTTGTGTGGAAACTAGGAGCAAAGTAAAAGACAAATAGTTGAAACAGTATAAGAGTTCTCACCACTGTCATCACAGATGCCCTCTTGGGTCTTAAGTGAAGTGCAGAAACTGTCTGTGGTGCTCCGATTTGAAGAAATCAGCTTCGAGACACAACACTTGGAGACAGCAGTCATGGGTTCAGCTTCCTCATTCATGCTCAGGAGCTTGGTAATTAGAATCGATTCAATCAAGCTGATCACAAGAAGGGCCATACAGACAGCAAAGAACACACCTGAGAATGGGAGATCAAAGGCAGATGTTTGGGTTTAATCAAGTATAGGAATAAACATGCTCATAATTTGGCATTTTTATTCCCTGTTACCTCATAGATATGCAAATGTAGGTTTTAACTTTAAATTCGTTTCAGTGACTCTCCTTCCTGACAGTCAGAAGGAGTTCGGGAGAGACTGCTGTCTGGCGAAGATGAGTCTCGGGAACCTAGGGAGAGATTATAAAGGGAGCAAGGTGGTGCTCAGGTAAGTATGTGTGGTTACAGCAGAGGAAGATACCACTGTGTCTCCAGGTATGCTTGGACCACAAGGAGAAAGTGAGGACTGCAGACGCTGGAGATCAGAGGTGCTGGAAAAGCTAAGCCAGTCAAGTAGCATCTGAGGATCAAGAGAGTCGATGTTTTAAGCATAAGCCCTTCAACATTCCTGATGAAGAGGTTATGCTGGAAATGTTGACTCTCCTACTTCTCGAGTGCTGCCTGACTGACTTGTGCTTTTTGACTCTGCTTGGGCCACAAGCAATGCTGTAAAGACATTCATATGAAGGATCGACAAAGTTTCTTCCACCTGTTTTTCCTGAGGCCTACGAGCCTGGGCTATCATCAGCTACAAATAAAAATAATCAAAAATGGAGTTACACAACCTCCCTTCACTGACTGACCAACACCCGAGCAGTCCTCAGATTGTGAACGAGTTCTGTCCTGGAGTCTGCTCGCAATTTGATTTGTACGCAAGACAGAATATTATGCAGAACAATGTAAAGCAGCTGTTTATAAGTACAGGAGATGTTTGTATGTCGGGTCTTCAATATTACTCCCCTGTATGGGATCATATTTGGAAGTACGAGTCCTTACTTATTCACTCATGGGATGTGAGCATTATTGGCTGGGTTAGCATTTATTGCTCGTCCCTAGTTGTCCTTGAGAATGTGGTGGTGAGCTGCAGTCCAAGTACTATTAACTGATTGATCCACAATGCCCTGATGGAGGAGATTCCAAGGTTTGACCCAGTGACAGAGAAGGAACGGTGATATATTTCTGAGTCAGAATGCTGAGTGGCAGGAGGGGATACCTGCAGGTGGTGGTGTTCCCATGTCTCTGCTGCCTTTGTCCTGCATCCTGGAAGTGGTCATGCGTTTGGAAGGACCTGTGCAAGGATTCTTGGTGAGTGAATCGTGTAGGGTGTATACACTACTGCTACTGAGCGTCAGTGGTGGAAGGAGTGGATGCTTGTGAATGTATTACCAATAAAGTGAGCTGCTTTGTTCTAGATGGTGACAAGTTTCTTGAATGTTGTTGGAGCTGCCTCTATCCAGACAAGTGGGGAGTATTTCATCTCTCCCTCTCCTGACTTGTGCTTATAGGTGCTGGACAGGCTTTGGGGAGTCAGGAGGTGAGTTACTCACCACAGTATTCCCAGTCTCTGATCTGCTCTTGTGTTTACATGGTGACTCCAGGATGAGCTTCTGGGCAATGGTGACCCTCAGGATGTTGATAAATCGAGGATTCAGCAATGTAACACCATTGAATATCAAGGGGCAGTGGTTAGATTGTCTTTTTTTGGAGATGGCCAATTTCTTGCGTGTGTGTGACATAAATGTTACTTGCCACTTTCAGCCCAAGCCTGAATATTATCCAGATCTTGTTGCATTTGAACTTGGGCTGCTTTGGTATCTGAGGAGGGTAGCTATGGGCAGGAAATAATAGATTCTGGATCAGTGGTGCTGGAAGAGCACAGCAGTTCAGGCAGCATCCAACGAGCAGCGAAATCGACGTTTCGGGTTTTGCCCGAAACGTCGATTTTGCTGCTCGTAGGATGTTGCCTGAACTGCTGTGCTCTTCCAGCACCACTGATCCAGAATCTGGTTTCCAGCATCTGCAGTCATTGTTTTTACCGTGGGAAATAATAGATGGCTAGCCAGCGATACTCACATCCCACAAATGAATTAAAGAAACGGATATTGGGGAACCCCTGTACTATGGTGGCCTGTCTGCCAACTAGGGTTTTCCATTCTCATTTCATCTGAATATTTGGGTTGAATTTGAGGAGGAATCTGAGAGGTGAAATGCTAAGAGGTGACTTGCTTCCATGTCCTAAAGTCTGCTAACTTAATGTATCTGAATGTGGATGTAGATTGCTCCTTTCTATCTGCCTGTTCATTTTAAAGAATGGCGTGGACAAAGTTAAAAATCACACAACACCAGGTTTATTTGGAGGCACTAGCTTTCGGAGCGCTGTTTCTTCATCAGGTAGTTGTGTGATTTTTAATTTTGTCCGCCCCAGTCCAACACCGGCTCCTCCAAATCATTAATGTGTGGAAAAGACAAGAGCATATTACCAATGAGGGGCGTGGTCATTGCAGTAGCAGGAAGGTCATCACTCAGGTTCATCCGGAACACCGTGTATCCAAGCAGGATGCTGGATTTGAATGTTATTCGCCCACTGCTGTTCGGAGGCAGGAAGTAGCTGGTCACGTCTACCAACATCAGAAATATGCTGGGCAGCAGCAGGCTGACCACGTAAAGCAATGGCCTTCGTCTTATAATGACCTGCAATGCAAAGGGTGCTGAGTAGTTGTTATTTTTGCCACCCTCTTTAAGAAAGGGAGGAGGAATGATTTGCAGAGGTAGTCCCAGAGCCCTGTGGAAATGACCTCCTGATCCCAACCTTTCATTGCAATATGGATGAGGGCCCATGCAGTAGATCAAAGAATCAAAGTTTCTTCAAAAATACACAGCTATTTGTTTTTTATTCTGTCACAGAATGCTGGTAAGGCCAGCATTTTATAGCCAATCCCTAATTGCCTTGAACTCAGCGGTTTGCTCAGCCATTTGAAGGGCAGCTAAGAGCCAATCACATTATTGCAGCTGCAGAGTCACAGGTAGGCCAGGCCAGGCAAGGAAGGCAAATTTCCCTTCCCTAAAAGGGGCATGAGTGAATCAGATAGGTGTGTACAACAATTATTTAATAGTCATCATTACTGAGACTAGTCAATTCCTGATTTAATTAGTTGAATTTAAGGTTAATGTGCTACCGGGCTGAGATGAGAACCCATGACCCAGGTTTGCTAGATTACTAGTCCAGTGGCAACACCATTAAGCCATCATCAACTCCACACTTATCCTCACCTGGGTTAATTATTTAACTGGTAAAATATTTGGAGACCTTTAGACGTTCTGAAAGAAGACTCAAGCCAGGACTCCATGGAGGCTTCAAGGGGAGAAAGGAAAGGGTTCCCTGGGGAAGGTTTGGGAGCGCATCTTCTCCATGCTAAAGCAGTCCCTAAGTAGGTAGGTGTGTGAGCATGTGTGTGAGCATATCTGTGTGTGTGTATGTACACGTGTGTGCATGTCCCTGTGTGTGAGAGTACATATGCATGTGTGTGCGTCTGTGCATATGGGTTGACTATTGTCCATGTCTCTCCCTCAGCCATCCACTGTCAGCTCAAAGATGAAAATGAAGTAAAATCCTGTTGGAATGGTATAAATTCTTGTTGTAGTGGCTCACTTACACCATCTCATGGCCAAGGACTTCTATAGCTTCCCCACTCTCCACCCCCCAACTCCCCAGCAATCCCGGTATTAATGGGAGATTTTGAAATTGTTCAAGGTGAATGCATTAAGTACAGAATAATAACTAAGTAGTATCCCCAGTTTTTCTGCACGCAGCATGACCATGAACTCTCACATTCACTTACATTAAACTGAATTTGAGCATATTCCCTTCCTTCATTATACAACATCTCATACTTGGATGGAACAGACAGGAGTTCCCATTCACCGTCATCTACAAACGCACTGGTGTTATTCTCAATCTCTTCATGGCTTCTCCAAAGCTTGAGATTGATGTCATTTACTGCAAAACAAAAGGAGAGAGAGGTGGCAGCTGAGTGAATATCCTATGAGGAAATATTGTCAGGGCTACAGGAAAAAAACAGGGAAGTGGCACCAGACGGATTACTCTTTTAGAGAGCCATTACAGGCACAATGGGCCGAATGACCTCCTTCGTACTGTAAACGTTCCGTGAATCTATAACTGAACTGAGTTTGCACAGTGACGAGAATGACTGTTGCATAATCTAAGTGTTTTCTTGAGGGAGCAAAATAACTAGAGTTAAGACTTCCAATGAAAAGAAACCCCTGTGAAGACATTCCTGGACACTAAACCTTTAAACAAATGGTTTAATGTCTCTTTCTGAGTCAGCAGAGTACCCTATGATCACCGCTTCTGGTTGCTGAAAGGAGCAGAAATAAATCCGATATCATTCTTAAACAATAGGAAGCAGCTATCTGTCGAAAGATGGTGCTGCAGGATGCAAAACAAAATACTCTATGCAACAAAATTTTTAAAAAAATGGTTACTTCATGTGAAGTTGGTCTCTTCCTTATAGCATCCCTCTCTCTCTCTTTCTCACTTTCCAATCAGCCTCCCAATCTTTCTCTAATCTTCCCATCACTCCCAGGAAAAAAGGGATGCTGGTTCCCAGTGAATACCAGCACCCATTCCCGGTACATGGGTGGTCCTTCCTTCTGGTCCAGTTTTTGTCTTACTCCTGCTGGGACCCCAGCCCCTGCCTGAACTTCCTCATTGGCGGTGTATTTGCTGCTGATAACTCTCGGCATTTACCGCAAAAGTAAAATAACAGGGCACTGTTGCTGCAACTGTGCAAAGTATTAGTGACACTGCATCTGGAATATTGCAGGCAGTTCTGATTCCCTTATTTGAAGAGGGATGTAGTTGCTTTGGAAGCAAGTCAGAGCAGGTCCACTAGATTGGTTCCAGAGATGGGAGATTTGTCTTATGAAGAGAGATGGAGCAGTTTAGCCCGACATTCTCTGGGGTTTGCAAGAATGACAGGAGATCTAATTGAGATACATAAGATGCTGAAGGGAATTAGCAATGTAGATGTAGAGAGGATGTTTTACCAAATGTGGCAAGCGAGAATGAGAAGTCATAGTTTTTTTATTTATTGATTCATTCATGGGATGTGGGTGTTGCTGGCATTTGAAGATCTAAGACCCCTCAAGAGGGGCCTCTTGGTTTGAGATTGGTCAAAAGAATCAACAAATGCGGTCTATTCAAGTTAGCAAGGGTCATTAGTTTATTGAATTAAGGTACCTTGACCCAATCTATCCAGCAACACAGAGATTGAAGCTTCTGTGTTCCTTGGTGAAGTTGTGCAATTACATTTGAAAATTACACATTGTTTATATGTTTCTTTAGGAATAGTACAACCTTAATCACAAGAAAGACCAATCACATACAATAAGGTTACATGATTTACAGCAAGTTAATCCAATGATGTTTCCTGGGAAAGGGTTCTTAATTACAAAAAAGTCCAATCAACTGTAATAAGGTGATATGACTGAAGACAGGCTAATCCAATGGTATTTTATTTAAGAAGGATATCTGATTTACGTAAATTGTCATGCCATGTATTAGTTCAAAGTTAGTTCAAATGGTCAATTAATGTGTCAGTATTCATCTTATGAAAACTCTATTGTCCTCTTAGTAGCATTTATTACAAACCCCTAACTATCAAGTTAAGTATCAACCACAAGGCTGTGAGTCTGGAGTCACATGTAGGCCAGACCAGGTAAAGATGGCAGTTTCCTTCCCTAAAGGACATTAGTGAACCAGATAATTGTTTTCGTGGTCATGTTAGACTCTTCATGCCAGATTGTTTCTATTGAATTCAAATTCCACCATCTGTCATGGCAGGATTTGAACCTGGGTCCACAGATCATTACCGGGGATCTTTGGATTAACAGTCCAGTGCTCATACAACTAAACCATTGCCTCTCCACAGGCAACTTAAAATAGAGATGAGAGCGAGTTACTTCTCTCAAAGGGTCGTGAATCGGTGGAACTCACTATCGCAGAGTATGATGGATAGTGACACACTGAGTAAATTTGAAGGAGGAGAGAGACATATTTTCAACTACTGAGTTGAATAGTTATAGAGAACAGGCCAGAGAGTGGAGGTGAGGTGATCGTATTGAATGGCAGAGCAGACTGGAAGGGCTGAGTGGCCTGCTTCTGTTCCCTGTGCACAGAATGCTGTGATGTCACAGCCCCATGTGCAGATCCTCACTGAGGCCTGTCCTGTACTGGTCAGCTGACCTCTTGGGGCCCTACCTGCCACTTTAGACATTATGAATAATCACTCCGTTCTATATACAGTAGCAATGTTCTCTCGTTAAAATCTAGATGGGCTTTTCATCATTCATTTGCCACAGAAAAGTTGTCCTTTCTCTCAAACATAAAGGTCTGACAGGAATAAGCTGTGGCATTTTTTTAAAAAAGTCTGTATTCCCCATAAGTGCTGAGAGAAGTATATGAAATTATGAGAGGAATGGATAGGGTGGATAGTCAGAGTTTCTTTCCCAGGTTGGAATTGTCAGTTATTAGGGGGCATAGGTTTAAGGTGAGAGGGAGAAATGTTAATGGAGATGTGCGAGGCAGTTTTTTTAAAATGCGGAGGGTGATAGGTGCCTGGAACGTGTTGCCCGAGGAGGTGGTAGAAGCATATAAATGTCTACATGTTTGAGGCATATTTTGACAGAAACATGAATAGGCAGAGAATAGAGGGAGATGGACCATGCACAGGTAAATGGGATTAGGTCAGAACAGCATCATGGTCAGCACAGGAATGGTGGGCCAAATGGCCTGCTCCTGTGCTGTACTATGTTCTATGTATTTTAAATCTGGTTATTGATCCACCTGCTAGTGAAAGCAGTTTCTCCCTGTCAACTCAACCTAAACCCCACATTACTTTCTAAAAAGATGTAGCAATTCCAAACTCAATTTAAGGTCCTGATTGGACTTCGATAGTAATTATTACAACAATGTGACATTGCTGAGCCAACTATAGGCCGGTTTGAGGATCTACTATTTGCCTCTGCCCAATGACAATTGATTAAGGGCTTCAAACAACTCTGCATTATCAACTTCCAATTTCACACAGTCTTAATTTCTTATTTACTTTTGACCAAAAGGTACACGCTGTTGTTGCTCGGTAAAATAACAAGTCCTTCAGAAATGGAAGGTTGGGAAAGGTACTGATTAACAACATGTATTTCCTTGAGAGTGTGAGGGAACGAGGCTTGAAGCACAGCTGTGAGAGATTATATGAAAAAAGAATGCTGAGACTCTGGAATTCCCTTCCAAAACCTCTCCATCTCAGTCCCCACTTTTAAGTTGCTCCTTAAAAATTATCTTTGATTGAGTTTCTGGTCAGCTCAGCATTAAATCTTGTCTGATAATGCTCCTGTCATGGTTAGCTATGTTCAAGACACAATATAAATGCAAGTTGCTGTTGATTATTTTTTCCTCTCGGCTCACCTGTATGCAGCCAGCTACAGAATGTGAAGGTGCAGTTCTGTTTGTCAAATGGGAAGGCATAAATCTCCAGTCTGCAGGCGGAGACAACTTGTATTGGTTTGTAGTTCTTAATATGCCCTGAGGAATTCACATACACATAGGGCATGTAAGGTGATCTTCCTACATCAATACTGTGTGAGGAAAAGAAAAGGATTGGGTCAATGCATATCCGGCTTACTAACGAATGCCTACAGAAAATCAGGGTATGAGAAACAGTTACAAATAGAGAAAGAACGCATGAAGGTGAAGCAAATCAAGAGGCCATAAGAACAACTGTTGAGAATGAATTTTTTTAAAAAATCATTGCGGGGATGTGGTTGACACTGGCCAGGCCACCTCATTGCTATGGCCTGGAGTTATGTGTAGACCAGACTGGATGAGGATGATGGTTACTTTCCATAAACGATGTTAGTGAACCAAATGGGTTTTATGGTCAGCCTTAGATTCTTCATTGCAGATCTTAATTGAATTTGAATTTCACCATTTGCCACGGCAAGATTCTGCAACATTATCTGGGTCTCTGGATTAATAATCTAGCAATAACATTACAAGGTCATCCCCTTGAATTGTGATGGATCAAACTTTGCCCTAATGAAGTTTATAATCTGTCACTCAAAATGTAAGTGGCAGGCAAAATAAACGTAGAGACAGTAATCAAGGATCCTAGTGTATTGATGATTGACAATTAGGGAAACTATATTTTTGGCTCAGTGGTTGGAGGTCTTAATGATGAGTCAGAGGTTGAGAGTTCAAGTCCCCTTCCCAGAACCTGAGTAAAATATTGAAGTTGATTTCAATGTTTTACTGAGGGAATGGTGCTCCCTTAAGTAGAGGGGAAAGATCCAATAGTGCTTCTTGAAATAGTCACATGCGTTCTCCCTGGTGTCCTGGTCAATAGTTACCATGCAACCGGCATCAGAAGGATAGTTTGTCTGGTCATTATCACGGTACAATATATGGGAACTTGCTACTTGTCATTCAGATGCTGAGGGAAGTCTTGTGGCACCATGGTAGTTCTCTGCCTCGTAGACAGATACACTGTGGGTTCCAACCCCACTCCAGGATGTGATCGCTGTGGAAGGTGTTTCATAACATGGCAAAACAGGTTGACCATGAGCTTGGATCACTGGTGCTGGAAGAGCACAGCAGTTCAGGCAGCATCCAACGAGCAGCGAAATCGACGTTTCTGGCAAAAGCCCTTCATCAGCTTTATTCCTAATGAAGGGCTTTTGCCCGAAACGTCGATTTTGCTGCTCGTTGGATGCTGCCTGAACTGCTGTGCTCTTCCAGCACCACTGATCCAGCATCTGCAGTCATTGTTTTTACCTGACCATGAGCTTGTAAACCCTTCCGTTTCCTGGCAACTCAGAATTGTACAGGTGCAGCAGCCTCCCTGTGGTAAAAACATTCATGGAGTCCTGAAAGTCTACAGCACCAAAATTAAAAGCCCTTTAAGCACATTGAATTTGTGCTGGTCAATAACAGTCCCTAACTAATTCTAATCCCATTTTTCATGACTTGACCCACAACCTTATAGGCCTTGGTACTTTAACAGTACGTCTAAATACATGTTAAATGTGGGGAGGGTTTCTGCCTCCACCACCCTTACAGCCAGTGAGTTCCAGATTCCCACTATGCTCTGGTTGAAAAACCTTTTCCTCCCATCTCCTCTAAACCCTCATGCATGCTCCTGCCACAGGCCGTACTTTGTGGAAAGAGTCCGCCTCTCTTCATGGAGCTGCTGATGTCATATCCTGCCTGAGGTTCCTACTTTACAACACTGACCGTGCATTAAAGCTGACCACCAAGTGCGTTGGGATGTCGTGAAAGGTGCTATGTAATTACACATCTTCCTTTTTGATTAACTTGTTTGAAAGAAACAAAAGCGCTATTCAATAATAAATAATTAGGAATGAACTTCTTATCTGTTATGCATTATAAACTGTTACTCACAATTCCTGGATTAATACATCAGGGATCCAAATAGATTCAATGGGCAGCGAGATTTCATTGATGCCATCAAACCTTATAGGATTCCATTTGAGGAACTCATCCATCCATATCTGTTGCAAAAATAAAGGAATCCATGAGGGGAAGCTATGAAATCCTTCTTTCCAATAAACTAATGAAGAGCAGAAACTGCAGGGCATTGTGATGGAGATATCAATGGCACAATATGTTAGTCTAGATTTCAAAGGTTTCCAATGCAATTCCTGGCTCATGTTCTCTATTATTTCATCTTTCAGGGCATAGGGTGACAATTGACCTTGAGTTCATGATCTTGATCTGAAAATGTGTTGCTGGAAAAGCGCAGCAGGTCAGGCAGCATCCAAGGAACAGAAAATTCGACGTTTCGGGCATAAGCCCTTCTCCTTTGGAATTCTTCCTGAAGCAGTGCTTATGCCCGAAACGTCGAATTTTCTGTTCCTTGGATGCTGCCTGACCTGCTGCGCTTTTCCAGCAACACATTTTCAGCTCTGATCTCCAGCATCTGCAGACCTCACTTTCTCCTCCTTCATGATCTTGATCACCATACACTGAAAATTCTGTATGCACCGTGGCTCAGAGACCTCAGCACATGTAGATTGTCACTAAGGTTCAGTACTGATGGAACACTGCACCATTCATAGATTCAGGCAGTACAGAAAAGGCCCTTCGGCCCATTGAGTCTGCATTGACGTCTACCACAAGAAGTGTGTTAATCCCAATTTCCTGTACTTGTCCCATATTCTTGAATGCTATGATATCTGAAGTGCTCATCCAAATTTTTTTTTTAAAGTTTGTAAGGTTTTCGACCACCATTACCTTCCCAGGCAATGCATTCCAGATGCCCACCTGAAAGGCTTTTTCTCAAATCTCCCAAGTCCCTTATCTTAAACTATGCTCTCTTGTGATTGACCCCTCCACCAAAGGGAGCAGCTACTCACTTCTCATCCTGACCATACCCCTCATAATATTATACACCTCAATCATGCCCCCCCCTTCAGTCCTCTTTGCTCTAAGGAAAACAATACAAACCTATCTAGTCTCGCCTTCTTGCTCAATTTCTCCAATTCAGGCAATATTCTGGTGAACCTCCTCTCTACCCCTTCTGATGCTTTCACATCCTTGCTGTCATGAGGTGACCAGAACTGCAGCTGTGGCCAAACCAATGCTCTGTACAACTCCAAAGTTACTTCTTTGCTCTTATATTCTATGCCACAACCGTTAAAAGTATGTGTCCCATATGCTTTCTTAACTATTCTATTCATGTGCTCTGCCAACTTCAGGAATCTTTGAATAATTACCTCAAGACTCCTCTGTTCCTCTGAGTTACCCAGTGTCCTGCCATTTGTTAAATACTCCCTTATCATGTTTCTTCTTCCACAGTGCATCACTTCACACTTAACAGGTTTAAATATCATCTGCTACTAACCTACAGCCATCTTCTTCACTATTAACCATTCTACCAATCTTGGTGTCATCTGCAAATCTGCTTAACATCCACCCCACATTTTTATTGATATCATATTTGTAAAAAAAATCAATAAGAGTCCCAGGGCTTATCCTTGTGGTACACTACTGAACATTAGCTTCCAATCACTCAAACAGCCTTCTACCACTCACCTTTTGTCCTATTATTAAGCCAGTTTCTGATCAATCTCGCCAAGTTTCCCTCAATTCCATGTGCTTTAACTTTCACGTTGGAGACATTGTCTTATGGATGGGATGTTAACTTGAGGTCTTGTCTGCCCTCTCAGATCCAGCACATTTTTTCAAAGAAGTTGAGCTGTTTCCTTTCCCCTGACTAATGTTTATCATTCTACCAATGTCACAAAAACCGATTATCTGGTCATTATCACATTCTTATTTGTCAGAGCTATCTCTATGCAAATCAGCATCCATATTTCCTACTTAATATTAATAACTGCACTTCAATTTGGACCGTAAGATATTTTGAGACATCCCGAGACTCTGAAAGACTTTGTACAACTCAAATCTATCCCACTATCATGTGGTAATGTTAAATTTGACAGAGAGGAGGAGAAGTGGTTAGGAAAAAGAGATATAAATGAGAAATAATGAAGATGTCGAGTGTCCACAATACTATGGTTTTGAGGGCCCAATATTATTGACCAGACTGTAGATTTGAGGCTTATTTGTGTGCAATGCACACATTTTGTTCCTGATATTGACGATCCAATTTATGACTGTTTATTAAAGATGTAACCTAAATGAAAATGAGGCAGAAACACATAATTGCAACATAGGATAGCTGAACAGTGCTACTAACACCCACTGTTCATTAGCAATGGATTCCAGTGCACAAGGAGAGAGGAGTGGGTACTCAGTTTTATAATTAGCATCTGTCCGCTGAGAAGCCTTCTCCTTTGAACAGTCATCCCTATGAATTTGCTTGTCAGCTCACATCCATTTCTTTACAGGGCCTTTTGTTTCTTAAAGATGAAATCGGAAATATCGGGAGCTTTACTGAGAGAAAGTAATCCTATCATTAATGCTGGCATCTGTCATTCTCAGCCCTCTGCTACTCCAGGAATATGAAGCTTCAAGCATGAGGAGCACTGCAAAAACATTTAGCTTATTACATTATGTATTTTATGGGTCTGATAGAGGTCTATAGAATCATATTGAATGCCTGATGCTGTACATACCTGCTGGTACCAGATATTTGTCCTCAGCTTTTGGTTCTGGCCATCCTATTTGAAATAGCAAATAAACAGGTTTTTATTAAGAGCAGAGAAATTTATTCAGATCAATATTTCTGCATATGTTTAATGAGATTCTGTGAGAAAATCAATCAATTTGTTTTTAACCTTACCAGTCAAAATCCAATAACAGTCCAAAAAAAATGTGCAGGTTAGGTAATTGGCCATGCTAAATTGCCCGTAGTGTTAGGTGTAGGGGAATGGGTCTGGGTGGGTTGCTCTTTGGAGGGTCGGTGTGGACTTGTTGGGCTGAAGGGCCTGTTTCCACACTGTAAGTAATGTAATCTAATCTAACCTGTCATTGATTGGATTATAGTAGTGTCTTCATCATGGACTCTTTAATGCCAGAGCTGACAATGTGTTGCTGGAAAAGCGCAGCAGGTCAGACAGCATCCAAAGAACAGGAGAATCGACGTTTTGGGCATAAGCCCTTCTTATGTCAATTCTCCTGTTCCTTGGATGCTGCCTGATCTGCTGCGCTTTTCCAGCAACACATTTTCAGCTCTGATCTCCAGCATCTGCAGTCCTCACTTTCTCCTCCTTAATGCCAGCCAAGGTTCAATGGGCCTTGCCTTTGTGCCATAAGATTCTGGATTCAAGCCTATTTCCAGAGACGTGTGCACACAGCCATTAACCTGAGAGCCCTATCTGCCCCTTCAAAATATTCCCATGAGACTATTTCAAAGAAGGTGTTCTTCCTGGTGTCCAGGCCAGGACAGACACCTCGGTCAACATTACAAAAACAAATCATCTGGTAATTGTCACTTGGCTGCTCGTGAAGATCAAATTAGCTGCCTTGTGTCCTTTGTTACACCCATTAAATACACTCCTACACTATTTTATTGGCTGTAAAACATTTTGGGACATCTCAAGGCTTTGATGTGAGGACTTCAAGAAAATGGAGATGTTCTTTGTCAGCAAAATAACTACACCTTACCTCACATATAGTTTATATAAGAATGCATCTCACCTGAAGATGTTACCAAGTATGGTGACGAAACATCTGGAAATGAACCTTCCAGCTCACCTCAACCTGAGCTACAAATCTTAACAAAACTCACATCTTGAGTATAGTTATTTTTAAAGGTGAACACTTACCACTTCCAGCACAGCATGAAGGATGAAGTCAATGTATATGGTTGTAGGTTGTGTCCAGTTTTTGACTGGTCGGACTCCCTTGTTATAGTTTGTCAGCAGTTTCTCCATCAGCTGTAGTAGTGTTGAGTTTTGAAGGGATGCAGTGTAAGCAAACCCTCCTGAAAATATGCAACATGATAAAGTGATTGGCAAAAGAATGACAGGACAAATGAGGAAAATATATTTTATGCAGAGAGTTATTAGGATCCTGAATACACAAAGTGAAAAGTGTAGAGGCAGCTGGTTCAATACTAAGGTTCAAAGGAGAATAAGTTAACATTTGAAAAGCTAAAAATATTTTTGCCTTTTGGGAAGAAAGGAGGTAGGGGGACTAATTATTTAACTCTTTCAAAGAGATGACAGCAGCATGATATGCTGAATTTATACACTATTTATTTCACAATTTGTGATGACCCTGATTTCGAAGCAGTACAATAAGGAACATTTGTAGCTGTTCTGAAGTGCCTGCCTTTTAAGACAACGTATCAATTGTCCACTGATCAATTGTGATTTTCTTGGATATTAAGAAATATTGTGCCATGTGATTTGGTGATCATTGGCCTGGAAGCAATGCCGATATAAAAGGAGGCAATGTTGAGCAGGGACAAAGGAGTGCAGCAGACAAACTTTTCAGAGACAGCAGGAGGAGAGTTGAAGGGTGGAGCTACAGCTATTAACACGATGAGAAAGCAGACAGAGACAGAAGGTGCAACACAGAGAGTCTTTGTGTGGATCAGACACAAATCACTCCCAGAAAGCATGTGGCTTTACTTGGAGGCTATGGACCAGCTAGTTAAAATAGTCTTAAACCTGGAAAACTGTGTGATTAGGTCAGAGGTAAAGAGTTGTCTGTTTTCCTAGAAATGGCTAAACCATGAACCAGAGTGTTATTGGTTCATGACTTGAAAAGGAATGTTGGAAAGCTATACCATCATGACAATTGTGACCTGAAGGATAGACTGTGCCCTTCTGATGATATCCAGACCTGTGAAACATGAAGCTTAAAGCTATTGAGTATTGCTGAAAAAAAAGACCCATTTTATCGAAGGTTTTTGTCTTACACTTATTCGAGTATTTGCAAGGATACAGATGTAAACAGCAAGAGCAATTTTTTTTCCTTTTCTTTTTTTCTTACCTCCACACTACCGCCTAATTGTGGTAGTGCTTTTTCTTCCCCCAGCACCCATGTGTGTGTGCAGGTGTGAGACACAGTGAAAGACACAAGGTGCACGAATCTTTATTCAAATTTCCACCACCAGGAAGAAAGGAAACACCCGAGTGGGCAAGAGCATTTTATACTGTGTGGAAGAGAATGCTGAGTGGGTGGCAAGTGGACCATGACTGACAGAGTCATTGTCATGGTGAATTGACCAGTTAGGTAATGAATGGCAATTAGCTGCCAATTTTGTTTAAATTTAAACCATGCAGGTTGACTCTAATCAAGGCATTGCCCTGTGAAATACCCAAGTTCTGCAGGAATAAACGGTTACAGTTGGACAGGATTCCCGACCTACCCTGTAAGAACGAAAAACATCACATTATAGAATGTGATGCCATGCATGAAGGGGAGTGCTTGCAATTGTAAAAGTTCTCTCTTTGTTGGACCAACTACTTAAAATGAAATCTACTTTTGAATCATTTTTCTGTTAATCATCATCATATATAACCATGAATTCAAATTCATACTAAACTAAAAGTTAAGTGAAATCTTGTTGATAACATCTTCACTGTGACTAAGCTGGTAAAATTGGCTATTTAGGTTTAGAGTCTCCCTGTAATGATTGTAACAGATCTATGATCTCAAATGACATGAGAAAACATTGAATTATGGCACAAATAATTTGTGGAATTTGATTAACTTTTACAATTAGGATATGGACTCAGAATTTCTTCTGCAGCATTACCAACAGCTTAATGTGAATAGAGCTGACTACTGACAAAATGTGGTACCACACCTTCCTTATATATAGTTTACCTCAGAATGCATCTTGAGTGCAGTTACCTTTAAAGGTGAACATTTTACTAAACACCTACACAGTAATGCCCCTCCTGCATGATCTGATATACCTTTAAAATACCTTCTGTTTCAGTCACAAATACTGCCCCAACAGAGTGACATAAGCACTACATACATAAGCACTACATAAGTTGCTCCTGTCCCAATAACCAACAAATAATGATCAATAGAGTACTCCCTTTCCTAACCATTAATTGATACTTATGAATGGAGCAATAGTCATAGGGATGGAAAGGAATTTCTTTCTGTTCCAAATACCAATAAATCTTTATGATCCAATTAAAGACCATTGGAATAAAAGCTGTGACCAGAAACTATACTGGATTAATATAATCTTACAAGTGAAGGTCAGAGGCTAGGAGTTGTGCAATGCATCTCCTGACTCCCCAGAGCCTGTCCACCATCTACAAGTAACAAGTCAAAAGTGTGATGGAATACCACACACACACACATGCACACACCTTGCCTGGATCTGTGAAACTCCAATTACACTTAAGAAGCTTGATACCATCCAAGGAGCCAACTCGATTGCATACCAAAGCATGGTGGCTCAGTGGTTAGCACTGCTGCCTCACAGCGTCAGGGATCCTGGTTTGATTCCACCCTTGGGCAACTGTCTGTGTGGGTTTGCACATTCTCCCTGTGCCTGTGTGAGTTTCCCCTGGGCGCTCAGATTTCCTCCCACGGTCCAAAGATGTGCAGATCAGGTGGATTAGTCATGCTAAATTGCCCCATTATGTCAAGGGATATGCTGGTTAGATACATTAACCATGGGAAATACAAGGGAATGGAACATGGGCCTACAAGGGATGCTCTTTGGAGGGTCAGTTTGGACTTGATGGGCTGAAAGGCCTGATTCAACACTGTAGGGATTCTATGATTCTAAACATCCATTCGTTCCACTACCATTGCTCAGAATCAGCAGTGTGTACAAACTACAAGATACACTGCAGAAATTCACCAAGGCTCCTTCAACAGCATCTTCTAAACCCCAACGTTTCAATTTCAAAGGACAAGGGTGGCAAGTGGTAGGAAAACAATCACTTGTTCCCTTCCAAGCCACTCATTAGCCTGACTTGGAAATATATCACCATTTCTTCATTGTTGCTGGTTCAAAATCCTGGAATTCTGTCTTTAATGGCATTGTGGGTCTACTTATGGCACATGGACTGCATAAACTCAAGAAGGCACCTTCTCAAGAGCATCTAGGCATGGATCAGCAACTAATGGTGGCCAAGCCAGCATTGCCATGTCCCATGAATTAATAAAATAACTGGGGGATGGACAAGAGGCAGAAAATCATTGAGGAATGAGTGTTTTTTCAGATTGGAGGAGGGTATTCAATGGTTTTCCTCAGGACTGGTTCTAGGTATACTGTTTGTTACATATTTATCAGTTTGCCTTGGCTATAAAGTGCATAATTGTGAAGTTTTCAGGTGACACAAACCTTAGATATATAAGGGGGAGGACTGTTGTAACCTTAAGGTGGAGATAATCAAACTGAAGAAATGAACAGACACATGACAGGCAGAACTTAATACAGGGAAGTATGGTCATGCAATTTCCAAAGGAAAAGTAAGGAGAGACAATACAAACTAAACAGTTGGTCTTAAAGAGAGTGAAGGAACAAAGTGAACTATGAAGTTGTCAGGGAAAATAGATAAGGCTGTTAAAAAAAATGATCTTTAGTTTTATCAGCAAATATGGTGGGATTTAAATGCTTTTAAAGCCCATCAGTATTAGTTACCATGGAACTAATAGCTGAAGGAAATTTTTTTGTCCTTTGAAATTGAAATGGTTGGGGTTTGGAAGGCAACCTGAGTGAAACAAATAGGATTCTGAGGGAAATTGACAGGGTAGATACAGAAAAGTTATTTGCATACGGGACATTCTAGGACCAGAGGGCATAACCTCAGAGTAATGGGTCGCACATTTACAACAAAGGTGCAGAAGAACGACTTCGCTGAGAGGGCAGTGAATCTGTAGAATTCTTTACCACAGAGGACAGTCGAGGTTGGGTTGTGAAGTACATTCAAGAGGCGGACAGAGGGGAATCAAGGGTTATGGGGAACAGGCAGGAAAGTGGAGTTGAGGATTATCAGATCAGCCATGATCTTATTAAATGGCAGAGTAGATTTGATGGGCTGAATGGTCTGCTCATGCTCATTCACGTCATGACCTTATGGAGAGTTTTTTTTAACCAATTAAAAAACCCCATGTTGCTATGATCTGGGATGCACCGCCTGAAAACGAGAATGAAGCAGATGTCAGAATACACTGCTTCCCAAACATTTTCACACCGTCAACTTACTTTGAGGCTTGAAAATGATTGTGAGCCTCAAGCTAGAGCAGGGGCCTTGCTAGTGCAGGAGTTAAAACTCTTTCAAACTTCCCTGACACCCATTGCTGCTTCAAAGCTCACAACTCCAGAGTTTTAGTTTGCAAGCTCATTCTCCAGCACCTTTCAAAAACACAATGGAATATACAAACAAATTTTGCAGTGAAGAGTAGAGGGGAGTTACTTTAATAGCTGTTTCAGACAAAATTCTCTTTGTTCAAATCATGAACTGGTACCTGTGCTGGTTTATAGCTTTTCCTATCTCAAACTGTAATAAATTAACCAAGAGAGCCTTTCTTACACCCGCCCACCGATGGAAGATGGTGGGGAGCGGTGAGACTGATCTTTTTTTAATTGCTAGACTGATTTTTGCTTTCAAGTCTTCAGGTGATCGTGCTGGCCTCATTTACGATGATATTAATGATATCAGTTGATGGTTATGACATTATCCTTGTTTTAGATTCTCATTTAAGGCCTATCTCTTTCAAAAATCAATTCTCAGCCCTTATTCCCGTACCACAATGGCTTCTTAATGGCTGTGTATTAAGGGCCTGATTTCCAAAGTAATTATGTCTCTGAAGGGCTGTTTGTTAAAAAGGCCACTTACTGTGTAAATGATCACTGTAGAGATTTTCTACTTGGTAATTAATGCTTCGATCATGAGGTTGCAGGACTGTATAACATTTTCCAATGGAGAAAGAATATTAAGGCCAAGATCTTCTTAAATGCAAGTGTCGCCCTGCCTTGTACTGTTAACCTTTGAATTTCTTTTTATTAAACTGGGGAAGGATGGTCTGTGTGATGTTCTGTCTGTTTTAAATTTTCTATAGCGTCTATCAGGCAAGAAAGAATTTATGACCTTAAATTCTCTTTGGGCATAAACAAAATGAAAAACATGAAAAACCCCAGACTGAAGCTCTGTGCTAACAAAATCCATTTTGGAAAAACTCAGTAGGTCTGGCAGCTTCTGTGAAGAGACAAACAGAAGTAACATTACAAGTCCAATTAGAAGATTTGTAGACCTGCTGAGTTCCTTCAACACTCTTTGTTTTTATTATAATTAAGCTCGATTATATTTAAATCCAACAGCATTGCAAATATGTGGAGATTACAAGTTAACCAAACAATATCAACACATTCGGGCAGCACGGTGGCACAGTGGTTAGCACTGCTGCCTCACAGCGCCAGGGACCTGGGTTCAATTCCCGCCTCAGGCGACTGACTGTGTGGAGTTTGCACGTTCTCCCCGTGTCTGCGTGGGTTTCCTCCGGGTGCTCCGGTTTCCTCCCACAGTCCAAAGATGTGCGGGTCAGGTGAATTGGCCATGCTAAATTGCCCGTAGTGTTAGGTAAGGGGTAAATGTAGGGGTATGGGTGGGTTGCGCTTCGGCGGGTCGGTGTGGACTTGTTGGCCCGAAGGGCCTGTTTCCACACTGTAAGTAATCTAATTATTAAAACAGTTCATCATTCTTGTTTCTGAGAAACTTGGGGAAGGGCCAAGTCTCAAAAGAATATGAAAGATGATAAAAGAATTCAAAAATTGGTGAAGTGGCCAAGTGTGGGTTTCACATGCCTCGAGATTGTAGAAGGAAGTGATGACTGAAAATATAATGATCATACAAACAACATTTTGAACAATTTGAAATGAAGATTTCAGCTCATTGAACAGAATGACAGAAGTACCTTCATGTTTTCAAATACCTGTAATATTTGCAGGTATTGAACCAATTTAGATTGTAACATAAAAGTTGCCTTTAAAATGTGGTTGTTGTCTGAATTTTGCATAGTCTCAAGAACACAAAGAAGACCTGAAAGTCTAAAGACTTTGCCATCATCTGTTTTAATTCAAATTTCTCTAATGTAGAATTGGAAATAATATCACAGACAGAAAGTTTTACCAAAGTCTTCAATGCAAATATTGCAATCATCTATTAATTTCAAAGCATTAATAATCAGGAGGTTTATGTAAGAATTTTGGGCTAATAGGGTCAAATATATTTGGGCCAAAATCTTTTCATTTGTACATTTTTCTCAAAATAATACCAATAACCTTATAGATTAAAAACAACACTTAATTATTATAACAGAAGTATTTTGTATTCTTCAGTGGTGTGACTGTTCAACTAAAGGAAGTAAATTGGTTGCAGATTTTTATAAAAAATATTTTTAAATGCATCTATTTCATGTACACAACTTAATGCATAAGCTTCAGAGATAGACAAAAAGTAATTTTGATCAGAACTTACCTGAAAGCAGATAGAGGAGGAAAAGATGCGAGACCATTTCCACACTGTCAGAGTTCGGTCCAAATCGGTATTGCTTTATCTAGACTGAAACCAGATGAAAATTACTTAGCAATCCTGGCAGACTAACTTTCATGAGGTTTAAATAGCAGCCTGGTTAATTAATCCCAAGTTTTAATGTTAATATTATATGTCTCTTACTTTCTGTGATAATATGATTTGTGACAGTACCTTGATGCAAGAAGCCAAAGCTAGGAGAGATTTCTTGAAAATATTGTAACTTGGATCCCAGTTTTCTGACTACAGATTGCAATTTCATTTTATTGTGACTGAGAGATGTTAGCAAGATAATGGTTTAATGGGAATGAATCTCCTGGGGTTTATAATACCTACAGCACGCAAATGTAAACACATTTAATGCATTCTTACAACTGGCTGTATCTGACATTATTTGCTCCTCACATGACTCATGCTCTTGCACTTTTTATCTGCCACTACTCTGGATTTGGAGCAGAGAATTCAGTTTTCTGGTGAACTGTGTCATTATAACAAATGGTCAAGGGTAGATGGTTGATGTTAATTGATTAAATGACTCCGCATACGTGAACAGGAATAATTGTCCCCTCTTTCCCTATCTCTTCCTCACCTTTGATGGTCTGCATTGTCCCTGGCAGCCTTTGTGAGTAAATTAATCAATTGGAAAACTTTGCCGGTGGTGGTTAATGGATGGAAAAAATACCATGGGTGGTTCGGTGATGGGTTGCAGTTGTTTGTAAGGCCACTTCTGAATAGAAAAATAAATAGAGATTACAGCGGCTCTTGTGATGCTGTGGTGGTGTTGCTCTCTCAGAGGCAGGAGGCATATATTCAATTCCCATCTGCTTTGGATGTGTGTAACAACATTTCTGAACAGACTGATTTGGGAAAACAAAGGGGAAACAGATCCTTGATGGGGTTTCAGGGGCAGTAGGTACCACAGGGTGAATTATTCCCCCACCCCACTTACTCTATTTTTATTTAGCCTCCTCTCTTGTTTTCCCCATTATGTGATTTGTTATTTGTTTAATTAGTTAATTGGATGATCTGGTAAAAAAACATAAATCAAAAACGACATGTCTTTTTAGGAGTCTTGCTGTGTAATGACAATATTCCTACCTCTGGACCAGCAATCTGGGTTCAGGTTCCAACTCAGGATGTGATGATTATGAGTTTGCAATGGCCAAACACACTGATTTTAAAAGACAGAGGGAAAGAGATCGGGCTGATGTGTGTAAGGAGTTGTATGACTGAGTAGTTAATAAACTCTATCCACAAGGTGTCTTCATTTTGGTCTCACTCACTGGCTTGGATTCAGTTTGGTAAATTATCCAGGTACTTCAAGAATGTAAGTCAAATACACAACTTCCCTCAGAAATGTCCAAGTAGCTCTCAAAAATATGCAAAGTTGCCCTTTCCCTTACCTTTCACATCTCATAAATGAATGATTATAAAATGACTGTGAATTAAGAATCATCGCTGATCACCTTTTGCCATAGACTCAACTGGCAGAAACTTTGGTGAATTTCCTTCAACTGTTATTGCCACCTGTGCAACATCAGTAAGGGCAGTGTTAGCAGGAAAGCAAGAAAACATGGGCTCGCTTTTCACAAAGACACACTGCCTTGCTGCTGGTTTTCCTGTCTGGGCATTCATTGGTCAGTAAGAAACGTTCATCCACCACGCATAAGGTACACTGTGACCAATAGCTTAAAGGAATTCCTGGATCAAAACCCATCCAGGGTCTAGATATCTCTAATCAACTGGTCAGAGATGTTATTTCACACTGCCGGAGCAACTAGGACTTACCCAGGACTCCTGGTCCATAGGTATGGATGCTACCACTATGCCACAGGACTCTCTCATCAAGCGCATATTTAATATTTCTTCAAACAGCTTGACAGACACATGATGCAATAATAATTGATCGACAAATTAAGCAATCAATCTTAATCAATTAATCTACAATGGACATGGACAGGAAGCCCAATTATGGAGATCTTTGAGAACCATATCTCAATTTCTTGTAACCCAAGGCCACCTGTTTTTGTGGGAGTGCGCTGCATTCAGGACATACCCAGCTTTTATTTTTACATTCTTTTAACATAAACAAGGGATCACAAGGGATTACAGTGAGTTTGTTTATAAAACTTGCCAACGGACATAGAGAAGGATTGAAGCACTTGCAACGTTAGTTTATGAGAAATAAATTATGTTGGGATTGTCCAGTGATCAAGTGAACTGACTATATTAAAATATGAAATGACTGTTATGTATAAGACCAATGATAATCTTAAAGTGATAGTGTGATGCTCAGTTGCTGCAGTGTCTCTAACTACAAAACGCATTGCAAAGTAAAATCACCAAGGCTCTTTAGAGAGCACTTTCCAAACTCATGACCATTTCTATCTAAAAGGACAAAGACATCAGATACATGGGAACACCACTATTCTGACTTGGAAATATATCACTGTTCCTTCACTATTACTGCACCAATATCCTGGAACTCCCTTCTTGTTGACATTATGGGTTTACTTACAGCACATGTACTGTAATAGTTCAAGCAGACAGCTGACCACCAACTTCCTGAGGATATGTCAAATTTGTTAAACATGAAAGGGTTCAGAAAAGGATGTTGCCAGGTTGGAGGGTTTGAGCTATAGGGAGAGGCTGAACAGGCTGGGGTTATTTTCCCTGGAGTGTTGGAGGCAGAGGGATGACCTTATGGAGGTTTATAACATCATGAGGGGCATGATAGGGTGTACAGTCAGGTATTTTCCCTCTGGTAGGGAAATCCAAAATTAGAGGGCATAGGTTTAAGGTGAAAGGGAAAAGATTTAAAAGGGACCTAAGGGGCAATGTTTTTATGCAGAGGGTGGTGTGTGCATGGAATAAACTGCCAGAGGAAGTCAGGCATGGAGTTAAGGGTCTTGTGAGGGAGCCGTGGTTTAACAAGGAATTGGAATCCCTTGTGAAAGGGAAGAGGGCGGCCTATGTAAAGATGAGGCGTGAAGGTTCAGTTGGGGCGATTGAGAGTTATAAGGTAGCCAGGAAGGATCTAAAGAGAGAGCTAAGAGCAGCGAGAAGGGGACATGAAAAGTCCTTAGCTGGTAGGATTAGGGAAAATCCAAAGGCTTTCTATAGGTATGTCAGGAATAAAAGGATGACTAGGGTAGGTATCGGTCCAGTCAAGGATAGTAGTGGGAAGTTGTGCGTGGAGGCGGAGGAGATTGGAGAGACACTAAATCAATACTTTTCGTCAGTTTTCACTCAGGAACAGGACACTGTTGCTGGTGTGAATATTGAGTCACAAGTGATTAGAATGGATGGCATTGAAGTATGTAGGGAAGAGGTTTTGGGAATACTGGAAAGGATGAAAATAGATAAGTCTCCTGGGCCTGATGGCATTTATCCTAGGATCCTCTGGGAAGCTAGGGAGGAAAAAGCAGAGCCATTGGCCTGGATTTTTATGTTGTCATTGTCAATGGGAATAGTACCAGAAGACTGGAGGATGGCGAATGTGGTCCCCTTGTTCAAGAAGGGGAGTAGGGATAGCCCTAGTAACTATAGGCCAGTGAGTCTCACTTCTGTTGTGGGCAAAGTCTTAGAGAGAATTGTAAGGGATAAGATTTATGAACATCTGGATAGGAATAACGTGATCAAGGATAGTCAGCATGGTTTTGTGAAGGGCAGGTCGTGCCTCACAAACCTTATTGAGTTCTTTGAGCAGGTGACTAAGGAGGTGGACGAGGGTAAAGCAGTAGATGTTGTGTATATGGAGTTTAGTAAGGCGTTCGATAAGGTACCCCATGGTAGGCTAATGCAAAAACTATGGAGGTATGGCATTGAGGGTGCATTAGAGGTTTGGATTAGAAATTGGCTGGCTGGAAGGAGACAGAGGGTAGTAGTTGATGGTATAGGTTCATCTTGGAGTGCAGTTACTAGCGGTGTACCTCAAGGATCTGTTTTGGGACCATTGCTTTTTGTTATCTTTATAAATGATCTAGAGGAAGGGCTTGAAAGCTGGGTGAGTAAGTTTGCGGATGACACAAAAGTCGGTGGAGTTGTGGATAGTGAGGAAGAATGTGGCAGGTTACAGCGGGGTATAGACAAGTTGCAAAGCTGGGCAGAAAGGTGGCAAATGGAATTCAATGTAGCTAAATGTGAAGTCATTCACTTTGGTAGGAGTAACAAGAAGATGGATTACTGGGCTAATGGTAGGCTACTTGGTAGTGTGGATGAGCAGAGGGATCTTGGTGTCCATGTACACAGATCTCTGAAAGTTGCCACCCAGGTAAATAGTGCTGTGAGGAAGGCATATGGTGTACTGGGCTTTATTGGCAGAGGAATTGAGTTCCGGAGTCCTGAGGTCATGTTGCAGTTGTATAAGACTCTGGTGCGGCCTCATCTGGAGTATTGTGTGCAGTTTTGGTCGCCATACTATAGGAAGGATGTGGAGGCATTGGAACGAGTGCAGAGGAGGTTTACCAGGATGTTGCCTGGTATGGTAGGAAAATCGTATGAGGAAAGACTGAGGCACTTGGGGCTGTTCTCATTGGAGAAAAGAAGGTTTAGGGGAGATTTGATAGAGGTGTACAAGATGATTAGGGGTTTAGATAGGGTAGACACTGAGAACCTTTTACCGCTAATGGAGTCAGCTGTTACAAGGGGACACAGCTTTAAATTAAGGGGTGGAAGGTATAGGACAGATGTTGGGGTAGATTCTTTACACAGCGGGTTGTGAGTTCATGGAATGCCCTGCCAGTAGCAGTGGTGAACTCTCCCTCTTTATGGTCATTTAAGCGGGCATTGGATAGGCATTTGGAAGTTATTGGGCTAGTGTAGGTTAGGTAGGATTTGGTCGGCGCAACATTGAGGGCCGAAGGGCCTGTACTGCGCTGTATTTTTCTATGTTCTATAGGAAGTGGTTCAGGAGTGCGGTGCTAGAAAAGCACAGCAGGTCAGGCAGCATCCAAGGAGCAAGAAAATTGACGTTTTGGACAAAAGCCCTTCATCAGGATGAAGGGCTTTTGTTCAAAACATCGATTTTCCTGCTCCTCGGATGCTGCCTGACCTGCTGTGCTTTTCCAGCACCACAGTCTTGACTCTAATCTCCAGCATTTGTAGTACTCACTTTCGCTTGCCAGAGGAAGTGGTGGAGGCTGGTACAATTACAACATTAAAAGGCAACTGGGTGAGCATATGAATAGGAAGGGTTAAGAGGGATATGGGCCAGGTGCTGGCAAATGCTAGATTAAATTAGGATATCTGGTTGGCATGAACGAGTTGGACCGAAGGGTCTGTTTCCATCCTGGGGACGCCACTATGACTTTGTTACACTCTAAGTAGGGGCAGGCAATAAATGCTGGCACAGTCAGTGATACCCACATGAATTAATTAACAAGATTCACAGCCTGTCTACCAGCACTTTCAATCACTCATTAAAGATCATGCTTTGTGGAAACCTATTGTACCCAAAATGGCTGTTGTGTTTGTTGCTTAATGATAATTATTACATTTCAGAACATACTACCTTCTTTTTGATTGAATATTTTGTTGTAAAGCTCAATGGAGATTGTTCTGGCTGCCCAGTGGCCAGATACGAGCACATGTGCAGATGTACTCTCCTGTTCAAACAAAGCCATCCCTCAGGCAGCTTTGTTGCAAGCCAAAAGGAACAAGACCAAACGTGTGGTAACCGCACACTCCCAGCCAAATAGCATCGCTACTTTTTGTAGAACCGACAAATGCTCCTTTGTGCACATTTTTAAATGGTTTCCACAAGCTTTTGATGGACAGTTGTGTTGTCTTTGTTTTGACCTGCAGATGCATTGACTCTGAATAACATTAACATCATTCACTTTGATAGAGTCCCACTCTGTGACTGTATAGACAAGTACTTATCAGGGTAATCTGGAGAACTGGATCATTATTTAGCATATACAGAAAATAATCAAAAAAGGCTAATCTGCAGACTTTTAGATTAGATTCCCTTCAGTATGGAAACAGGCTATTTGGCCCAACAAGTCCACACTGACCCTACATTTACCTCTGATAAATGTACCTAACACTATGGGTAATTTAGCATGGCCAATTCACCTGACCTGCACATCTTTGGATTGTGGGAGGAAACCGGAGCACCTGGAGGAAACCCACACAGACAATGTGCAAACTCCACACAGACAGTTGCCTAAGGTGGGAATTGAACCCAGGTCCCCGGTCCTTTGAGGCAACAGTACTAGCCACTGTGTTGCCCATTTCTTAGTTCTTTATTTTTCTAACCTTTATTTCCTAAGAGCTTGTATTGGAGAAGCTGTACCTAGGTACTTGACGCTGTGAGTGGCGGCTTGTAAACATTTCATTGTACTCATTTGTGTACATGTAATAATGAAGCCAATTCATTTATTCATAATAGAATGTTGGCCTTTTTCTCCAAGGGTGACTAGAATACAAAGGGGTGTCGTCCGTCAGTTGTACAGGGCCCATCTAGAGAAATGCATTCATTTCTGGGCACCTTATCTCAGGAAAGATATATAGCCCGCATACAGTGTATTTTTACCAATGTGATTTGCCTACTATACACAATGGCTAGTACACGTTTGTGCTCTTTAATGATCCTGCTACGTAAGACCAAATACCACCAAGGAATTTTAATTTCCAAAGCTTTCCTGTGAATTAATTTATTCCAATAGTCTTGAGGAGCATTACAGTCAGGATATTGACAAATCCATCAAGTTTGCATTGAAACAATTGTTCTGGAGCAGTTTAAGAGCTGGTTAAATTGTGATAAGATAGACTGAAGATGACCCTGAATGTGAAGTAAAACATGAGTTACAGTAAACTTGCTTTGATGTATTATCTTTAGGATGTCCCAGTGCACTTTACAACAATTCTGGACTGCAATCTTGTGGTAATGTAGAAAATGCATCAGCCAATTTCAGCATACTATAAAACAAGCTTTGAGTTAAATTACCCATCAGTCTTACAGTAATTTTGGTTGAGGGATCAATATTGGCGAGGACATTGGAAAGAGTTCATGCACTCCTCTTCACAGTAATGCCATAACGTCATCTAAATACACCTTTGATGGTACATCAGGGCCTCAATTTAGTGAAAAACAGAACACTACAAATGCTGGAAATGTGAAATGAACTTAAAATTACCCAGCTGGTCAGGCAACATCTGTGCAGACGGGGAAACAGAGTTAACATTTCAGATCTTAAAGCAGGGGCTGGTTTGACTAACAGGCATTGTTTTGGAAGTACCAGTGAGAGAAAAAGAAGTGGAACAAAGTAAAAGAAGTGAGGGAAGGCTTGATTGTTGGCAGTGAACAAAAAGGATGACTGCCTTCCAACAGGCAATAGAGAGATAAAGACAGGGTTAAATTGCACATATGTATATGCACTGAGTATAGTGAGCAAAATTGGGGAACTGGGAAATTGCACTATGGGGATTTGACATAGTGGCATTGACAGAAACATGACTGAAGCCAGAATAGGACTGGATTCTTAACATCCTGGGTTATACGATTATTAGTGGAAACAGGGTGAGTAAAAAGGGAGGAGGTACAGCAGTCTTGGTTAAAGATAGTATTATAGTCCGTGAATGAGATACAGTTCCTGAATGAGAATCTGTGTAGTTGGAGGTGAGTAAGAGGACGGGAGCAAGTATCTTGTTGGGTATTTATTATAGATCTCCTAATCGTGAGGTGGAAGTAGAAGGGAGTACTTGTAGGCAGATTATGGTAATCCGCAGGATACATAGCATTGTGATAGTTGATAACTACAATTACCTGAGAGTAAATTGGGAAAAATGTAGAGTGTGTGGCATAAAATTCTTACAATGTGCGCAGGAGAACTTTCTGGAGCAGTACATTTCCAGTCTTACCAGGGAAGGAGCTGTGCTGCATCAGGTCCTAGGAAATGAGACCAGCCAAGTGGAGAACATTAGAGTGGGGCAACATTTGGAAAATGATGATCATAATATTATTAGGTTCAATATTAAGTTAGAAAAGCATAAAAATCAGTCAAAGATTAAGGTCCCAGACCGGAAAAGGGCAAGTTTTAGGGATCTAAAAGTTGAACTGGAGCAGGTTCAAGAAACAAGCAGGGGTAAGCTGCTGACTGAAACAAACAGTATGGCAGAATATAAATAAATAGTTTGCTTCTATCCTCACCAAATTAGAGGATGTTAAAAAGACTGGAAGAACTCCAGGTAGAAACGTCACCAGGCCTGAATGTGATGCACCTGGGATTGCTGAGAAGGTTAAGGAGCAAACCATGGAGTTGCTGATAGAATTTTCCAGGCCTATCTGTACACGGTTGCAAATGTGTTGCTGGTCAAAGCACAGCAGGCCAGGCAGCATCTCAGGAATAGAGAATTCGACGTTTCGAGCATAAGCCCTTCATCAGGAATTATTCCTGATGAAGGGCTTATGCTCGAAACGTCGAATTCTCTATTCCTGAGATACTGCCTGGCCTGCTGTGCTTTGACCAGCAACACATTTGCAACTGTGATCTCCAGCATCTGCAGACCTCATTTTTTACTATCTGTACACGGGGTTAGTTCAAGGGAACTGATGGATTGCAAGTGTAATGCTATTGATAAATAAAGGGGCAAAGGATAATCTGGGACCCGTCAGCTTGACATCAATAGTGGAAATCTGATTCAGACCATAATATGGGGTAAGGTAAATATACACTTAGAGAAAAAAAACAATACTAGCTAGTCAACATGACCTTAAGGGCAGATCATGTCTGACTAATTTAATCGAGTTCTTTGACAAGTGAATGAGGAAATTGAGCTTTCAATTCAATTTGTTCCTCCTTGGAGCAGGGAATATCAAGAGGCGACCTTTTTGAGGTGTTCTAAATTGTGAACAATTTTGACAAGGTAAGGAAGGTTTCCATTATCACTCAGAGAAAAATTCTGTTTCCATTACTGATATGTCAGGAATGAGAGATCACAATTTCAAGATTATCAGCAAGAGAGTCATAGAGTCATAGAGATGTACAGCATGGAAACAGACCCTTCAGTTCAACTTGTCCATGCCGACCAGATCTAGTTCTACCTGCCAGCACCTGGCCCATATCCCTTCAAACCCTTCCTAGTCATATACCCATCCAGATGCCTTTTAAATGTTGCAATTGTACCAGCCTCCACCACTTCCTCTGGTAGGTCATTCTATACACGTACCACCCTCTGATTGAAAAAGTTGCCCCTTAGGTCTCTTTTATATCTTTCCCCTCTCACTCTAAATTTATGCCCTCTAGTTCTGCACTTCCCCATCCCAGGGAAAAGACTTTGTCTATTTATCCTATCCATGCCCCTCATGATTTTATAAACCTCTAAAAGGTCATCCCTCATCCTCCGATGGTCCAGGGAAAACAGCCCCAGCCTATTCAACCTCGCCCTATAGTTCAAATCCTCGAACCCGGCAACATCCTTGTAAATCTTTTCTGAACCCTTTCAAGTTTCACAACATCTTTCTGATAGGAAGAAGACTAGAATTGCACGCAATCTTCCAACAGTAGCCTAACCAATGTCCTGTACAACCGCAACATGACCTCCCAACTCCTGCACTCAATACTCTGACCAATAAAGGAAGGCATACCAAATACCTTCTTCACTATCATATCTACCTGCAACTCCACTTTCAAGGAGCTATGAACCTGCACTCCAAGGCCTCTTTGTTCAGCAACACTCCCTAGGACATTACCAGTAAGTATATAAGTCTTCCTAAGATTTGCTTTCCCAAAATGCAGCACCTCACATTTATCTAAATTAAACTCCATCTACCACTTCTCAGCCTATTGGCCCATCTGATCAAGATCCCGTTGTAATCTGAGATAACCTTCTTCGCTGACCATGACACCTCCAATTTTAGAGCTACAACAAACTTCTTTACTCAGAGAGTTGTTGGGATTTGGAATATGCTCCCTGTGAGAGTGGTGGAGGCAGATTCAATGGGAGATTTGAAAAGAGAGCTGGATATATGTTTGAAAGGGATGGATTTAAAGGCCTGCAGAGGTGGGGCTGGAGAGTGGGATTAGCTGTCTAGCCCTTTTGGGAGCTGATAAAGATACAATAGATCAAATGACCTCCTTCTATACTATAAATTCTATGATTCTAGATCTGTGAGCATTCTTCAGAACTGGCAAAAGTTAGAGACATAATGGATTTGAGACAAGGACAACTGGGATGGCATTGAAGCCAGAGAGATGAAATTCCGGAAATGTTAGTTCACCAGGAGTAAAGGGAATGGAGAAGGGACAAGAAAAACAAACAAAGAAACAAAAGATGTGTCTGGGGCAGGTGTGCTGTCAGTATGAAGGAAAATAAAAAAAAATCAAAGGAAAGGAAAAATGGTGGGGACAAGAGGATTTAGTACAGGAGTACTGCAGTTTTGCTTCAGTTGTGCAGGAGCTTAGTGAGACAGCACTAGGATTACTGTTTGATCTCCTTATCTCAGGGAAGATATTGTTCTAATAAAAGGAGTGCAAAGATTGTTCACCAGACCTGTTCCCGAGATGATGGGACTGTCCTATTAGGAGAGATTGGGAGATCTGTGCCTGGATTCTCTACAAATTTGAAGAATGAAAGATGATCCCATTGAAAATTACAAAATACTTAAAGAGATAGACAGGGTAGATGGAGGGAAGAGGTGTTCCCTGGCTGGGAAATTTATAACCAGGGGTTAGTTTAAAAATAGTGGGGGATGCCACTTACACTTGAGATGAGGAGGAATCTTTTTATTCAGAGGGTGGTGAATCTTTGCAACTTTCTACCACAGAGGGTGAGTCTTTGAGTATGTTTAAGGCAGAGATTGATAGATTTCTGATGGCCAGTGGCATACAGGGCTATGGGGATGGTGTGGATAACAGGCATTGAAGTGTTTGACCAATTGTGGTTGTGTTGATTGGCAAGGCAGGGTCAATGGGCTGAATGGCAACCTCCTGTTCCTATGCCCCCAGGAGTTTATGGTCTGATGATGTCGAACTCAGGGTCAAGTCCAGCAGTGTTTAAAGTGCCAGGTTGAAGGATGAGGTCTATTCCTGAAGCTTACATTGAGCACACTGTACAACACATAAAGAATGTGAGTGTGAAAGCAAGGCAGAGAGTTAAAATGAGAGACCACCTGAAACTTTTGTCATTGTTGCAGACTGAAGTGACATGCTGATTAAAGTGCCATCAAGTCTTTGATTCCTCAGCATAGAGGGGGTCACCTTGTGAGCAGCAAATCCTGCAGACTCTATTGAAAGGTACACATAAAATACTGCTCCACCTGGAAGGAGTGTTTGGCAGCATTGGACAGTGAGAAGAGAGGAGGCAGAAGAGCATTCTTTTTATTAATTCATTGGATGTTGGCATCATTGGCTAGGCCAACATTCATTGCCCATCCCTAATTATCCTTGGGAAGTGAGATCACTTCTTCAACTGTTCAGTCCTTGAGATAGCATGGTGGCTCAGTGATTGGCAATGCTAGCACACAATGCCAGGGACCCAGGTTCGATTCCAGCCTCAGGCAACTGTCTGTGTGGAGTTTGCACATTCTCTCTGTGTCTGCGTGGGTTTCCTCCAGGTGCTCCAGTTTCCTCCCACAGTCCAAAGATGAGTAGGTTAGGTGAATTGGCCATGCTAAATTGCCCGTAGTGTTCAGGGACATGTAGTTTAGGTGCATTAGTTAGGGGAGATGTAGAGTAATAGGGTGGGGGAATGGATCTGAGTGGGTTACTCTTCGGAGGGTCAATGCAGACTTGTTGGGCCGAATGGTCTTTTTTCACACTGTAGCAATTCTATGTAGGAATACTCATACTGCTGGTAGGGAGGGAGATCCACACCCAGCGACACTGAAGAAATGGTGATATCTTTCCAAGTCAGGATGTTAAGTAGCTTGGAAATGTTACAGTAGATTATTTTATAAAATAATTTCAGGAGTCTCAAGGTACAGGTTAACTGCCATTTAATGAGTCAATGTTGGCAGAGGATTCTGAGGCAGTACTCAAATTCAGGGAGCATTCATCAGATACTTACACATTGTAAGTCACAGAGGCAGTACATCACCCAAATTTTAGAAAACATCTTGTTTTTCACATATCAAAAATGCCAGGGGTGCCTAAATTCTCTGCTCTTGATCTGCTCCCCATAACTTCTGTGCTACTCTCTCAGTTGTGAGTTCCCCATACCTGTGTCTGGCCTGGCAATATCTGCAGCATTTTGATCTTACTTGCCTGTTTTAATTCTTCTCAACCTGACTACTTTTCCTGAATTAAAAAAAATGAAAAAAACAAATCTTAAATTACTGTTTACTCAGCTAACTAAAACTCACTACTTTTATTCTAATTCCAGCTTGAGACTGATGTGGGATCAATTGGGAGAAAGTGAGGACTGCAGATGCTGGAGATCAGAGTCGAAGAGTGTGGTGCTGGAAAAGCACAGCAGATCAGGCAGCATCCATTTATGTCATACCCAAAATTTTCCCTAATAGAGGATAACTTGGTGTTCCCATGTATCTGTTGCCTTTGTTATTCTCGGTGTTGACTTACTGTATTTGCAATGGAACGATGCTGTGGGAAGGGGATGGCAATGTTGGGGACGACTAATCTGACAGGCAGGAGTTCCAACAATGTAGTTCTCCCTTGATATTCTGGGAGAGGAGGAGACTAATTTGTACATTCAAGTTTCTCAAATACTACTTGAAACCCCCAACATTAGATTTAAGAACTAAAAGGATTACCCCCTCAGACATGGCCAGGACTGTAAAATAAATGCATTCCTGTTCTAGAGCTTCTGATACTTCAGATGAATTTCTGTCAAGACTCTTTGACAAACTTCCCCAACCTGTGACCTCTACTATTGAGAATGACAAAGGCAGCACATAATGAGAACACCACCTCCTGCAAGATCCTCTCCAAGTCACACACCATTCTGACTTGGAAATATGTCTGTGTTCCTTCACCGTCACTGGATCAAAATCCTGGAATTTAGCATTGTTGGTGTCCCTACACCACATGGACTGCAGCAGTTCAAGAAGGCAGCTCCCCATCACCTTCTACAGGACAGTAAGGGATGGGCAATAGATGCTGTCCCTGCCAAAGATATTCATATCCCTTCATACAAAAAAATTGACAAGGTCTGTGTGAACCATATTTGTGTTTAATTATGTGTTCTGCTTGATTTTATATTTGATTTGACAAGGCCTTAGATTAATGCCTCTGCCTTTCACTTTCTGTTGTGCAGAAGTGAGTCCAGAATGAATTGTAATTCAGAACAGAGCCATAAGAGGGCGATAAAGGCCAGAGGAACAGTTACTTAGAGGGGAGTGCTACAGGTATAACAAAACAAAGTATTTGGCAATTTTTTTTGAACAGGAAGCTTGTATCAATTTTATCACAATTACAAGAACATAAGTGAATTTCATGTTTGAAATAACTCTACAGAAGCTGGTATTATGTTACTAAATCACCCTTTATTTCCACATGCAGGTGGCACAGTGGTTAGCACTGCTGCCTCACAGCGCCTGAGACCTGTGTTCAATTCCCGCCTCAGGCGACTGACTGTGTGGAGTTTGCACGTTCTCCCTGTGTCTGTGTCCGGGTTTCCTCCGGGTGCTCCGGTTTCCTCCCACAGTCCTCAGGTGTGCAGGTCAGGTAAATTGGCCACACTAAATTGCCTGTAGTGTTAGGTAAGGGGTAAATGTAGGGGTATGGGTGGGTGGCGGGTCGGTGTGGACTTGTTGAGCCAAAGGGCCTGTTTCCACACTGTAAGTAATCTAATCTAATGCCCACTATATGGACTCTGACCAGCTAAGTCAAAGCCAGTCCCTCGAGTGACCAGAAACCTTGAAACTCCTGTTTATTATTGTTAACCAGAGTTCCTGACTGGCCCAGGTTAACAGCCACAATCAGGGATCTCATACTCAATGAGATCCACCTGGTCCGTGTTCAATCACTATAATGTTCAGGTTCATAAAGAAAATAAAACTCAACAAAATTTGTTTTTAAACAGCAAAGTTCTTTTAAAGTTGCACATTTAGGTTTTAAGATATACAAGATAAATCTTCCATGTGATTTGGTCACTGATAAATTCTGCAATGATGAGGCCATACCTGCAGGGCTCTGTGAAGTTTCATTGTCCCAAGGAAAGGATTTTTTCCCATTATTTCTTCATGGGACATGTGCTACTCTGGCAAGGCCAGAATTTGTCACCCATTCCTGGAACTGGGTGATTTATGCTGTCTGGAGTCACAAGTACACCAAACCTTTTATAAACAGATGGGACAAGCAATAGCAGAAGCGCAGTCACCTTTACTGAGCTTTATTCAGATTTGTTAATTGAATGCCATAGTGGGATTTAACCCAATGCTGTGAAGCCTAGGCCTCTGAAATATTAGTCCCTTCCCCTATAACCAACATGATTCAGACAAATTATGACATGTCTTTGGGCAGGTGGGGCTGATGAAGGGCTCATACCCGAAACGTCGATTCTCCTGCTCCTCGGATGCTGCCTGATCTGCAATGCTTTTCCAGCAACACACTCTCGACTCTGATCTCTTGCATCTGCAGTCTTCATTTACTGCCAGATGGGGCTTGAATCTAGATTCCAAAACTCAGAGACAGGAACTCCACCACTGCACCACCAATGTTTCTATGGAAGTCTGTGAAAACATTGTAGATGTCCTAGCCACAACCTGCCAACGTTGTTGATTCCGAAACTATTCTGTTGGATTGAACATTTTCTAATCCACATGTGTAGAAATGTTATTATGCACCCGCAGGAACAGATGAGATGTAAAACTGGGCCTCCTAGATCAGAGGTATGTTACCACTTCACCACAACAGCCATCAACATCCGCCCACATACTCATCAGAGAGACAGTCCCATGTATGGATTCTCTACTAAATTGAATAGATGAAATCTATATTCACAGGGAGTTTTAAAAAAAGGGAGGTGATCTCATAAAATACTTAAGGAAAATGACAGCATAGATTGTGAGAAACTGTTTTCCCTGCTTTGGGAATTTAGGACAGGGTCTCACAGACTCAGAATAAAGGGTCAGTCAATTACGACTAAAATAAGGAGAGAATTCTTCATTCAAATGGTTATGAAGTTTTACAGTTCTCTACCCCAGAGAGCTGAGCTCAGTTTTTGAGTCAATTTAAGTTAGAGGTCAATAGATGTTTAGGTACCTCAGGAGATATTGATGAAATGTGTAGCTGAAATAAAAGATTAGTGAAGACCTTGTTGAATGCTAGAGCAATTTGGAAGGGCCGAATGGCTTACTTCAGCTCATATTTCTTGTTATATCTAGAAAGACTCATGATGTTTATAAAATGCTTTCCGGCTAACCAATGCCCATTCCTGACAATTCATTGTAGGAACTCATGCTCTTAGGAAATATTATTCCTACTGACAATCTGTAAGTAGATAAACATTGAGAAGCAAGTCATGCGACTGAACCGTACTGGACATCACTTTAACCCAAAAAGACAGTGATTCACTCAGAATAGAAGTTTACCTCAACAATTGTAACTTCATTCCTGCTGCCTGATATCTTTAGAAGTTTGCAGTAATAGTGCAGTACTCCCTTGGTATCGCAGTATGGTGTCAGTTAAGATTAAACAGGATCTGAATTGATACATTTTAACATACAGGCAGGAATGCAATAACTGAGTCATACTGACAGCTTGGGACAGGTTTACTGTCACCTGTGAACCCACTGCTATCATTTGCTAAATACAGCTAATTGCACTATCAAATGCTATCACTCTACTCCCTAATCATCAAGTTACTGGTTATCTCAAACACATTTTCACTTAGCTCACAGGACAAGAAATCTACTGCAGCAAAGTTTATTCCATAGTTTCTTAACTCTTTGAAGGTGAATTATTGTGATGGTGAAATCATGATATATTTTGTACTGTACAGTATATACAAAATTTGTATTATGTTACATGCCAGGCTCTTATTATCAATACAACTATGATTATGACTAAAAAAAATTAATTTAGAATTAAAATATTTATTGAATGTGACCTACCCCCACAATAATTTACTGTTCTGTTCTCATACATTCTCTCCTACTCTTTCAACTTCATGCCGTGAAGATCATCCTTATCTTTACATTTCTCAGTTGAAAAGAAAATTCACATAGATTGAAACATACGATGGTTAAATATTACTTGATTTTGAATGAGGATGGCATCTGATCAAGAGTCTCGGCTCTTTATATAAATCTTGATAAATATTGTTCTGTAAATCTAGTGTATAAACCCTTCTGTATGGCTAGAACTTTAATAAGTTTATGAATTAATTATTAGGGACAGAGTTCCAGGGTTTTGACTGCATAAAGGAATGGTGAGAGCATTCCAAGTCAGGATGGTATGTGACTTGGCAGGACATTTGCAGTTGATGGTGTTCCCATACACTTGCTGTCTTTCTCCTTCAAGGTATTAGATGTCCTGGGTTTTGAAGATGTTTTTTAATGGAAAGGACTGAGGCAAACACCATCTAATTCATTAATTCTTGTAAAGGAGAAAATCTGCCGTCATTAATTGGTCTGATGTAGGTATGACTCTTGTCCCCTCAGCAAGGTGATTGTCACCTAATGTTCCATTGAAGTTGGGGGGTTGGGGGGGGGGGGGGGGGGGGAGGGCTGGGGCATGATACTTAATTGATCAATCTATGGACAAAATAGGGATTAACAATTTTGTCACAACGGAAATATTGTCAAGAGTGATTTTTTTAATGTTGAGAGAGAGTGCAGGAGTGATTTACTCCAAAGGTACCAAGGCTGAGAGGCTTAAGTTATGTAGAGACACTGAAGAAGTTCTCCTTTGAGCAGAGACGAGGAGGAGGAGATATAATAGAGATGTTCAAAATCATACATACACAAGTACATTTATAAGGACTCTTACAGCATGTGGTACTGTACCTACCTCTGAGCCTGGAGGCCTGGGCACAAGTTCCACCTGTTCCAGAGGTGTATAATAAGATCTCTGAACAAGTTTATTAGAAAATATCTATACAAGTAAGGAACAGGAGGACCACAAAGTCTCCTTCTGCAATTAGTTTTTCTAGCCTGCTGTGTCATTCAGTAAGGTCAGGGCTGATCTGATGACTCCACATTTGTGTACACCAGTAACTCATAGATAGTAACGATAATAATAACATTTCACCTTCCTGCTTATCAGGAATGTATCTACCTGTGCCTTAAACATATCTAGAGTTTCTGCTTCCATCACCTTTGATTCCAAAAGCTCCAAGACACTGTGTGACAAGAGAAAAAGGATCACAAGCAGCCTTACGGGAATAAATAAGAAGCTGTTTCCAAGGGGTAGAAGGGTTACAACATTTAGAGACATTTGGATAAGTACGTGAATAGGAAATATTTGGAGGGATATGGGCCAAACGCAGGCAAGTGAGACTAGTTTGGTCAGCATGGAATGGTTGTACTGAAGGGTCTGTTTTTATCCTGTATAACTAAAAGAGTACAATTTAAGATAATTAGCAGAGATTTGAATTTTTTTTAAAACCTTACAACCTTCAATCAGTAGGAACTTTCAGAGAGGAAACTGATACATGAAAGGGAGGAAAAAAATATTTGCTGTATGGGCAAAAATGAGAGTGGGAAACAGGAACCTCTCATTCAAAGACCTGGCCATGGACCCCATGAGCTGAATCGATAAAAACTGCAGACGCTGGAGATGGGTGGCACAGTGGTTAGCACTGCTGCCTCACAGCACCTGAGACCCGGGTTCAATTCCCGACTCAGGCGACTGACTGTCTGGAGTTTGAACGTTCTCCCCGTGTCTGCGTGGGTTTCCTCCGGGTGCTCCGGTTTCCTCCCACAGTCCAAAGATGTGCGGGTCAGGTGAATTGGCCGTGCTAAATTGCCCGTAGTGTTAGGTAAGGGGTAAATGTAGGGGTATGGGTGGGTTGCGCTTCGGCGGGTCGGTGTGGACTTGTTGGGCCGAAGGGCCTGTTTCCACACTGTAAATCTAATCTAGTCTAATCTAATCTGAAATAAAAACAGAATTTAGGGGAGAAAACCCAGTGGGTCTAACAGAGAGAGAAAAAGGAATTCAAGTTCTTGTCCCAAGTCCTGAAGAAGTCATATTGGACTCACAATGTTAACTCTGTTTCTGTTTCCACAGAGGCTGCCAGTCTCCAGGAACTATCCGGTTTGATTTGTATCCAGCTGTTTGTGATGTGGGGGGAGTCTGTGTTGGTCTGGGGTGGAGAGAGTGAGGAGTCACACTACACCAGGTTATGGTCCAACAGATTTATTGCAAATCACAAGCTTTCGAACTCTTCCCTCTACTTCACTTGGTGAAGGGGCAGCCCTTCAAAAGCTTATGTTTTCAAATAAACCTGTTGGACTATAAACCAGTATCATGCCACTTATCCCTCAATCTATTCAGATGCAAACCTTGACCCGGGTAGGACTTGAACTCAGGCTTTCAGATCCGGAGGCACTTTCAGTTTTTAAGGTCAACGTTGTTTTCAATCAATTGATTCAGAGGGGAACACACACACACACATACAGATATATATATATATAGAGAGGACACACATCACACATATATATGGAGGAAGTGGAACTTGAACCCGGGCCTCCTAGCTCAGGGGAAGGGACACTACCACTCCAGCACACCAGCCCTCACTTTGTTTTGGGTTTTGCCTTTAAATCCTTTCCCAGCCTCTCAACAGCAAAACTGAGCCTTCATCCGCGTGCCCGGGAGCGTGCCCTCTGGGGGGTTAGCGGTGGCGCGCGCGGCGTGCGCGCCCCTTGCAAGGAGGGGGGCGGGGGGGGAGATGGGGGGCTGTCCCTGGGGGTGGGCGGTGAGAGCTGTGGGGGTTGGGGGGCGTGTGCTGGATTGTCGCTGAGTCCCGCCGTGCGGAGGGCGGCTGTTGCTCCGCTTCCCCGCTCTGCTGCCGGAGAGAGAGAGAGACAGATAGAACGAAACTACAGAATTTTTAAAACAAAAGGCAGACATTAAATCGGGACCGTTTTGAAAGAGCGATCCGACTCGAACTTCTCGTCTTCTGAAGAAGGGATGATGACAGCGGGAGAGAGTGAAGCCGGAGTAGGGAGCGAGGAGAAGGTAACAATGTAGCAGGCCACCATGGCGGAAGATACTTTGTAACACTTTCTCCGCTAAGTGAAGGGGATTTCCCAAGAATTTTTAAAAAAAGGCAACAAATGTTTCATTGTCAACACTTTTGTAAAGTTCTCTCCCGGGCTCCAACTCCAAACTCTCAGCTCTGAGAGTCACTGGACTCCAACTCCAAACTCTCAGCTCTGAGAGTCACTGGACTCCAACTCCAAACTCTCAGCTCTGAGAGTCACTGGACTCCAAACGTTAACTCTGTTTCAAAAACAAAAACAGAATTTGCTGGAAAAGCTCAGCGGGTCTGGCAGCATCACAGATTGTTTTTACCTCTGATTTACAGCATCTGCAGTTCTTGCGATTTTTATTGAGTAGTTAATTATGTTTCTGTCTCTCCACTGCTGCCAGAGTTTCTCCAGCAACTTATATTTTTGTTTCAGATCTTCAGTTCTTTGATTTGTTTTGCCACCTGGCTGCTCTTTTCACGTTTCTTTTTCAAATCACATTTCCTTTACATGAGGCTTCTGTTGACAAATTGCCTCCCTTCCTCAGGATTCAGAGCATAGATTTGTTTGTTTGTGAGGGTGGGCTAATGGATGCTTGGAAATGTTGGGACTGGAGCTAAGGGTTTAAAGGTCTGCCCTCTGTCCCACCCCCATTGTGTGGGGTGTGGGGAAAAGGAGGCGGTCTTTCAGTCCCTCACAATCATTCTCTGCTATGATCTGCTTTCACCATCCTGACTTGGGACTGATGTGATCCCGAGGAGAAAGTGAGGACTGCAGATGCTGGAGATCAGAGCTGAAAATGTGTTGCTGGAATCCTGAAGAATGGCTCATGCCCGAAACGTCGATTCTCCTGCTCTTTGGATACTGCCTGACCTGCTGCGCTTTTCCAGCAACATGCTGATGTGATCCCTCCAGTGTCACTGGGTTAAATTCTGTCATTCCCTTTATAATAGTTCTGTGTGTGTACCTACACCCAGAAGAATGCATTGGCTCAAGTTGATGGCTCACCATGATCTCAAGGGCAATTAGGGATGGGCAATAACTATTGACCTAGCCAGTGGTGCTCACTTCGCATTAATTTAAAAACAAATCATTTGGAGCATAGATGACCTAGAACTTAAGTCCATGGTACATGTGTGGAATGAGCTGTCGGAGGAGGTGGTGGAGGCTGGTACAGCATTTAAAAGTCATTTCGATAGGTACATGAATAGATCAGGCAGCATCTGAGGAGCAGGAGAATCGATGTTTCAGGTGGAAGCCCTTCATTAGGAAGTCCTGATGAAGGGCTCCTGCCCGAAACGTCAATTCTCCTGCTCCTCGGATGCTGCCTGACCTGCTGTGCTTTTCCAGCATCGCAATCTTGACTCTGATCTTCAGTCCCCACTTTCTCCTGGTACGTGAATAGGATGGGTTTAAAGAGATATGGGCTAAATGCCAGCAAATGTGCTGTACCACTCTGGCTCTGTGACCTCTCACCTCTCTGGTGTTATGGACAGATTTGGAAAATAACACAATGAGCTGGAGGAGGCCCTGCAGCTGTCTGAGCTCTGCCTATAACTTATCAGGAGTACTGTGCTGTTACCTTATATAAAGAATGCAGATATGTTGGAAACTATTCAGAAAAGGTTCACTTACCTAATGGAATGAATGAATAAATAGGTTGTCTTATTGAGGAAATGTTGGACAGATTAGGCTTGTATCTGCTGGAGTTTAGAAAAAAAATCAAAGGGGATTTGGTTGAGAGATAAAAGTTATTGATGGCTCTTGTCAAGGAAGAGCTGAAGAGGATGTTTACTTTTTTTGGAGACTGAAGAACTCGAGGTCACCATTTAAAATAGAGATTAGGTGAATATTTTGAGGTTCATGAATGTTTGGGACTTTCTTCCTGAAAGGTAGTCATAGAGATGTGTAGCATGGTCCAGCTCATCCCTGCTGACCAACTATCCTAAATAAAGCTAGTCCCATTTGCCATATCCATCTAAACCCTTACCAATCAATTACCCAATTAGATGCCTTTTAAATTTGTTCTGATGGATGTCAGGCAGAAAGGTTATTGGGGGTAGGCGGCAGTGCAGTTTTGTGGTTATAATTCATCTTGTGCCTTAAGTACATGATCTTATTGAATGGCAAAGTCGGTTTGAGGGGTCTGAATAGTCTATTCCTACTCCTCATTCATATGTTTGTGAAAGATCATGACTAATCCAAGTTCCTACACTGTCTCCATATCCCTTGATTCGTTAGAGCCCAATAACCAATCAGGGCTGAGTTGATGAAATGGCCTCTTCCTGTGCTGTAAGTTCACAATAGCTGATTGTTACTGGCTGAGTGGGCTGGAAAATTTGTGAGATTCACCACCCTTTGTCAGAAGAAATTTCTCATCCGACCCAAGATGCTGAATCCCTTATAGTGAGATAAGTTTGAGAACACTCCAACCAGAGAAAGAGGCTGGTAGCCTCAGGCCAAAGGTTGCCTTGGAGGTTGAACTTCCTTTCAGTAAAATCAGCTCTATTTTTTCTAAATCCCAAGAGCATCGTCCCATTCCATTCAGTTTCTCCACCTTGGCAGCCCTTTCATTAAAAGTATAATAAAGAGAATCTTTGTACCCTTCCCCTAGCAAGGTGGGTTTAGCTTTTCTTGGGTAAGGAGATCAAAGCCTTTCTTACTGATCTCCAATTTCCTCGCAATAAAGGTGAACATACTAATTGTATTTGCAGCTGCTTGCTGTATCTGTAAGTTGACATTCTCCCCCCACCAAAAATGCCCATTTGCAAACTTGGGTTTCTGTGTCAGCTGTAATGACTCATTTTGTCTCACCTCTAAACCTGAATGCACTCAGTCTTTCAAGTTACACTGACTTAAAAATTATCCTGAGTCGGATAGAATTCCAGCAAGGAACCTGTGACTTAAGAACACAAATGAGGGAGAAAATAGAAAAGTTTGCAAAAAGTGGAGTAGTGTACTACATTGGGGTGGCACAGTGTCTCAGTGGTCAGCACTGCTACCTCACAGCGCCAGGGACCTAGGTTTGATTCCAGCCTCAGGCGGCTGTCTGTGTGGAGTTTGCACGTTCTCCCCGTGTCTGTGTGGGTTTCCTCCCACAGTCCAAGCTTTGCAGGTTAGGTGAATTGCCTGTGCTAAATTACCATTACTTCTCAGGGATGTGTAGGTTCAGTGCATTAGTCAGGGGTAAATGTAGAGTTATAGGGTAGGGGAATAGGTCTGGGTGGGTTACTCTTCAGAGGGTCAGTGTGGACTTGTTGGACCAAATGGCCTGTTTCCATCCTGTGGGGATTCTATGATAATTGTAAATAAGAAACAGAATGCAAGTCTGTATTTCCAGATTCCTCTTGCGACTCCAAACCCATCCTCATTCTTGTAAATTCTGGAAGTGTTTGGGCTATGGCAAGTGTGAGCCACACCCTTCCAATGTGGAGAGAGATTGGGCTGGAAGTCATTAGGTTTGTAACTGACAGGGGAGCAGCTACCAGCTGAACCCTCACTGCCAACCTGTTTGAGAGCAGCAGGAAGGGGAGGTAGGAAAAAAGGAAAAAGCATTTCCACAAGAAAACTCCAATTTCTCCCAGCAGCCAGCAAGGCAGTGTTTGAGAAGAATATTTGCAGTGAGCTACAGCTGCCTCTGTAAACTCCTCCTTGAAGCTGACAGTGGTCTTTTGTGCTATTTTTAGACTGGTGTATCATGTGATATCCAAGGTCATTTAAGGATTGTTGTCAAAGTTCTGCTGGTTTTTGCTGTCTCTGGAAAAATTGTTGGTCAATCACCTTTAGCTTCTATTTGTAGAGTCATAGAGATGTACATCATGGAAACAGACCCTTCAGTCCAACCTGTCCATGCCGATCAGATATCCCAACCCAGTCTAGTCCCACCTTCAAGCACCTGGCCCGTATCCCTTCAAACCCTCCCTATTCATATACTCATCCAAATGCCTCTTAAATGTTGCAATTGAATATTAAATGCCCTGTAATAAAATGTTAGTTCTTGTTATCTGTTGGTATTTTTTCTCCTTGGGTTGACTGTTGAAACTCATGGAATAATCTGTGAGGCTTGTCTCCACAACACAGTCAGGTGGGTCAAAATTGCATCATCAGTAACATGACAGCACAATTGTCAAGCTAGATGGTGCATGTTTGTACTGTGGAAATTTATAAATTAATTTAATAGCAAGTAAAGAATGCCCCCAGTTCTAGCCTTCACTCGTTGACTTTCTGTTAGAAAAACTCTTGAGAATGTTCAGTTTTAATCCCTCCACTATTGGAGGTCATGATCTCAGCTGTCAAGGCTCTAGGTTCGCAGATACCTTCGTAAATCCCTCCATCTTTCTATCTAGCTTTATCTTTTAAGAGTCTCATCAAGACCCACAACTTGGTCATTTTCCTTAGTATCTCATTATGTGGCAGTGTCGAATTTTGTCTTTGTGAAGCTTTTCCAACATTTTTATGGCATTTAATGCTTCTACGTAGCTATGTAGCCTTGTTGACATTGTCCCAAGGAAGGATGCAGTCCCGGTTGTCGATGGTATATCAAATCATTGGTAAGTTGGAACTTGGTAAATAGCCGACCAGATATCCAAAATAAATCTAGTCCCATTTGCCAGCATTTGGCCCATATTGCTCCAAACTCTTCCTATTCATATCAGAACTGAAAAGAGACAGAAATCAGGTTTTAAGCCATCCAGATGCCTTTTAAATGTTGCAATTGTACCAGCCTCCACCACCTCCTCTGGCAGGTCGTTCCATGCACACACCACCTTCTGCAGCCTTCCATCCCTTTTAAACCTTTTTCCCCTCACCTTAAACCCATGCCTTCTAGTTTTGGACTCTCCCATCGTGGGGAAAAGACTTGACTATTCACCCTATTCATGCTCCTCATGATTTTATCAACCTCTACAAGGTCACCCCTCAGCCTCCGACACTCCAGGGAAAATAGCCCCAGCCTATTCAACCTCTCCCTATGGCTCAAACTCTCTAACCCTGACAACATCCTTGTAAATCTTTTCTGAACCCTGTGAAGTTTTACAACATCCTTCCCATAGCAGGGAGAATTGCACACAGCATTCCAAAATTAGCCCTACCAATGTCCTGTGTAGCTACAACATAACCTCCTAACTTCTACACTCAATGCACTGACCAATAAAGGCAAGCATACCAAATGCGTTCCTCACGATCCTGTCTACCTGGGACTCCACTTTCAAGGAGCTATGAACCTGCAATCCAAGGTCTCTAACATGAAATGAGTGGTGGAAAAATTAATCCTTTCTTCCTGAGCGACATTTATGGCCCAATCCCTCTCATACTTAGGAGGGCTATTGATGACCCCTGTGAAAATGGAGAATTAAGTTCAACATTTGGAGGTTGTAATTTTACCTTTACTACCTTCATTACTTTATGTCATGTGCCAGTTATTGAAATGTTGCGTGAAATTTAGCACATTAATTGCAGTTAGTTAGTATGCAGTGCAATTAGGCTGCTAATGTTATTTAGTAAATAGATCATACCCCAGAGTTTGATTACGAGGCTGTAATCTGATCCAGAGCTTGGGTGATATAACAACTGGGGCGATTGAAATTGAAGCCATCAACAACTCATCTGAGTTCTGTTTGAGTGTAAGAATCGCTGGAGAAAACATTGAAAGCACTCAGCATGTCAGAGGGATAGTGAGAAAGATATATCTTGTGCCATTCTGTCGAAAAATGCTGCAGCAGTAATATAACAGTGCTGATTAATCACAGCAAGTTTCTTGACCAAAGAGCCTCCAGCAGACCCAGATGTGAAACGAGAATGGAGAACTTTGTTGACTGTAGGTCTTCTAACTCCAAAATCATGGTGCACTCACCAGGCATCAGGTTTCAAATTATTCATGCACAATGTAGATTTAGTGCAGTCTTTGTAGAGGAAGCTTCAGTCAGGCTTTGAAGTCATTAAGCTGCGTCTCTGAATGTAGATGAGTGATGACACCTCTCTGTACCATTCATTCACCTGTCCTACCTCAGAAGCAGGGGTTCAGAACTTGCTCCTTGTCAAACCTGCTCAGAGACCCTGAAAATCAGAGGATCATGTTGCTTAACCTTATTTATCATGAAAGTGATATCCCAATAATCCATTGTAAATTGAACACCAAAGCCATTCATGTGTCATTTGGACTCAACCTTTGTTTCTTGTCTCTATCCAATGCCACTCATTTGATTTTGCCTTTAGAAATATATGAGTTAATTTTTCCTGCCCTTTCCACTATCACAAGCCTTACCTTTAGTTCTTCCTGTCTCATCACTCCTTTCATTGACTTAAAACCTGATTTCTGTCTCTCTTCAGTTCTGATGAAAGATTATCGACCTGAAATATTCCTCTTTGTGAATGCTGCCAGACCTGCTGAGAATTTCGTTTTATTTTTAGTTTGACTTCCAATCTCCCCAGGATTCTACACTGGGACATTAAAAATGATTGATTATTGAAACGATACATCTCAGGATTAATCAACAGATTTATTATCGATTGTAGCTTGAATTGGTCTTTTCAAATGTGTGAACAATTACAAATCCTAGGTGGGGTCTCATGGTACAGGGATAATGTCCCTACCTTTGGGACAGAAGGCCCGGGTTCAAGTCCCACCTCAGGATATGATGGCCATCGAGGTGTGATTTAACATTTCAAGAAGGGTTGATAAAAATAAGATACAAATTTTATTGCAGAGTACTATCTATGTTAGTGGCAAAATAATCCTTTTGTTTGGTAAATTTGGAGAAATGGGCTGAAATAACACAGCGTGTATATTTTCAAACTAAACTTTTAGACCTCTGCATTCTTTGTACTGTGCACAGGACTGTATTGATTTTGAATTGAGTATTATCTGTTAGAACAGTGCATCTTTGTTTCCTGTGAGCAAAGCTGGAGAAAGTGTCTGATAGCATTGAATAGGAGTTTCTGTGTGTTATACAGTTGGAGTTTGCTCTTTAGTTCCAGTCTAGATTTGGGAATGTTTGTAAGGAGCCTTCTGTACAGCTAATAAGTCTGTAATCTAATCTTAAATTTAAAATGTGGAGTATTTTCCAATCTCTTTTCTTGATCTCTTGGAAGCAGTGACTCATTTGGAGTATGCGTTCACATGTGCTGGGATAATCTCACTGCTAATTTAACTCACAACTGCAAGTCTAAATAGTGAATGATAACCAGCTCTTTGAACTTTGTGTAGGAGAACAACATTGGCTGGAGTGATCCTGATCCAAACTGCCAAAGGGAAATAGGTTTATCTGGAACATAATTCAATAGAATTAGAATTAGGTTTATTGTCACGTGTACTCAAGTACAGCAGTACAGGGAAAAGTGTACAAAGTCACTCCTCATGATGCCATCTTCAGTACAAGGTACTAGATACAAATCTTAGATACAAAATAGAGAAACAATGAAAAAGAAATTACATTATCTTACAGTGGTTCATAGTAAAAGTTAGAAAAATAAGAAATAAAGTTAAAAAGTTAAGCATTAGTCAGATAACTAGATTACAGATGAACATTATATTCTGGATTAGTAGTGCTGGAAGAGCACAGCAGTTCAGGCAGCATCCAAGCAGCAGTAAAATCGACGTTTCGGGCAAAAGCCCTTCATCAGGAATACATGTATTCCTGATGAAGTGCCTTTGCCCGAAATGTCGATTTTACTGCTGCTTGGATGCTGCCTGAACTGCTGTGCTCTTCCAACACCACTCATCCAGAATCTGGTTTCCAGCAACTGCAGTCATTGTTTTTACCTAAACATTATATTGTCTATTTTTTAGCATTTAAAAAAAAACCCTCTGTTTAGTTTCCCACCATCCCCCGGCCCTCCCACAAATTGAAGCATTTTCTACACCTATCATCTATTTTCTACAGCCCCTCATTTAAAAGGCGTCTGGATGGGTAAATGAATAGGAAGAGTTAAGAGGGATATGGGCCAGGTGCTGGCAAATGGGATTAGATTAGGTTAGGATATCTGGTCAGCATGGATGAGCTGGACCGAAGGGTCTTTTTCTTACACATCTCTGACTCTGACTCTATGAAATAGTATGCCTTTTTTTAGCAATTAGTGCATGGGAATCCCTTTAGCTCTCAATTTAATCTCTTATTTTTTCAAGGAATATGTGGCCTGTTTAATCTCCTTACAAAATTCACAACATCACCAGTAGATGTCCATTTTAAAAAAGTCTTTCTGTAATTTGTTTGTGTTGCTACCCAATTCATAGGATCTCTCGTGTGTCTGGGGTAAAAGGAAGTTTAATGTTTGTGTGTTTAGGTACCTCTTTGAGCAGCTGTTCTGCAGGTTCTATTTCTGAATCTCACTCATGTCCAGCAAACCAGCACATGGCAACTGAGATATTTCTGGAAGTGTTAAGTCAGCCGGGTCTGTCCTGTGTGGAAAGTTGACTGAGTTTCAGCTCCATCGCACCCGTGAGCAATTAAAGCAATATTTGATGCCAGTTCAGTAGGTTCCAGATCAAAGGATGGTTTGCATGAATTTTGCATCTCTTAGTTTGAGTGCAAAAGATGATTATTAGGACAGTTTCAGTCTTTGCCTTGACCAAAAGCTAACACACCTGGCACTCCTGCAGATATTGCATGTGGAATTGATTGTAGGGCTGCCTGACTCTAGTTTTTCTCCTCAATTGGATGAACTTCTCTCTCTTTCTTTTGAATCCAATCATTCTTTCCAGATTTCTAACCTTCGGAGTTTCTCCAAGTGGCCATTACTGCCCCACAGCATCTACACTAATGGCTTTATAGAACAGCAGATTTTCTTTCTTTCACTTCAAAGACTCTAAAAGCTTTCCAGCCAATGAGGTGGTTTTCATGTGGTCACTTTATGTGAATAGGGACTGTGGTGGTCAGTGTGCACCAGCAGATCCCACAAATAGCTGTGAAAGAATGGCTGGACAATGTATGATGTGGATCGAGGGATAACAGTTGGCTAAGATACCAGGGAAATATCGCCTGCTCTTAACCCTGCTCAATCTGTTACACGCTCAAACCGATGGATGGAGCCTTGTTGCTATGACTCCTCAGAAAGTTGAAATCTTTGATGGACTATGTGTGTTAGTCCAGAGTTTGTGCTGAAGCCCGTGCAACGGGGTGTGAACCCCATAAGCTATGACTCCACTGTCAGATCGTGAGCCACTTAACCAAGGCTGACACAATAAAGCACTTGGTTAAAGCTTGTCCATAAACACAAGCTGCTGTGTGAACTAAACAGGGCAGGCTCACTCTCGAGCCAAGTGATTTGCATAATATTGTCATTACTCCACTAGCCTCCGTGTGATGGAACATTGATAAGGCTGTTCATAAAAATAGACTTCGTTTACTCAGGAAAAACCAAGGAAATGAAGATAAAGGAAAAACCAGTGTACTCAGTGGTTTCCTGGCATAAAAAAGACTGTTTCCTTTGCCAGATAATCTTTCTTTATTTGCATACACATTCTGAGGGATTTCAAGAAATAAAACTTAAACAATTGGGTCTGTGTTATTGCTGATATCTTTAATTGGCGCTTCAAGTTTTATGATTCATTGTTATTCAGTGGTAATGATGATTGTATAATTGTGTTGACCGCAATAAATCTATTGTGTAATCAACCTGTTCACATGTTTTTATACACCTCTGGAACACATAGAATTTGAACCCAGGACTCATGGCTCAGAGGTATTGATACTACCAGGACATCACAAAAGCTGCATGAAGTCTATTCTTGATGATAAACATAATCTCCTGGCCTGTCCAAAAGGAGTGCCTCTCTGTCTGCGCAGTGGTTACCTTGGCTTAGTGATAGCATTCAGTTTCAGCATCCAAATTCAAGTCCCACTGCTAAAACCGGATGCTTAAGAAAGTCCTTGGACAATACCTTCCGAATTCTCAACCTCTACCACCTAGAAGGACGAAGGTAGCTGATTCACAAGGACACAATCAAGTCCTCATCTAAATTGCACTAATAACTAAGCTGGAACTAGCTCAGAGTTCCTTCAGTCAAAATCCTGGATCTCCTTTTCTAATAGCACTGTGTGGGACTCCCAACACCCCAAGGTTAGCAGCAGTTTAAGTAGGCAGCTCATAGCCTCTTTCTCCAGGGCAGTAACGGCTGCTGAGGTAGCAAAGTCCACAGCCTGTAAATGATTAGAAAAAAAGAGACTTGCTTTAATTGCTCTTATTATGACCTTGGTTCCAACCAATGAAGTTCTTCTGAAGTGTACTAAAACAGCGCTTATGTACAACAAGCTCACAGAAGTACAGTATGAACTGATAATCTCTTTGGTGATAAACTGGACTGATTATGAGTACTAGACTGATGGATTGCTCTGCTTTAGAGGTACGTTCTTTGCTTGAGATGTTAAATTGACACCTTCTGACTGGTTACTCTGGTTGAGATGAACGCTGTGGAGAGCCCATGGTACAGTTTGCAGGATTGGGAGGAACTCTGAGCTTTCAAACCAACTTTCATTGCTGTTGAGGAGATTTTGCAGCCTGTTGATTGGCTGTAGTACTCGCATGATAATTCTAGTATGTCAATGTAGTTCTTGGTGCAAGCATTCCAGTGTGATGTGATATGGGGACAGGATGATGAAGGGGAATATGAGTGCCTAATAGCTGGGAGATGCGGGAGACACATGCTTCCAGTCTGCTGCTGCACTTGTTCCTTGCGAACATTTTTGTTTTAATTTGATGAGTTAAAGCCAAGTACTAAAAAAAAGACATTCTACAAGTGTTTAATTCACATTGGTACTCATTTCCCCCAAAATGTACTGATGCATGTCACAATGGATATTTTGTTATGATTATGGCAAGGTCCAGCTTCAAAGGGGGAGGGGGTACAATTAAAACATTTCAAAGGCATTTGGATGTGGTATGGGGATGAATAGGAAGGCTATAGAGAGATATGAGCCACATGCTGGCAAATGGGACTAGGTCAGATTAGGAAGCTGGTTGGTACAAAGGGTCTGTTTCTATGTAGTATGACTCTGTGATCCTATGACAGAAGAAAGATATGAGGAAATGCAGGATTTGATTAGCAGTGTCTGACCCTGGTTTTGATCACTACTCAGTAAGTCATCTATTTCTGAGAACAGTGGAACTCATTTCCCCCAAAATGTACTGATCCATGTCACAATGGATATTTTACTATGAATATGGCAAGGCCCAGCTTCAAAACACTTGTATTTTTTGATTTGCAAACACAGACTAAAAATATCTTTAGAACTTTTCAGGCAAACAAATGTCCAGCTAAACTCAGGGAGCATGGTGCTATGTCTTTGGGCAAGTTCAGTTCTGCTGTGTGGCTGAATATACATTCTTCCTCTGCAAATATGAGGTGTTGACTTAATCAGTGATCGGTGCGGTGGAGTGAGGCGTGTGGGGGTGGGGTTTGTGTGTGTTGCTATTGTATGGAATGACAGCACAGGTTGCTCTTAATTCTCTGTTCCATCTGTGTGTTACAATCATTCGAAGAAGGGAAAGGGGGTAATCTGTTCAGTGACTTCACCTACCTCATGTTGTTGAGCATCTGTGTGTGGAACAAGATGCCAGTGGAGGTGGGGGAGGGGGTACAATTAAAACACTTCAAAGGCATTTGGATTGGTATGGGGATGAATAGGAAGCCTATAGAGAGATATGAGCCACATGCTGGCAAATGGGACTAGGTCAGATTAGGAAGCTGGTTGGTACGAAGGGTCTGAGTCTATGCAGTATGACTCTGACGCTATAACAGAAGATAAGTATGAGGAAATGCAGGGTTTGATTAGCAGTGTCTGACCCTGGTTTTGATCACTACTTAGTAAATCATCTATTTCTGAGAACAGGGCAATATTAGAAGAACTCAATAATGCAGTTTATGCTTTTAAATGAGCGTACATGACCTCTCCACATTGTTAAATTAATCTCAAAATATGAATGTTAATTGGTTGATTGAGGGATCCTTGTTAAATTTTTTTGTAATTACTTACAGTTTGACAATTCTGAGGTCTCCGAGTTCCTCCAATTCTAATCTATATGAGCAACCCTAATTTTCTTTGTTCACACTGGCAGTCCTGTTTCAGTCACGTGATCTGGGTTCCCACTCTAATTGTCTCAACCCCCTTACCTCTCCACCGTCCTTTTTAAGGTATTCCTCAAAATACTCCCTTTCCATCTAAGATTTTGATCACCTATCCTGTGTGGCTCTGCATCAAAATTTGTTCAAAAGTGCTCCTGTGAAGTTCCTTCTTCATTCCCATGCCACAGGTTCTGAAAAGGTTTTGAGTCTTGACACATTCATGTTGCTGTTCTGTAAAAACAATCAAATGAAACAGTGTCCATTGTATTTTTGAAGAATTTGGTTAAAAGAGCAACTGTGGTTTGAGAAAATTAGCATTTGTCTGAATAAGCATCCAGGTCTTTAACTTATTTGTACTACAGCCATGCACCTCCACTGTTAATTATAAAGATTCTTCCCTGACACATGTAAGGTGTTCTCAATAAGAGTTTCTATTAAAAAAAAGTTTTGAACCATTAACTTTGATCACTGAATGCTACAGGTGTTAGCACACTCAGTACACCCATTTGGAGTGGCCTTTCCAAATTGGGAGATCCTGCCAGAGAATGGTTTAATGCTCTTATTGCTGAAGTTATTTATAGTTGGGTACTCATGCCTTCTCTCATTCCCATTATCTGTTGTAGTGCAATGGAAAATAACTGCGCAGGGTAGCATTGTTAGAATTTCACTACAATTGCCTACCCTTCAGCAATTGTAATTGTGCTGTTTGAAGCAATGCTCCTATCAATTGTAACGTTCTTTCAAATGAAATAATGTTTTGAAGGGTTACAATAGTGTAATAGTTACATTACAAGACTAGTACGCCAGAGGAGCAAATTACTGCAGATAGTGGAATCTGTACTGAAAACAGGAAATGCTGGAGATCAGTGGGTCAGGCAGCATCCATGGAATGAGAGCAAGCTACCACTTCAAGTCTGGATGACTCTTCATCACAGCTGACCAGAAGTATGGAGGGGGAAGCATTTATGCAATAGTTGGAGATAGGGTTCTGGGGCAGAAAGTGCATTGATAGAGTAGACTAAGTGATTGGATTGTTCTGCCATTCTCACATTCCGATCCCTTAATTTACTCTGTCATTACCCCTTCTCCCCCACAACCCTCTTCCCAACTATTGCATAAATGCTGCCCCCTCCACCTCTGTTGAAGAGTTAAAAACAATGACTGCAGATGCTGGAAACCAGATTCTGGATTAGTGGTGCAGGAAGAGCTCAGCAGTTCAGGCAGCATCCAAGGAGCAGTGAAATCGACGTTTCGGGCAATTTTATTCCTGATGAAGGGCTTTTACCCGAAACGTCGATTTCGCTGCTCCTTGGATGCTGCCTGAATTGCTGTGCTCTTCCAGCACCACTGATCCAGAATCTGTTGAAGAGTTGTCTAGACTTGAAATGTTAGCTTGATATCTCTTCATGGATTCTGCCTGACCTGCTGTGATCACCAGTATTTTTTGTTTTTAGTAAGCCAGAGACTTTTATTCCTGACGTGAACTCAGCGAGTTTGTTAAAATTAACAAGGAGTTTGATAGGGTCGACATAGAAAAAATGTTTCTACTTTGGGAAGTCCGAAACAAAGCGACATAATATAAGAGAATCTCTAATAAATCCATTAAGAAAGTCAAGAGAAACCTTTTTATAGAAACAGTGCTGAAAACGTGGAGCTCGTGAGAGGTCTGGACAGAGAAGATAGGGAGACTCTGCTCACATTTGGAAAAGGATTAAAATTGAGAGGGCACAGATTACTTTAAATCTTCATAGAAGCAATTGTGATGTGAGAAGATACATTTTCACGCATTGAATAGTTGGGGTCTGGACTCACTGTCTGGCAGCAGGTTGGAGGCAGTTTATATTAAGGCATTTGGTGGGTGGGGGGGGAGGGGAAGGGATGAGCGTTATGTGATTGTCTCTATACAAATAATGTACAAGATTACTTAGAGAATGACACTACGTCGCAGTGCTGTTTTACAGAACCAGCACACACACAATGGGCTGAATGTCCTCTTTCTGCACTGCAACAACAATGAGCAAAACAGGAAAGTTTAAGGCCAGAAATTTGTTCTTCACATGAAACGTGTGCTGAACAGTTCCTCATGATGTGTCACGTGAGAAGTGGAATGGTATTTGTGACCCTTCTGAAAATAAATCTGTTGCTAGGCTGTTACAAGCGTTAGTTCCATATATGTCTGACAGCACATACCCTGGCTCCTGAGAAGTAGTAAACACATTCTACATCTACACTGGAAACCCTGCTTTTCTTAGCCTCTGATGTACTTCCCTTGCAATTTTTCAGGAAAGGTCCTGTAACACATTGAATATAAAGGGCATGTTGTACTAGGTTAATGATTGCTGTTTGTTATGAGTATCTTGTGGAGATTACATTGAGAGAACGTCTAGCTCAATTGAAGCTCTGATGTATTGTAGTTGCATTGAACTTCTTAACCTCTCGACTCTGGTTTATTCTGTACTTTCAGGATTTTCTTGAGAAAAATCTTTGCCAGTTGTTACAGTGTAGAAAGAGGACAGTTTAATTTAAAGTTTACAATCAAACTTCAAGATTCAACATCTGATTTCAACTAAGACAAAGTTTTTTTTCCCCAACAGCCAAACTTCATAATGAGTTTATTATTATTAAGAAAGGAAAAAGGGCAATCACAGAGTTTTTAAAATAATCAACCCCAATTATTTCCTTTTCACGTCTGCCTTCGCCTCTTACCAGAAACTTGTTGTCTATCGCATTCTTGAGCCTTGCTGCACCTATTGACATCTCAAAATTGAATCAACTAATGCTTGGTGATCTTTCAAGCTTTTCCTTCCAGTGTAAATGGAGCCCACATTGTTTAGTGAAGTGGACTCACTGTGAATGCTGGCACACTCCCAGAGACCTCTGTATCTATTTACATTCTCTTGAAGGCCCCATGCAAATAGTGTCTGCTCACCAGGGATCCCCATTAAATATTAACACCTTTCCAGGGATCCTCCTCGTTATTGACAGTGCCAGGCAGCTTGCACTGAATTCACCTCAATTATCCAAAGCAACCCAGTCTCTTTTTATGTTTAATACCCAAATCTCTTTTATGTTTTCGGAGATCTACAGATTTAATAGCAGATCAATAGAAACAAATAAACAAAGAAATCCTGCAACATAAATTGTGATGCTACAAACCAGCAACAATCTGATGATCTCAGTTGGTCACAGATTAACTTGGTGAACTCTCCTCAGTTCATACATTCTGAAATTGAAGCTATCAGCTATGATCTGAATTACAAGAAAATTCAGTAACAAAGTGAAAACTTGCATAAATACAATATGCCGGTCTACTACCGCAAGACAACCTAAAATGCTTCTCAGGCAACAAAGAACTCTTGACTTGTAGTTTCTGTTCTCATTTTGGAAATGTGGCAGTCAATTTGTGCAGGGCAAGCTCCTACAGAAGGTGATGTGTAATGATGGGATAATCTGTATTCCATTATTAGCTCAGTGGGAGATATTGGCCATCTTTTAAGAAATATTGTCACGTCTTTACATAAAAACTCATGATTAAGCATTCAGTGAATAACTGCTCTGTGCAAAGTATCTGTCCTTTCGAGATAATTTTCGAAAGGCCATTTTCTTCTCATCCTCTTTACTATTTCTTTATTCACTCATGGATTTGGGCATTGATGGCTGGGCCAGCATTTCTTCCCCCATCCCTAGTTGCCCTCGAGAAGGTGATGGTGAACTGCCTTCTTGACCTGCTGCAATCCATATAGGTGGATCCACAATGGACTGAGGCAATTCCCAGGATTTTGATCCAGCGACACTGAAGGGACGGTGATATATTTCTAAGTCAGGATAGTGACTGGCTTGGAGGGTGACTTGAAGGTGGTGGTGGTGTTGCCACGTAACTGCTGCCCTTGTCCTTCTAAATTGAAATAATCGTAGGTTTGGAGGGTGCTGACTAATGATCTTTGGTGAATTTCTGCAGTGCATCTTGTAGATAGAACACACTGCTGCTACTGACTATCAATGGTAGAGGGAGTGGAAGTTTGTGGATGTGGTACCAATCGAATGAGCCACTTTGTTCTGGATGGTCAAGGTACTTGAATGTTGTTGGGGCTGCACCCATCCGGGCAAGTGGGGAGTATTCCATTGCACTCCTGACTTGTATCTTGTAGGTGGTGGACAGGCTTTGGGTGAGTCAGTAGATACTTGCTGCAGTAATCTGAGCCTCTGACCTGCTCTTATAGCCACTGTGTTAATGAGATGAGTCCAGTTGAGTTTCTGGCCAATGGTAACCCCAAGGACGTTGAGAGCAGGGGATTCTGTGTTGGCAATACCATTGAATGATGAAGAGGCAGTGGTTAGATTGTCTCTTATTGGAAATAGTAATAGCCTGGCATTTGTGTGGCATGAATGTTAATTGCCACTTCTTAGCCCAAGCCTGGATGTTGTCCAGATTTTGTTGTGAAACTTGAAAAGGTTCAGAAAAGATTTACGAGGATGTCACCAGGGTTGGAGGGTTTGAGGCAATATAGGCTGGGGCTGTTTTCCCTGGAGTGCTGGAGGCTGAGGGGTGATCTCATAAAGGGACATGGAAAGGGTGAATAGACAAGGTGTTTTCCCCAGGTTACTGGAGTCCAAAACTGTAGTGCATGGATTAAAGTGAGAGGGAAAAGAATTAAACAGGAACCTAAGAGCAAACTTGTTCATGCAGTGTGTGGTGCCTATATGGAACAAGCTGCCAGAGGAATTGTGGTACAATTACAACATTTAAAAGGCATCAAGATGGGTAGATGATTAGGAAGCATCTAGAGGGATATGGGCTAAGTACTGAACATCGTGCAATCATTGATGGACAACCCCACTTCTGATCTTATGATGGAGGGAAGGTTGTTGGTCATGTAGTTGAAGATTGTTGCACCAAGGGCACTACCCTGAGGAACTCCTGCAGGGATGTCCTAGAGCTGAGATGGTTGACCTCCTGATGAAGGGCTTATGCTCGAAACGTCGAATTCTCTATTCCTGAGATGCTGCCTGGCCTGCTGTGCTTTGACCAGCAACACATTTGCAGCTCCAACAATCATAACCATCTTCCTATGTGACAGGTATGACTACAACCAGTGGAGGGTTCACTCCCTTATACCCATTGATTCCATCTTGCCAGGGTCCCTTGATGCCACCTTTGGTCAAATGCAGCCTTGATGTCAAGGGCTGTCACTCTCACCTCCCATCTTGAATTCAGCTCTTTTGTCCATGTTTGAATTAGCTGGGCAATTTCCCACATTGTCGGGGAGATGCCAGTGTTGTAACTGTGCAGGAGCAGCTTGGCTAGGGGAGCGGCAAGCTCTGGAGTACAGGTCTTCAGTCCAATTGCCAGAATGTTGTCAGGGCCAATTGCCTTTGCAGCATCCGGTCTCCAGACATTTCTTGATATCTTGGAATGAATCAAATTGGCTGAAGACTGGTATTTGCAATGCTGAACCCACAGGAGGAGTCCAAGATGGATCATCCACTCGGCACTTCTGGCTGAAGATTGATGCAAGTGCTTCAGTCTTATCTTTTGCACTGGTGTGTTGGGCCCTTCCATCATTGAGGACAGGGATATTTGTGGAGGCTCCTCCTCCAGTGAGTTGTTTAATTGTCCACCACCATTCATGAGTGGATATGGCAGGACTGCAGAATTTATATCTGATCTGATGGCTGTGGGCTCATTTAGCTTTGTCTATAACTTGCTGCTTATGCTATTTGGCATGCAAGTAGTCCTGTTTGCCAACTCCACCAGGTTGGCATCTCATTTTTAGTCATGCCAAGAGCTGTTGCTGGCATGCTCTCCTGCAGGGTTGAACCAGGGTTGATTCCCTGGTGATTGTTGAATGGGGGATATGCCGGACCAGGAAGTTACAGATTGTGTTGGAATATAATTCTGCTGCTGTTGATGGCCTGCAGTGCCTTGTGGATGCCCAGTCTTGATGTGCTAGATCTGTTTGAAGTCTGTTCAATTTAGCATTGTGATTGTGCCACACAAAGGGATGTGATGGCCTAGTGATATTATCGCTGGACTGTTAATCCAGAGACCCAGGTAATATTCTGGGGACCTGGGTACAACTCCCACCATGGCAGATGGTGGAATTCTAATTTAATAAGTATCCAGAATTAAGAGTTTAATGATGACCATGAATCCATTGTTGACTGTCAGAAAAAAAACATCTGGATCATTAATGTTCTTTAGGGAGGGAGGCTGCCATCCTTCCTGGTCTGGCCTGCATGTGACTCCAGACCCATAGCAACGTGGTTGACCCTTAGCTGCCATCTGGTCATTTGGGGGTGGGAAATAAATGCTGGCCTAGCCAGTGACACCCTCAGTTCCTGATGAAGAAAAGAAAAGATGGAGGATACATCCAGTGTAAAGGCTGGATCTTGTCTGTACAAGGTAGTCATTAATGCTGGAAATAGCAGAAATGGTAGCAGCTACAGAAAACCATTACTACAGTGAGTTTTTAAAGGTGTGGGGCTGAAATGGTAAATCATGTTTCACTGCACACTAGTTATTTAAAAACTAAGGGATGAAGAAATAATTGGGAATTTTTCTCTCTTTCGATATTAATCAATCTTTGTTCTTTAGGGGAATGGGAGTCGTGTACTTGAGTCATAAATTTGTAAACGTTGAAGACCTACTTTCTCTTTGCCCACCTCATTCCCCCAAATGTTTGAAGACCAGGTGTTTGATATTTTGATTTATCTTGCATTTATTTTTCTATTTTGAGTCGAGATATGAAGTTTCAGAAATTGACTGGAGGAACCTATTTGCAGATAAAGGGATGGTTGGGAAGTGGAAGGCTTTAAGGATGAGATAACGAGAGTTCAGAGACAGTATGTTCCCAATAGTATGAAGGGCAAGGCTGGTAGGTGTAGGGAGTGCTGGATAACTCGAGGCTCTAACCAAGAAAAAGAAGGGGCATATATCAGGTACAGACGGCTGGGATCGAGTGAATCCTTGGAATGTTTTCAGTGTCACAGGAGTATACTCAGCAAAAAGGGAACATGAGATAGCTTTAGCAAATAGAGTTAAGGAGAATCCAAAGAGATTCTATGAAAACATTAAGGACAAAAGAGTAACTTGGGAGAGAATAATGCCTCTTAAAATCAATGTGGCTGTCTATATGTGGAACCACAGGAGATGGATGAGATACTAAACAGATATTTTGTCAGTATTTACTGTGGAGAAGGACATGGAAGCAAGGAACTTGCATGAATAAATGGTGATGTCTTGAAAACAGTTCATATTACCGAAGAGGAGGTGGTGGAGCTCTTAAAACGCATAAAAGGTAGATCCTTGGGACTTGATCACGTGTATTCCAGAAGTTTATGGGAAGCTAGGGAAGAGATTGCTGGGCCACTTGCTGAGATATTTGTATCAGCAATGGCTGTGGGCTAGGTGCCAGAAAACTGGAGGTTGGCTAAGGTGATGCCATTATTTAAGAAAGGCTGTAAGGAAAAGCCAGGGAGCTATAGACCTGTGGGTCTGATATCAGTAATATGTAAGTTGTTGGAGGGGATTCTGAGGGACAGGATTGACATGCGTTTCGAAAGGCAAGAACTGATGAGGGATCATCAACATAGCTTTGTGTGTGGGGAATCATGTGTCATTAACATGATTGATGTTTTTGAAGAGGTGACAAAGAAGATTGATGAAGGCAGAGCAGTAGACTTGGTATGGACGTCAGCAAAGCGTTCGTCAAGGTTCTGCATGGTTAACAGATTAGTAAGGTTAGATCACATGGGACCCGGGGGAACTAGCCAATTGGATATAAAATTGGCTTGATGTTAGGAGACACAAGGTGGTGGTAGACGGTTTAGTCCTGATCGCCCCTCTATAGGAAAGACATTGTTAAACTTGAGAGGGTGCAGTAAAGATTTATAAGGATGTTGCCAAGACTGGAGACTTTGAGGGTTTGGAGGGAGAGGCTGAATAGGCTGGGGCTTATTTTTACCCCTGGAATATCGGAGACTGAAGGGTGACCTTAAAGAGGTTTATAAAATCATGAGCGGCTAGGATAGGGTGAATAGCCAATGTCTTTTTCTTTGGGTGTGGAAGTCCAAAAGTAGAGGGTGTAGGTTTAAGGTGAGAGGGAAAGATTTAGACCATAAGACATAGGAGTGGAAGTAAGGCCATTCGGCCCATCGAGTCCACTCCGCCATTCAATCATGGCTGATGGGTATTTCAACTCCGCTTACCAGCATTCTCCCCGTAGCCCTTAATTCCTTGTGACATCAAGAATTTATCAATCTCTGCCTTGAAGACATTTAGCGTCCTGGTCTCCACTGCACTCTGCAGCAATTAATTCCACAGGCCCACCACTCTCTGGCTGAAGAAATGTCTCCGCATTTCTATTCTGAATTGACCCCCTCTAATTCTAAGGCTGTGTCCACGGGTCCTAGTCTCCTCGTCTAACGGAAACAATTTCCTAGCGCCCACCCTTTCCAAGCCATGTATTACCATGTAAGTTTCTATTAAATGTCCCCTTAATCTTCTAAACTCCGATGAATACAATCCCAGGACCCTCAGCCGTTCCTCGTACGTTAGACCAACCATTCCAGGGATCATCCGTGTGAATCTCCGCTGGACACGCTCCAGTGCCAGTAAGTCCTTCCTGAGGTGTGGGGACCAAAATTGGATACAGTACTCCAAATGGGGCCTAACCAGAGCTTTATTAAGTCTCAGTAGCACAATGGTGCTTATATATTCCAACCCTCTTGAGATAAATGACAACATTGCATTCGCTTTCTTAATCACGGACTCAACCTGCATGTTTACCTTTAGAGAATCCTCGACTAGCACTCCCAGATCCCTTTGTACTTTGGCTTTATGAATTTTCTCACCGTTTAGAAAGTAGTCCATGCTTGTATTCTTTTTTCCAAAGCGCAAGACCTCACATTTGCTCACATTGAATTCCATCAGCCATTTCCTGGACCACTCTCCCAAACTGTCTAGATCCTTCTGCAGCCTCCCCACTTCCTCAGTACTACCTGCCTGTCCACCTAACTTCGTATCATCGGCAAACTTCGCTAGAATGCCCCCAGTCCCTTCATCCAGATCATTAATATATAAAGTGAAAGGACTTCGCTAGAATGCCTCCAGTCCCTTCATCCAGATCATTAATATATAACTTGAAAGTCCTTTAGAAAGGACTTGAAGGGTAACTTTTTCACGCAGAGGGTGGTGCATGTATGGAATGAGCTGCCAGCAGAGTTAGTGGAGGTGGTTAGAATTAGAACATTTAAAAGGCATCTGGATAGGTATATGATTAGGAAAGGTATAGAAGGATATGGTGGAAGTGAGGACAGCAGATGCTGGAGGTCAAAGTCGAGGATATGTTGCTGGAAAAGCACAGCAGGTCAGGCAGAATTGGAGGAGTAGGAGAGCCAACGTTTCAGGCAAAAGCCCTTCATCAGGAATGAGACTTGTGAGCCGAGGGGGGTGGAGAGATAAATGGGAAGGGGTGGTGCTTGGGGGGGGGGGGGGGGAGGTAGCTGAGAGTCCAATAGATAGATAGAGTTGGGGGTAAAGGTGATAGGTCAGGGAGTGGGTGGAGCGGATAGGTGGGAAGGAAATTGGACGGGTATGTCAGGTCATGAGGGCAGTGCCAAGTTAAAAGGTTGGATCTGGGATGGAGGGGAAATGTGGAAACTGGTGAAATCCACATTGATACTATGGGGCTGGAGGGTCCCGATGTTGAAGATGAGACGTGTATAGAAGGATATGGACCAAATGCTGTTAAGTGGGACTAAGTCAAATTGAGACGTGTGGTCAGCGCAGTTGAGTTTGAATAAAGTGCCTGTTTCCACGCTGTATGGCTCTGTGATGGTTCCTGCATTGAGATACTTGAGTTTTGCTAACTGAAGACTTCTCAATTTTTTTTTAAAGTAGACACTGCACTTAACGTGACTGATATTGTAGTTCATTTCTTGAGCAATATATTATTATCTAAATAGTTGGCTTAAGTTTAAGGAGATTGATGCCAAATATTTCAATATTGTTGTGTGGTTTTAATTATTCAGAAAGCAGTGTGCCAGGAATCTATATTTCACTTTGTCCCTTAACCATTATTTTGTTTAATGTTGCCCTGTTGTTGGGAAATTTCATTGACTGCCACAAGTTGCTTACTGTGCCTTGTCCCTGACCTAAAGGGTGCTATTTTGCAGTGGCCTCTTCCCCATCCTTGAATCTAGATTGGGGCAATTGACCATCCCACCCCCCACAACCTATTAGGCAGATTGCTATGTTTTCCCATTCAGGAACTAGCCACCTTTCTTGCCTGCCTGGAAGGCAGGTGATCAAGGAAGTGGCGAGTGAAAGCCCTTAAGTAGCTGTTAGTTGAGTGCTTGAGAGCTGTAGTTGGTAGCAGGTTGAGAAAAGCCCCATGAGACCTTCTTGGAATTTAATTGGTAAGCTGGCAACAAATGTAGCTGCAGGACAAATTCACCCAATGATACACCCTTTCTCGCCTTTAGTGTTTAAAAATCTAGTAGTTGTTTGATAACTCGAATGAAATAAATTTGATGTGAGTGAATTAAACTAGGAACCTTGACCTTGGAGAGTTTGAGTTGCAATGTGAGCATGTACATTTACCTGCATGTTGCTGTGTGGAGCTCTGGCGAGTGATGGCAGAGGCTCCAATTTCTTTCTGTCATGTGGCTGATCAGGAATCTCTCCCACTCCTACCACCTGCCATTGCTGGGATTTATGATTTCATAACAACCTCTTTGGCCACATTGCGCATGATCTTCCTTGGCCATCAAGTTACAGAGCTGATACAGACTGGGATTGGGAATTAATCCCTTCCTCAGACAGTACAGTCACACAGTGTACATCAGTGAAAAGCCATTGAAGAAGCTTTCATGTCTTTTAGTAATGGATCTCCTGCATTATTGCTTACATATGTCAGAACCTTGTGGATAGTCCTCACAGAGTTGGAGGAGCGTTTCTGAAAAAACACTAATCATGGCTTTCCATTGGAATTGAAGTTAATGCTGGAGTTAGGTTCCTTCAGACATTTTCTTGTCCAGCAAGCCCAAAGTACAAGTTGGGACAGTGTACCATGCATGCACAACTCTACAGTCCTAGCTAATGTACTTTGCAAAATAAAAAACTAATCAAATTAAAATTATTGGGAAAACCATACAGCACTGAAAGACTTTTCCATCCAACCAGTCTATGCCAGACATAATCCTGGACTAAGCCTTCCCCCCTGCCTGCCCTTGGCCCATATTCCGTGAAACCTTTCCTATTCATGTACTTACCCAGGTGCCTTTTAAACATTGTAATTGTACCTACATCCACCACTTCCTCAGGAAGTTCATTCCACACGTGAACCATCCTCTGTGTAAGCAATTTGCCCCTCATGTCATTTTTAAATCTCTGCTCTCACCTTAAAAATGAACTCCCTAATCTTGAAATCCTCCATCCTATGGAAAAGATACCTACCAATGACTCTCTCTGTACTCATGATTTTATTATGGTCACCTCTCAGCCTCCTATGCTCCAGTGAAAAAAGTCCCAGCCTATCCAGCCTTTCATTTTACTTCAGACTTTATAGACTTGATAACATCCTGGTAAATCTCTTCTGAACCCTTTTCAGCTTAATAATATCCTTTCTATAACTGTATTCCAAAAGAGGCCTCACCAATGTTCTTGTCATGACTTCCCAAGTCCCAACTCCTCCTTTGTTCAATCCTTGCTCAAAATACTGAGCAATGAAGGCAAGTGTGCCAAACACCTTTTTAACCATCCTGTCTTTATTCGACACAAACTTCAAAGGCAATGTACCTGAACCTCTAGTTCCCTCTGTTCTGGAACACCACCCAAGGCCCTGCCATTAATTGCATAAACCATATTCTTAATTGTTGTACCAAGATGCAATATCCTGCATTTATCCAGATTGAACTCCATCTCCAGCCCACTGACCCATTTCATCAAGATCCCTTTGTAATATTGGAAAATCTTGTTTACTGTCTATTATAGCCACCAATTTTGGTGTTATCTATAAAAACTACTTACTACGCCGCCTATATTCTCATCCAAATCATTATTATAACTGACAAACAGAAGAGGACCCAGCGCTGATCTCTGTGGAACCCTGCTGGTGATAGGCGTCCAGTCTGAGAAACAAGCTTCCATCACTGCTCAGTGTCTTGAGGGATCCTGCTGTCCTTACATTGTCCTTCTGACAGGCGGGCGCTTAGGGATGGGCAATAAATGCTGGCCTGGCCAGTGTGCCCATGAATGAATAAAAGAAAATTGGATGTATCTTAAGCACAACTTTGTTTTTTCTCTCATTACGTTTTCCACCCCGTCCCCCTCTTCCACTCTTCCTTTTGCAATCTCTTTCTGTCTTTTGTTCTAGCTTATCCACTCCCTCTCTCACCTTTACCTCTCTCTCTCTCTCTCTCTCTCTCTCTCTCTCTCTCTCTCTCCCCCACCCCTCGCTCTCTCTCCCCCCCACCTTGCTGTCTCTAACTTTCTATTTTGTTTCTCATCTCTATGTTTGTCAGTCAGATCCTGACCTGAGCTGCAATCTGATGTTAACCCAGAAATGAAGATGTTTTCGAGGAAATATGCCAAAAGGATTAAACAGCATTAAAATTGAATACTTTTATTTAGGAGAATGTAAAATGAGGACTGCTTCTACTGTTTTCTAATAATATGGGTATTATATTATGTGAAAAGAATAAAGTTGCATTTATGTAGTGCCATACTGTACAATGGCGTGCAGCTCAGCAACAGGCCATTCTGCCCACAGGTCTATTCTGATTGTATGGATGTGATTCTCCTCCCGTCTGGCTCCATCTCACCCTAACAGCCTATGCTCATTCTTCCTTCTCTTGTTCAATCCAGCTTCCCCTAAAATGCTTCTTTGCTAATCACCTCACCTTGTGCTTATTGGAATGAGTTCCACATTGAATTGAATTGAATTTATTGTCACGTGTACCGAGGCACAGTGAAAAGCTTTGTCTTGCGAGCAATACAGGCAGATCACAGAGTTAAGTACGTAGATAATAGGTAAACAGTAGCAAAACAAAAACACAAGTACAGGCGAATGCTAAGGGTTTGTGAGTCCATTCAATATTCTAACAGCGGTTAGGTACAAACAGTTATGAAACCGGCTGGTGCATGTGTTCAGGCTTCTGTACATTCTCTCTGATGGTAGAGGTTGTAGAAAAGCATTGCCAGAGTGGGATGGATCGTTGAGAATGCTGGCAGCCTTTCCTCGACAGCGGGCCTGGTAGATGGATTCTATAGATGGGAGGTTGGCCTTTGTGATTGTCCGGGCCGAGTTCACCACTCTCTGTAACTGTCTCTGATACCAGGTAGTGATACATCAAGGCAGAGGATGTATACTTACCACTTTCCAGTTTAAATTTCTTCTGGATAGATCATGTTGTTGAATTGATTCAATGCACTTTGTAAATGAATCACCTTTTGCAGGGTGATGATGTGTTTTAAGTACATTATTACTGGAAAGAAAAGATCATGAGAGCGTGAGATGAAAGTTCCACTGGTCAGGACTGTTCTGTCCATCAGAAAGTACTCTATTATGTTCTGACATCATCATCATCTGTGCTGCAATTCGAAATTGATGTCTGTTCAAGGTTGTGACCTTCTACCCCGGGCCTCTGTGTAACTGAGTAGGTCAGTTCAATCTTTGGACCCCATGCCACAAGATAGTGGGATCCAGAGTCATGTCCTCTGCTCCTGCTGTGTGTCATCATTAAGGCATGTGTGATGACGTATTCCTATTGAAAGCAGAGGAGGAAAGAATGCCCTGCATTCCTGTATTAAATTCTCAACAATTCTTATCAATTGGTAGATTGGAAGAACATACAAGAAGTTTAAGGTTAAGTGATGGATAGTTTTTCATCTTCATTGGAAAGAGAATAATTGCTGGCAAAGAAAACTGACTTTTAATCATAAGGAGAGTTAAAACACATCCCAGGTGTTTTGGAGATTAGAAAACTAGATTCAGTGTGTGACATTTTCAATCTTTAACTCCAGACAACCACAAGGAAATCAAGTGGTTAGGTAAAAGGTTAAATGGAGCAACTAATGTAGATTTGTTAAGGGAAGTTTGTTCCTGACTAATGAACTAATTTTCTTTATTGAGGAAATCTAAGCATGTGTGTGTGATGGAATTGAGATGAACATTGTGTTTGTAGTTTTGTGTCAAATAAGAGACATTGTATGGACGTTAGTGTCAGTAATGTCATAAGTTTGTGGGCTGAAGCAGACAAGGTCTTTTCCCTGGGGTGGGGGGGGGTGGTGGGGTGGGTGGGTTCAGAACTCGAAGGCATAGATTTAGGGTGAGAGGGTAAAGATATAAAAGAGATCTAAGGGGCAACGTTTTGATGCAGAGGATGGTGCGTGTGTAGAATGGGCTGCCAGAGGAAAAGGTGGAGGCTAGTACAATTGCAATGTTTAAAAGGCATTTGGATGGGTATATGAATAGGAAAGATTTGGTAGGATATAGGCTAAATGCTGGCAGGTGGGACTAAATTGGGTTGGGCTATCTGGTCGGCATGGACGACTTGGACCGACCAGCCTGTTTCCATGCTGTACATCTCCATGACTGCACTGAGGAATGCTCCTTGGTAGAAGATACTGTCTTTCACATGAGAATTTGAGCCGTGATTCTATCTGTTCAGTCTGCTGGATGTAAATGATTCCAAGACAGTCTATCAATGAACAGCAGAAGTGGTCTCCATTATGTCCTGGCCAATTCTTCAAACAAAATTAAGGCAAAAGCATAGTTGGGTTATAATCACGTTCCTGTTCGCGGGAGTTGGCTGTCTAGAAATTAGCTGCCTTGTTTCCTACATTACATCAGTGAGGCATTTCAATGGAATTTCATTGGATTTAAGACACTTTGCAACATCCAACAGACAAGCAAGGTGCTATATAAATGCAAATCCTGTTTCATAGAAGGAAATATGTTGAAGCAAAACAAACAATTTAAAAGATAACCATGGACTGTAATTCATTCGAAAGCATGTGGAATAAAGGAAAATAACTTCAGAGTGAACAGATAAAGATATTACCTGACCCAGGTCAGACAAAGGGCAATGTCTTCACAGAACTGACAGTACCAAAGGAAACATGACAACTTCAAACAACTTTCCTAACTTGATGTAGAAATCTTATCGGACTCGGTTCTCTGCATTCTGTTCCTCAGTCAGTGATTTTGGTTGGTGACTTTACATATTGCTACTTTGGTTTTGGGCAAAGTGCAACAACATGCTGATCTCCACTTCCTTTCGTTCCTCACCTTTCTCTTTTTTTTGTTCCCAGAACATTAGCTTCATCATCAGCCAGCTGCGAGAGATCACAGGGATTCACGACAATCGACTACTGCAGAAGGCACTCCAGGTCAGTAGGCATTGATCCATGTATTTCAATACAAGCTGGATTGTATGGTAGAGAGGGAAGTCTTCACTCATCCAACCTGAAAAACATATTGCTTCACCCCTCACCAGGTGCAATGTCTAACTGCTGCTTCATCAGAACTATATCAGAAACTGGAGCAGGAATAAACTGCTTAGCCTCTCAACCATGCTCTACCATTCAACAAGATCCAGACTGATTTGCCCCAGGCCTCAATTCCACTTTCTTACTAGTACCCCACAGCACCCAACTCCCTGATATTTCAGCAATCCATCTCTGTCGTCTTTACTTCCAGTGATCCAGTGATTTGTGGGCGGCACGGTGACACAGTGGTTAGCACTGCTGCCTCACAGCGCCTGAGACCCAGGGTTCAATTCCCGACTCAGGCGACTGACTGTGTGGAGTTTGCATGTTCTCTCCGTGTCTGCGTGGGTTTCCTCCGGGTGCTCTGGTTTCCTCCCACAGTCCAAAGATGTGCATGGCCATGCTAAATTGCCCATAGTATTAGGTAAGGGGTAAATGTAGGGGTATGGGTGGGTTGCGCTTCGGCGGGTCGGTGTGGACTTGTTGGGCCGAAGGGCCTGTTTCCACACTGTGAGTAATCTAATCTAACCTCCACAACTAGAGATTACTTAAAATACTGGAGGTTTTGCTTCCATTGCCCGATGAGTCACTCATAGTGAAGAAAGTATAAATTTTTAAAAAATTATTAATCTTTCTTTGAGGAACTGAGCGTTTGCGAGTGATGTCAGCATTCATTGATCATCACTGATTGCCATTGAACTGAGTGGCATTTCCAAAGCCGTTGATAGTCAACCACGTTGAGTCTGGAAAGGCACATGAGCCATATCTCAGTGAAGATCCCTGTCCATAAAAGGGCATTTTTGACCTGGGTGCATTTTACAATAATTGGTGATGGTTTTCAGGGTCACCATTTCTATGAATTGGAAAGGTTAACTGAAATAATGATGACTGACTGCAAAAGTGTTGAGATTAGGCTCAGTTCTGTAAATTCTAATCCTTAAGCAATAATGCAGGTTAGTAATTTTACAAATTTTATAGGTGCAGTTTCTATTCATTAATAGCAACATCTAATGCATCTCCTGTCATGCTTTGATTGAAATCTGTTGGGAAACATTGTCTTGGTTAGTAAAATACTGTTCAAACTTCGTTAAATGTCAACACAACTCCTTACAGAAAAACCCGGTCAGTAACAACAAGGGTTATTGGATAGAGTGGATGCAGAATATATTTTTAGAAATATTTTTGATAACTTTGGGCTTAACCTTCATGCTATATCTTATAGACTCGTAATAGCACTGCAGGAGGCCGTTTGATCCGTTTTCTGTAAAGGAATCTAGTCATTTCCATTGCCCCATTCAGTTCCTGGAGCTCTGCAAGTTCAACTTGAGTGTCCATCCAAATTCCTTGTGAAACTGTGTTCATCATCTCTGCCACACAAACTCCAGGGGCACCCAGTTTCAGGTTATTAAGTTCTTTCACCCCTTTTCCCACCTTTTTTTTTGCCCAGAATCTTAAATCTGTATGAAAATATTTTCTCCACTTTAGAAGTCAGTGTCTTATGTTGGAGTGCAATCTCACGTGAGTTCACATCTCCCTGTTTTTTACTCCTCTGAGTGTTTGTCTCAACTGTGTGTCAACAAATTAACCAGCTTTGTTCTTTGAGCAAGCTTTTGATCACGTTTAATATCTTAAGGTGGCTCAGTGTTATATTTTGTTTGATTTGGGATGTTAAAGGTGTGGTAAAAAGTGTAAGTAATTGATGTATATACTCCATCTCAATGATGTAATAATCTATTAGCATGGTCTTGATCTAGCATCCACTATCATTTGTGGAGGAGGACTCCAAAAATCTACCATCTTCCTAACATCTCTCTTGAATGTTGAAGACTGTGGTGCTGGAAAAGCACAGCTGGTCAGGCTGTATCCGAGGGGCAGGAGAGTCAACGTTTCAAGCATAAGCTCTTCAGTCTCTTCGACTCTGATCTTCAGCATCTGCAGTCCTCACTTTCTCCTAATCTCTCTTGAATGGCCTGGTCCTAATGTTTAGACTATGCCCCTAGTTCTAGATTCTCCAACTAATGGTAATAGTTTATTAACCCTGACTTCTCTGTTAATATCTTGAAAACTTCTATTGGATCACCCCTTAACCTTTTAGATTCTAGACAAAATAGACCTAGTTTGTATAATCTACTCTCATAACCTCACCCCTGAATTCCAGGTGTCATTTTTGTAAACCTACACTGTACTCTCTCCAAGCCCGGTATATCATTCCTAACATACAAATTAGGAGTAATTCCACGACTGTCCCCCTGTCAGCTGCTTGTTGAAAGTTGGATGAGAAAGCTTAAGAATCAATGATCCTGAAGGAATAGGTCTTGGGCTTTAACTATCTAGAATCCCTCCAATTACTCTAACCCTTTCTTGTTCTCTTGATGATACTTCAGGTTGCATCCAAAAATTCAGTAATGAAAACAGAGAGCTGGAGAAACTCTGGGTCTGGCAGCATCTGGAGTGAAAAACAGTGTTAACGTTTTGAGTCCAAAATGACATCTTCAGAATGGAAAAGTTCCATCTCTCTATACAGATGTTGCCAGAGTTGCTGCGTTTCTTCAGCTCTTTGTCTTTTCATTTCAGATTTCAGCATCTGAACAACTTTGTGCTTAACCAAAATAGTGGAATGTTTGTACTACTGCTCACCTCTATATTGAAAGTTTTTGCTGGAAGTACAAAGAATGCCAGAGATAGTCAGCAGGTCTGGCTGTATTTGTGGAGAGAGAACAATAGAGTTAACGTTTTGAGTCTGGGTATGACTCTTCAGAGAATTGTAGAATCCCTACAGTGTAGAAAGAGGCCATCCAGCCCACTGAGTCTGCACTGACCCTTCGAAGAGCATATTTATGTAGCTAACTTGTGGCATCCCTTGGCAGGAGTCTGAAACTGCAACTACTTATTTTGAGTGAATCTGTAGAGGAATAGGCCTCTTTTGTAAAACACTTTCATACAACTCTTCATATACAATAAATTGTTGTCTGTTAGCAGACGTGGTAGCCATTTAAACATAAAGCTTGATCTCTTGAGCAGCCCTGAGAGAAATGATCAGTTAGTGTTGCATTATTTGAGAGAGAAATGTTCACCGAAACCCGAAGGGAATGAATTCTTGGTGGTTCTTTGAATGTTTCATAGATTTCTAATGTGAGGCAAGACCTTTGAATTATGCCTCATGGGATAGGAGACATCCTGAATAGCATAGCATTTTCTTTGTATTGTATTCCTTTAGAATGTCAGTGGCGTGATGATATTATGGTTTTAAGAGGTGTATTCAGTCCCTTTTTTACGTATGAAGAGACGTTAAGACAGAAGTGTGAGTTGCCTCTTCCAAGCCAATGAACAGCTTGAGAATCTCTATCTCTCTGTGTCTCTACCCATCTCTCCCTGTCCCTACCAGAATTTATTTTGGTGTTCTTTTCTTCTGGACTGGAGAAACCACCGCATGTGAGACAATCTATTTCACTGGATTTATCTTTGCCAAGGGTGTGCTTATGGGATGTTACTATATTGGAACAGTTGCTGTTTAGTAGTTAAATAATCTATCATTCTGTTAAATTTTTGAATGAAGTTAAATTTATACCAATTCTTCTTTCTTTTGTTTGTATTTTAACTGTAGGGCAAGAATAAAATGTGTTTTGCTTAAAACTGAGTAGTGTGACCATGTCTGGAATGCCAAGCCTTATAATTGCCTGTAAATAAGATAAAAGTTAAGGTCTACACTATCCTTTTGATGTGTTTTGAGGGGGTTTGGTCTGGTCCATTACAGCAGATTGGCTTTTCATTGACAGGTTGTTTCCTATCACCACATTTGATCAGTGACTTGTACTTATCTTTAATTATTCATTCACGGGATGTGGCTAGGGCAGCATTTATTTCCCCTTCCTAATTGCCCCCAGAGGGGAGTTAAGAATCAACCACATTACTGTGAGTCAGAAATAGACCCTGTGAATTAACTTAGAAGACCGCCAGTTGGCATTTCCAATCTGATCTTTAAAATAGATTTGAGCATGCTGCATTGTTATTAGAATATGTTAATATGATTATTGTATGACCTCTTCCTTACAGGTCAGCAACAGGGACATTAATCAGGCAGTGAGCTTCCTCACTGATGAAAGTGCCAGAGAACCCAGTTACAATGCAATAGCCAATGAGCCAGACGAGTCCAGCAGAGCGACAGCCAACCAAACACGTAGAAGTAAGTGTTTTACACCTGGCGGTGGTTTAGCATTACTGTTGAGCCAACTGGCTTGACATTGTGTTGAGGGAAGGAGATAATCCGGGAGAGGAATGTGGCATGTTTTACCATGGAGGTTGGGTTGACCCTGTCCACTGTCTGGTTCCACCTTCCATGCCCACCCCACCTGTGTGGTGAGTGTCACATCTTCATTGAGAAAGCTGCTCAAAAGAAGTCCTTACCTACCCAGCTTGCAAATTAAGAAACGTAAAGATCATCCTAATACCATATACAGCAGCTCAAGAGGTGTCATTTCAGCCCGGTTTTGGTCTATAAATTCATGCCAGTGGTAAATGCTTTTTTTCTTGCAGGTGTCATTGACCTCGCTAACAATGAGAAAGCAGACCTTCAAAAGGCGATTGCGCTGAGCCTGAGAGAAAGCGAGAAGCTACAGGAAGAAGCTGAAGTTGCTGGGGAGAATCTGGAGGCTAACCAGTACAGTGCTCCATACATTATATCTGAGCATTGAATAAGCTCTTTATCTTTATGTTCCTTTGAATAGTACAAGCCACAATAATCGGCACTGTTCAGGAACCTGTGATGAGTATTGAAAGTCTGGCTCAATGTCAGAATTCCAGTTCAGATTCTGGAATTATGCAGTGCTTTTTTTTGTTTGCAGCACTTGGCTCGCTGTTTAGTTTTTTGACCATCCAATGCTTGTTTCTTTTGTATAAAGTTCAACCCAGCTGCTCGTGGAGGGAACAATTTCCCAGTATTAAGACATTGATTCAGTGGGTGGGGGAGGGGAGGCGTGCGGATGGATATATTAAGGCTATATTAATGGAATAGTGAACCAGTCAACCTGAGTTCAATTATCTGAGCAGCTGGGAATTTAAATTCATTTAGTTAGATAAATCTTGAATGAAAAATAACCCATCGCCTCCTTCAATTCTAGATATGAAATTAAACTGGATAATTGTAAATAGAATCATTGAGGCACACAGGTCCTTCAGCGCACTGCGTTTAGGCAGGCCAACATCACTAAACCACAATGATCTCATCTACCTGCACCTGCCATTTTAAGTGCTCATTCAGATGCTTCTCAAATGTTGCTCGAGTACCTGCCCCCACCACTTTCTCAGGCAGCATGCTACATATTTCTATCAATATCTAGTTGAAAAAATCTCTCTCAGTTCTCCTCTAAACCACGTGCTCCTCACCTTAAATGTGTGCCCTGCGGTCTTGGACGCGTACCCGTGCCCTTCGGTCTTGGACGCGTACCCGTGCCCTTCGGTCTTGGACGCGTACCCGTGCCCTCCCATCACAGACATGTACCTAATGATCTTATAAACTTTATTAACAGCCGTTTGAACTTGTCTGGCCACTTTCCAAGATTATGAATGTCTGTTAGCCTCACTAATATATTTTAAGGAAGAAAAACTATTGCCTTAATCTGTTTCTAACACATTGCTGGAACCAATGTGCAGGATTGTGGGAAAAAGACAACAGATTGGCTTTAAGTTAAAATGCTCAGTGAGTTACTGCATCCACAATGTGCCAAATGGTCTCCTTCTACACTGTAACAACTCTGTGATCTATATGTGACTCCAGTCCTGCAAACATATAGTTGTCTCTCAAGTGCCCTCAGAAATGCCTAACTAAACCATTCAGTTGTCAAGTAGCAGCTTGTGACCACCTTCTAATGGGGCAATTAAGCTGGACAATGACCACAGATGTGGCTAATCAATAATGCTGGCACACCATGAATGAATTTCAAGAAAATGCTTTTCTTCCTTGTTCCCAATCTCACCCCATTCTTGCACTGATCTTGTTCTTTAACCCCAAGCCTGGTTTTTCAAGTCAAATTTGTGATTCCTAAGATACTGAAGCAGTCTGTGTTCAAATGCAACAAGATCATGTTTGCACATTCTCCCCTTGTCTGCGTGGGTGTGCTCCGGTTTCCTCCCACAATCCAAAGATGTGCAGGTCAGGTGAATTGGCCATGCTAAATTGCCCATAGCGATTGGTACATTAGTCAGAAGGTAATGGGTCTGGGTGGGTTACTCTTTGAAGGGTCGGTGTGGACTGGTTGGGCTGAAGGGCCTGATTCCACACTGTAGGGAGTCTAATCTAATCCAATCCAATCTGGATAATATCCAGGCTTGGGCTGAAAGGTGGCAAGTAACATTGACATCACACAATGCTAGGTAATGACCATCTCCAATATCAAATTATCTAGTCTCTGCCCCTTGAGATTCAATGGTGTCACCATCACTGAATCCCCCACTATCAGCATTCTTGGAGTTACCATTACCAGAAATTCAACTGAGCTCATATCCTAAATGCAGTGGCTACAAAAGCAGGTCAGGGTCTTGGAATACTGCAGTGAGTAACTCACCTGCTGACTCCCCAAAGCCTGTCCACCATCTACCAGACACAAGTCAGGAGTGTGATGGAATACTCCCCACTTGTCTGGATAACTGCAGTTCCAACAACACTCAAGAAGCTTGACACCATCCAGGACAAAGCAGCCCCGCTTGATTGACACCACATCCATAAACATCCACTCTTTCCAACACTGATCATCAGTAGCGGCATGCTGTTGTGGGAGGCACGGTGGCACAGTGGTTAGCACAGCTGCCTCACAGCGTCAGAGACCCGGGTTCAATTCCCGACTCAGGCGACTGACTGTGTGGAGTTTGCACATTCTCCCCGTGTCTGTGTGGGTTTCCTCCAGGTGCTTCGGTTTCCTCCCACAGTCCAAAGATGTGCAGGTCAGGTGAATTGGCCATGTTAAATTCCATGTAAAAGGTGTAAATGTAGGGGAATGGGTGGGTTGCGCTTCGGCGGGTCGGTGTGGACTTGTGGACTGTTTCCACACTGTAAGTAATCTAATCTAATCTAATCTAATCTAATCCAGCAGCAATGTGTATAAGAAATTCACTAAAGATCCTTAGACAGCACCTTTCAAACCCAAGATTATTGACGTTTAGAAGGACAAAGGCAGCATAGACATGGGAGCATCTGCAAATTCTCCTCCAAGATACTCACCATCCTGATTTGGAAATACATTGCTGTTGCTTCGCTGACAATGGATCAAAGTTCTGGAGTTCCCTTCCTACGAGCATTATGGGTCAACCTGCAGCACATGGATTGCAGTGGTTCAAGAAGGCAGCTCATTACCATCTTCTCAAGGGCAACTAGAGATGGGCAATAAATGCTGGCCCAGCCAGCGATGCCCAAGCCTCATGAGTGAATTTAATAAAAAGCTATGAGAATCCTAGTCTTAGTAAAAGGCAAAATGGCCTTAATCTTTCCAGACCATAGGACTATAATCTGATGAGAGAGAGAGAGAGAGAGAGATGGTGGCGGTTTAATCTGAAGGTCACCAGGTCTCATGCCCAGGGGAGAGGTTGGGAAGAGGAGTCCTTCCTGGTAACCTCAGTCAATGTAGGAGCCTATGCTGTTGGCATCACTCTGCATCACATAACAGCCATCCTGCTAACTGAACTAACTAATCCCACCTCAGTGGGAACATGGCCTCGTCTCCTCCAGGAGTCCCTTGGTCTTTGTTGCATCTCTACTCAGAATCAGGAGATGTAGACGATACACTTGAGTTGATTCACCCTGTCGTCTCCCCTCTTTGGATTCTCCAAAAAGAAAACTGCCCATAATTGTTTTTCTCTCTCTCTCTCAACATTGCTGTAGATTTTATTGCGTACCTGATTGAATATTTTGGCCTCTTAATTTGAAAGTGAGGGAATTGTCTCTGTGTTGCAGAGCAGGTGAAGCAAACACCACTGAGAACAAAGTTGGATTGAAAAGGAAGAGGTGTGAAGTCTGGGGGGACTCCCCCAACCCACATGATCGGAAACGTGAGGATAACTGGCCAGTGGGACTGAAGAATGTTGGAAACACTTGCTGGTTCAGTGCAGTAATACAGGTAATGGGCCTGAGTGATAAGGAGGACTTGAGTCTTAGTGAATATTTATTACTCTCTGCCTCTTGACTATCCTCATCTCTTAGTGTAGCAGCAGCAATTTAACATAGTAAGGTATGCCAAGTGCTTCACAGATATAATTTTAACTAAGACTTGACACCAAACCTCGTAAAGAAATATTTAGGGAGCTTTACAAAAGAATTAAGTTAAAGACTTGCTTTTGCAACGTGTCCTTCAGAAACATAGGACATAGAACAATACAGCGCAAAACAGCTTCTTTGGCCCTCGATGTTGTGCTGACCTGTGAACTAATCTATGCCCATCCCCCTACAGTATCCCATCGTCATCCATTTACTTATCCATGGGTTGTTGAAATCTCCCTAATCTGGCTGAGTTAACTACTTTGGCAGGCAGGGCATTCCACGCCCTTATTCTTTACTCAAAGAACCTGCCTCTTACATCTGTCTTAAATCTATCGCCCTCAATTTGGAGCTATGCCCCCTCGTACATCGCCATTCTGTGTATTACAGTCACAGCGAGACTTTGGAAGCGTAGTCACTGTTGTGACTGAGGAACGCGACAGCCAATTTGCACGTTGCAAGATCAGATAAACAGCGATGTGATAACAAGCAACCAGTCTGTTTTTGTGATGTTAATTTAAGGAGCACTTGCCGGAACTCTGCTTCACTATGTTGTTTTGTGATCTTTGCGCAACTGTCTGAGAGGACAGATGGAGCCTTGCTTTAACATCTTATCCAAAAGACTGAACTCCAACAGTGGAGCACTCTCATGGAGTGTCAGCTTTGATACCTTTGCTGAAATCCTAGCATGCAACCTGAACTCAGAAACCTGTGGCTCAGAGGAGAGATGCTACCTACTATGCCACAGCTTTAAGAGAGTGAGCAAGAGTGGATTAGAGAAGAAATTTTGCATTTCTGTCGAATTCTCTTTTCTGCAGTGTTTGAGGAACTCAGGATATGATTTCAAAATTTCACCCTGAGCTTCAAGAGATTTCTCTGCAATTCACAGAAATTGATTTTGATTATGTTTGACATTGAATTGCTTTATTACAAGTGCAAGAGATGCAGATCCAAAGATTAGGCAGATTGGCCATTCTAAATTGCCCATAGTGTCTGAGGATGAATAGGTTAGGTGGATTAGACATGGGAAATGCAGGATTACAGGGATAAGGTAAGAGGGTGGGTCTGGGTGGGATGCTCTTTGGAGACTTGGTGTGGACTTGATGGGCTGAATGACCTGCTTCTGTACTGTAGTGATTCTATGAAGAGGAAAGTTAATGGGGGATGGGAAAGAATCCAGGGGTGGGTCATCTGGTTGAATCCATTGGTGCATCAGGTTGAGTGTTGGTTAGGTCAATTCACCAAATGATATTCTATAGATAGGAGAAAGTGAGGACTGAAGATCAGAGCTGAAAATGTGTTGCTGGAAAAGTGCAGCAGGTCATTCCTGAAGGAAGGGTTCATGCCCGAAACGTCAATTCTCCTGCTCCTTGGATACTGCCTGACCTGCTGCGCTTTTCTAGCAACACATTTTCAGCAGCGATATCCTATAGATACCGAGGCTCTCTGTGAGTTTACTCAATTGGCTTATGTTATTGGAGGACAATTTTGCAAAGTTTATCCATAAATTGTTCCCAAGGTTATTTGACTTTTCACAAGAATCTTCGACTGTTCCCATTTGTGGAGCATTGTCAATTGTTCCAGATTTGGAGTGGTGACTTAATCAATGACTAAGATTATATCGGGGTTCTGTTGACAGGCCTGAAAAAAATACTTATGCTTGTGAGGAAGTGCAAATCCAGGTGCCATGAATATTTAGTTCATCCAACAAATCCGATGAGGAATTTGGGAAAAACTTCTTGTCCAGAGAAAGAGTCGCATCCTATTCCATCCTTTTTCTCACTATTTTCAAAATTCTTGGGTAGCACAGAGAAATTGCATATTGCTGAACGTAGACATGTTTTGTTGAATGTTTTTATCTTCCACTCATCAGTTCACAGAAACAACAAAATAAGGGATTACAACACTTTTATGCTGAATGTAATTAGGGGACCTGATTGAGATATCCAAAGTTAGGAGAAACTTAGGTTAGATCGTAAGAATGTTTTCCCTATGGCAAACACTTCTAAGACCAGAGGGCATAAGTTGTCCAGAGAGGATTTGAGGAAAAATATTGACATCCAGCGGGTGGTAGAAACATAGAATGTGCTGCTAAGAGGGTGGCGGAGGTAGGTACTCATGCAACATTTAAGAAGCATCTGGAGAAGCACTTAAAATACCAGAGCATAGTATGCTATGGAACAAATGCTATTAAATGGGGTGAGTATAGTTTTATTTTTCGGTTGGCATAGACATGGTGGGCCAAAGGGCCTGTTTCAATGCTCTATTCTTCTATGTGTAAGTACAGGATGCTGATTGGTCGGCAAGTAGACTCTAGTAGAGGCACTGCAATGGAGAATGCACCAGTTGGACTGACCACCACCTGTCACATTATGCTTACATTTAAACCAGTCAAGTTAACTTTGGTCAAGGTATTGACCTGAGGAATGAACCAAACAATGGTCGTCACCTATTTTGATCAGTTGAAACTGTGAGGTGTATGTTCATGATCTGTCTGTCTGGAAAGAACATGTTCCTGAGTGTATCAGTTATGTATAACTTGTAGTTGGCACAAGTCCACCATGCTATGAATCCAAAATCTTAGATTCAGGATTATTTAACAAACGCTGTCTAATTGTAGTATCACATCTAATGTTAGACACAGTGTCTTGAACTTTGTACCCAACCAGCCCATTATTACAATCAGTAAGTTACTTGCTGTGAACAACTGAAGGAGTATGCTTTTTGATCCAATCCCCAGTCTATGGGACACACAGCTTTTTCACCTAGTATCATGCCAATACTGAATTTCATATCCCACATTCATCTGTATAAAAGGCAGAACAGCAGCATGTTGGTCGTGGCAAAAGTCAGCCATGTTGCTGCCATGTATGTTGCTAGCTCGATCCATTGGTCAGATTTGAGATATCTTGCTGTTCCAGGGTAATCTGCAATAGACTGGACATCCTTCAAGTCACAAAGTGGTGGCCTTCAGCACATATGTAAATTTGTTTGATATACTGTACAGTGGAAAATGATCTGATGAAGGTAACTGTTATCTCTCAAGATTGTTTTGAAGCTCCCTATTTCAGCATCAAGTTTTCACAGTGAGCATATAACCTTGTGATCTGTTCATGAGATAAAGGCCTAGACAAAGTGTCTCTCTTCTCAGCAATTTTCTAAGTTCTTTCCTTGGTCCATTAAATTTCCACCACACCAAAACCTCATGTCATACTTTACTTCAGTGGTCCCACAGGAAATGATATCCCACTAACAGTGGCTCTGTGAAATGTTAACTAGATTCTCTGACTAAATCCTTTTGGAGCAATACTTCACTAATACATTTTTGTCAATGTGCGTCGACTAAAGTGCCAGGTTTTTAAATTTGCCAGTGCATGTTTTTGGTTTAATGGTACTTTGTGCTTAAGTATACCAACTGGATAGCTCTGCAACGAGCAGACAGATCAACAAAATGGCATTTTTACTGGGAATCTAATCCTAGGTGTGATTCATTCCCTGCGCTCCAGCCAAATTGACTGCAGAATGAAGACACCCAGAGTAAACCTTGCAGGTTTTAACTTGGCATTGAGCATGCAATTCGTATTGAGTACTTACCACAGGATCGTTTGTAGGTTAGTATCAGATGGTTGTTAATGTGCTGAGGCAGGCTCGCTATTTGGTGTTGTTTACCAGACTGGATAAGCTCCTAGTAAGAAATAGAGGTGAGAAAGGGTCAGCCAAGATCTGTATAATCCTATCTCTTATAACCTCATTTAAAAATGCGGCAGTTTAAAATTCAAGAGGGTTTAATTTTTATATTTCCAGAATGGGGAATGCATCTTTGAAACAAATTTTCATTCCGTTTTAGTGAAGAAAGTGTTTTGTCCTGTTGTGACAAAATCCTGCATTGTTTGGTAGAAATTAACTGAACCTTTTAAATAGGTCATTTAGAGCGATAGAGATGTACAGCACAGAACAAAGCTTTCGGTCCAATTCGTCCATGCCAATCAGATATCCTAAACTAATCTAGTCCCTTTTGCCAACACTTGGCCCATATCCCTCTAAACCTTTCTTGTGCATAAAACTATCTAGATGCCTTTTAAATGTTGTAATTGTGCTACCTTCCACCACTTCTTGAAGGAGGAAGAGTGAGCACATACATGAGGATCTGTAGAGTGGGAATGTCAGTCCAGTGTTGCTGTTTCCCTATACCCCTGTCATCATACCTGTCTGCTATCCTCTCACTCTGATTTGTAATTGGGAATTATCCTAGATCTCTGTGCATACTTTATTCCCGGTTGCACCTCTCTCTCTCTTCTGTTTTTAATACTCCTTTGTGCTTCTCCTCTAACTTTGCTTCTCTTGAATGGGTGCAATTAAACAGCTATTTGTCCTTCACAGTTGAGCCTGGATGAAGATTATCAATGTGTTATCAGACAGTTGGGGAACATCAAAACCATCATTGATTCTGATTATCATCTTGTATATAGGAATGAGCATTTCCTTTTAGAAGGGATTGGATAGCAGTTAGTAATAAGAACTTTATTGCAGCCCCTGTTTTAAGATCACTTCTAACACTTGGCAATTTCCCAAAGCACTTTGTCAGTGTTTTAATCTGGAAAGTCAGTTGGTGAAGGATCATACTGGAACCAAACTTCGTTTGATTTTATTTACAGAGTGAAACTTTACAAGCAAATACATCTGAACACAATCGTGGAATCTCTAAAATGTGGGAGCAGAGCATTTGGCTCACTGAGTCCGCACCAATGGGTATCTTTTTCGCTGTCCACTGAGTCACATGCTTGAGAGATCAAGCCCCAGTAGAATGCTGAGGACGCAATCTAGTCTAATGCTTGAGTGCGGTATTTCAGACAAGAATTTGAAACGAGACCCCATCTGCCCTCGGAGGTGAATGTAAAAGATCACATGGCACTACTCCAAGGAGGAAATAGGGAATTTTCTCTTGCCCTGGGCCCTGGTTGTGCTGTGATTAGTTTGATTATTACATCAGATTGACAGAAAGTGAATTAGATGGACTTTGGCACTTCTCATATTTAGTGATACCTCTGCTGCTATAGATATAAACATTTTTAATAAACATTAGCTCTACTTAGAGTGTGTATGTCCATATATCTGTACGTGCACGTATTAAATACATGGATATCATTAGCAAGTGGTGAGATTGAGGAGTTTATCCTTGGCTCAAAACTCTCAAGGCATGTGATTGTAATGCTGCCAAGTGCCATTGATCCTGTTTATTGTTTTGAGGGTACTGTTGAAAATTTGTGCAGTCAAAATATAGTGGAAACCATTCCATGATTAGCTGACAGGGTGCTGATATGTTTGAAAGCTGTGGAACAAATCCAGTTGGATTCTATGTGACAGGTTTTCATGTCTGTTTTGCACTTCAGAGTAGAGGCTGTTTGGAATTTGCAAAGAACAGTTTCAGATCCAGTCGAGTTCAGTGGAGCTCTTTAACTTTCTTTGTATATTTTTGTCTTTTAGTCCTTGTTCCAACTGCCTAAGTTTCGACAGCTGGTTCTCAACTACACAGTGCCTAAAAATCCACATGAAAACTGCAGAAGCCACGCTGTAAGTTCACCCATGAAATTATATAAAGTTTTAAAAATAAAAATAGATTTACTCGGATGATCCTGGAACGGAGAGTTCATAGCTATCCCACACAGGTTGAGAGGGTTGACTTGATGGAGTTCTTATTTCAAATGAGGAAATGTTTAGTTTTAATACAGTAAAAATAAAGATCTTTGCATTCATGCAAATTGTAAGGGCTATAAATATAAGATAGTCACTAACAATCCAATGGGGAATTCAATAGAAACTCAGTAGAGAGTATTTGGAACTCATTAGAATAGTTAAGGCAAATGTCGTCAATATATTTAAGCTCGATAAATGTGGGCGGCACGGTGGCACAGTGGTTAGCACTGCTGTCTCACAGTGCCTGAGACCCGGGTTCAATTCCCGACTCAGGCGACTGACTGTGTGGAGTTTGCACGTTCTCCCCTTGTCTGCGTGGGTTTCCTCCGGGTGCTCCGGTTTCCTCCCACAGTCCAAAGATGTGCGGGTCAGGTGAATTGGCCATGCTAAATTGCCCGTAGTGATAGGTAAGAGGTAAATGTAGGGGTATGGGTGGGTTGCGCTTCGGCGGTTTGGTGTGGACTTGTTGGGCCGAAGGGCCTGTTTCCACACTGTAAGTAATCTAAATCTAAATCTAATCTAAATGCATAGGGTAGAAAGAAATAGGATGCATTTTGTAAAAATTATTCATGGGATGTGGGCATTGTTGGCTAGGACCAGCATTAATGAGAAGGTGGTGGTAAGCTGCCTTCTGAGCTGGTAGGGTGATGTGAAATAAAATGGGAGAGGGTTTGTGTGCTGCATTAAACATTAGCACGGACAAGTTGGGTTGAATGTGTTAATGGTTATTTACAATTTCTGATTATGCTATTGATTGAAAAGGAGCAGCGAAACTTGGCGTTTATGCAAGAACTGAGGTGCCTTTTTGCCTTGATGGTCGCCTCTATGCGGAAGTACATTGACCCATCAAATGCAGTCGACCTCCTCAAGGACGCGTTTCGATCAAGTGAAGCACAGCAGGTGGGTCTGAGAATCACTCATTACCCACAAGGTTTTTATATAAGTTACAACATTACTAAAAGTTGTGCAACTGGACAGTGAATATAAAACCTTGAAGCAGAAAAAGTAGGAAATTTTAGAATCAGCATATACTTCAGTCATCAGGTGGAAGAGAATGGTAAGGGTTTACCTAGATGAGTTTGTGATGAGCATTAATCCAGCTTTCTGTTCTAAATGCTAAATAACCTGTTACATATTTAGCTTACATAGTCTTAAACTTAGGGCTGATATGATCTCATAAATTGTAGGTCAGCTGATTGTAACATATACCAACATTTCACAACTTAATATACACCTTTTATTCTGTTTGCATATTAATCTTTTTGCATTTCAAGTGGCTTCCTCCTTTCATCCATTGTAATTAGACTGATAAGTACCTCATAACTGAAAATAGACGACAGGACTTTGTATCAATTTTATCTTATGGAAGATTTCCTAAGTGAAGTTTGAAAGATTCTTGTATTTGCTTGGCCAGTTTGATATTGCAGAAACCTCTGAAACACCATGAGATGTTTCACCATGTAATGAGGTTTGTGGCTGGGATCTTTCCGTTGGGTAAGTTTATTGCCACCATCCTGTCTAACTATTGGGATCCACAGGACCTGGTTGATCCCATGTGGGAGAGAAAGTAAAAACTTGTTCGTCTAACAAAAAGAGTCTATTGTATTGAACAGGTACTAGCTACAAGTTATATTGATATGATAGAAGTTGATACGTGTTGAATGGCTTGTGTACAAAATGTTGATTCTCCTGCTCCTCAGATGCTGCCTGACCTGCAATTTTCCAGCACCACGCTCTTTGATGTCGTTACACAGACAATGAAGATGATGTTAGGTCTTGCTTCTTAGACCTCCTAAGCTGTTCTGTCCATGAAACCATATAACATCATAGTGGGTCCTGCTTAAGATACTTTTCAGTACTAACACATTTAGACCTTTGCACCCTGATAGAACACATAACAGAAACAAAAACGTACTAAAATAAAACAAAGAACTGCTAGAGATCTGACATGAACAAAATTCAGAAATGCTGGAGAGACCCTGCAGATCTGGCAGCATGTGTGGAGAGAAAATGGAATTAACGTTTTGAGTTATGAAGAAGAGTTGCAGGACTCAAAACATCGACACCATTTTCTCTCCACAGCTGCTGCCTTACCTGCAGGGTTTCTTCAGTACTTTCTATTCTTGTTTTACATAGATTTAGTATTGTATAAGGGCTACGTCATTAGTGATTGTATCTCATTGTTCGATGAACTATCCATTTCTTCATGCATCCCTTTTGCATTTTAGCCTGAGTTTCCTTCTTGGAGAAAGTGAGGACTGCAGATGGTGGAGATCAGAGCTGAAAATGTGTTGCTGGAAAAGCGCAGCAGGTCAGGCAGCATCCAAGGAGCAGGAGAATCGATGTTTCGGGCATGAGCCCTTCATCAGGAATGAGGAAAGTGTGCCAAGCAGGCTAAGATAAAAGGCAGGGAGGAGGGAATTGGGGGAGGGGCGTTGGAAATGCGATAGGTGGATGGAGGTTAAGGTGAGGGTGATGGGCCGGAGTAGGGGTGGGGGCGGAGAGGTTAGGAAGGCGGTGCTGAGTTTGAGGGTTGGGACTGAGACAAGGTGGGGGGAGGGGAAATGAGGAAACTGGAGAAATCTGATTTCATCCCTTGTGGTTGGAAGATTCCCAGGCGGAAGATGAGGCGCTCTTTCTCCAGCCTCGTGTTGCTATAGTCTGGCGATAGAGGAGTCCAAGGACCTGCATGTCCTTGGTGGAGTGGGATGGGGAGTTGAAGTGTTGAGCCACAGGGTGGTTGGGTTGGTTGGTCTGGGCATCCCAGGGGTGTTCTCTGAAATGTTCCGCAAGTAGGCAGCCTGTCTCCCCAATATAGAGGAGGCCATATCGGGTGCAGCGGATGCAGTAAATGATGTGTGGACTCCTCCATCACCATACGTGGCTCAACACTTCAACTCCCCCTCTCGCTTCACCAAGGACATGCAGGTCCTTGGATTCCTCCATCGCCAGGCAAATTCACCTGCACCTCCACACACATCATTTACTGCATCCGCTGCACCCGATGTGGCCTCCTCTATATTGGGGAGACAGGCCGCCTACTTGCGGAACGTTTCAGAAAACACCTCTGGGACACCCGGACCAACCAACCCAACCACCCCGTGGCTCAACACTTCAATTCCCTCTCCCACTCCGCCAAGGATATGCAGGTCCTTGACTCCTCAATTGCCAGACCATACCAACACGACGGCTGGAGGAAGAGCGTCTCATCTTCCGCCTAGGAACCCTCCAACCACAAGGGATGAACTCAGGTTTCTCCAGTTTCCTCATTTTCCCTCCCCCCACCTTGTCTCAGTCCCAACCCTCGAACTCAGCACCCACCTTCCTAACCTACAATCTTCTTCCTGACCTCTCTGCCCCCACCCCACTCTGACCTATCGCCCTCACCTTGACCTCCTTCCACCTATCGCATTTCCAATGCCCCTCCCCCAAGTCCCTCTTCCCTACCTTTTATCTTAGCCTGCTGGACACACTTTCCTCATTCCTGAAGAAGGGCTTATGCCTGAAAAGTCAATTCTCCTGCTCCTTGGATGCTGCCTGACCTGCTGCGCTTTTCCAGCAACACATTTTCAGCTGAGTTACCTTCTTGCCAGGATATTAATACTGAATATTGGGATGTTAGTACGAAGACTTTATCTCCTAGACCCTTGTTAGCTCAAGTTGATTGGTGTTACTTTCTTCTATGTCCTTAAAAATTGGGTTGGAGTGTTTGAAAGCACATAACCTAAGCTAGCACTTCTGCATAGTACTCAGCAAATGCTACATTGTCAAGGATACCATCCTTCAGATGAGTCATTAACCTTCAGTTCTAACTTTGATTCAAATTTAGGTTGAAACTTGGTGTATTTAGAATGGGGAGCAATGATACAAGATTCTGAACTGTTTTTATCTGAACAAATCTTGTGTTGCAGCTTATGTTATTTTCTTTGTCTTGTTAACCAGGATGTAAGTGAATTTACCCACAAACTCCTGGACTGGTTGGAGGATGCATTCCAAATGGCAGCAAATACAAAGTAAGTTCATCATCTGTACTCGAAAGGCAATTCCATATGAAGGGACTTCATAGGAGTATGATTTCCTGGAGTAGATGTCAGCTTGTGCATCAGTTGACAACTAATGTACAACAATGTCACATAATTTTCATGCTCCCACTTGCAATTTCCTCAAGATATTGAAAAAAAATGGTGCAAATTTCCACTGGGTCCATGATTTTTATTTCTGTAAGCTACTCCAGGGTGCTAACTCCTTTAAAGTCAGGTTCCACAATCCAATCTCCATTGTCCTAGGGAACACAAATGTAAACTTAGCTCAGTCCGACAAACAGCTATTTAACCCAACTCACCGCTGTTTGTCTCTTGGTCAGTTTTGTAGCCATGCAGTTTCTTTCATTCCACCAGCTGTAATTTTTCTAACAAGTCTACTACATGGCACTTGTGTTGGAGATGCCAGTATTGGACTGGAGTGTACAAAGTTAAAAATCACGCAATACCAGGTTATAGTCCAACAGGTTTAATTGGGAGCAATAACTTTCGGAGTTTCGCTCCTTCATCAGGTGGTTGTGGTTGTACAACCACAATGCCTAAACAACCACCTGATGAATGAGCAGCACTCCAACAGCTAGTGCTTCCAAATAAAACTGTAGGACCATAACCTGGTGTTGTGTGATTTTTAACATGGCACTTGAGTTGTTTGTTCTGTCTTTTATCTCTATTAACTACTAAAGAAGGCTGAGAGCTGGAATTTAAAATGTCCATTGCCATTGTTTTCCTGTAGAAATTCGAGTAAAAAGTCACAAAACCCAATGGTGGAACTCTTCTATGGAACGTTCTTGGCAGAAGGCATTCATGACGGTATGAAATTCACTGTGATTTGCCAACACAGCGTTGTGATTATTGTTTCCGTCATATATTTATAAGTTGCATAGAATTAGGAGGATGGATTGTCAACTTGATCTGTGCCTGCTGAGAGACTGATAACGAACATAATGGGCTGATGGAACTTTAATCAGCTCTGTGTTGATTCCTGTTCCTAACTGCCCAGATCACCACCTTGAGTTCAACTGAGTGGCTTTCTGGACCCTACCAGGTGGTAATTAGGAGCTACCGCATTACAGGTCTGAGGTCACCTGTAGGCCAGACTGAGTCAGGATGATGCATTTCCTTCTCTGAAGGACATTAGTGAACCTATTTTTTTGTGTGACAATTGAGTAGTTTTATTATGTAGTAATTATTCACAGGAGTTTTTTATTCAGTTATTATGTTAATGTTATCAGGTTAAATTCCCCAACTTCAATGGTATTTGAACTTGAATCTCTGAATCATTCCTCAGGTAACATACCCATTTTGCCATCATGCTTCCAACCCACAAAATTCAAATCAATCAGATATAACAAAGTTGACTGATTATGTTTCCAATAAGTACTCCTTTATTTTTTTTAACTTTATTCTTTGCACGAGTTTCATGTGAACAAAAGAGATCCAAAATGTTAATTCTGTCTTCTCACTACAGATGCTGTGAAACGTGCTGAGTTTTGCTGCATTTTCTGTTTTTGTTTCTGATTTCCAGCATCCACAGCTCTTTGGTCTTTTGTTTTGCGTCCCTCTGTGATCCTGATGAAATGTGAATTGATTTCTTCTTGATGTTGTGTTGAGTCATGCTGTTGTAAAACAATGCATTACATAAAGCAAGCTGAGAGTTTTGTATTTCCTGTCACTTTTACAGGCAAAATGTTCTCTAACATTGAAACATTCGGACAGTATCCTCTGCAAGTTAATGGTTTTGACGACCTCCACCAGTGTCTGGAAGGGGCCATGGTGGTTGGGGAGATAGAGACACTGCACTCGGATCAGTCAGTCACATCTGGTCAAGAGGTGAGTTGTCTTTTGCCCCGTGGGGTGGGGTGTAGAGGGAGCAGGGCAGTGGTATGGTGGAGACAAGGCCAGAACCTCTCATGCATATTTATCTAAATTTTACTGGACTAATCTCTGTAACTCCACTTTGACTTCACTGAAAGAAAAAGAGAAAGGTGCTAATCAGCTTTGCAAACTCCTGTCAAAGATTTATTCTCTGGTTCCTCAAAGGCATAACCCAGAACATGGCAACACCTCAGTCAGTCATCATGCTGAAATCATGTCATCTTGGAATTGAGCCATGGGGCCTAATATTTGTCCTTTGGATGTAGCTCCATTATTAATTGACCATGAGAAGGTTGTGATGACGGTACATCAGCAGTCCTTTAAGTGCCTGCAAACCCACAGTGCTGTTAGGTAGCATTTTGACTCAAGTGCATTGAAGAAACATGCATGAGCAGGGATTAATTGTAACATGCCTTTACAGCTCCTATGCACCCCCACCACTACAACCCACTCACCCAACTTCCAGGGATAAGAGCCTGAATTTCTAAGCCAATATTTGGTTGGTATTGCCCTGCTGTTTGTGTTTGCAGAATTGCTTGCTTAGCAGCAACAGTGGAGCCAGGGACCCGGGTTCCATTTCACTCTTGGGTGACTGTGTGGAGTTTGTACACTCTCCCAGTGTCTGTGTGGGGTTTCCTCTGGGTACTCCTGTTTCCTCCCACAGTCCAAAGATGTGCAGGTTAGGTGAATTGGCCATTGCTAATTTGTAGTGTCCAGAGTTGTGCAGGCTAAGTGGGTTAGCCATGGGGAATTCAGGGATACAGGGATAGTAGGGGGGATCTGGGTGGAATGCTCTTCAGAAGCTCGGTGTGGATTTGATGGGCCAAATGGCCTGCTTCTGCACAGTAGGGATTCTGTGGTTCTACGTGATGTGATGAAATATCCTATTAATTATAAGCTTTTGTTTTTACTTCTAGATTAATCTGCGTATTGCTTTAGGTACTTTCTGTCTCAGTTAGCATTAAGCTTCTTCAACCCATTTCTTTTGCAGAACTGGTTTACAAAACTACCTCCTGTATTAACTTTTGAACTGTCCAGATTTGAGTTTAATCAGTCTTTGGGTAGACCTGAAAAAATTCACAAGAGACTGGAATTTCCTCACATCATTTACCTGGACAGGTGAGGTGGTCTGGTAAGCTGTGGGGAATATGTTGTTGTAGAGAATTGGTGAAATTTTAAACAAATTTTTGATAATTTGCATATTTATTGAGAGGACTTTGTGTAGGGTCAATTGCCTGATGATATTAGTAGATTTACAGATATATAAATATAAAGAAATGAGGATTTGAATTGATGTAGCACCATTCACAACTTCAGGATATGCTAAAACTAATGAATGGTCACTGAAATAATTTCTTTCAGAAGTGTGGTCAAGTTTGGAATGTACGGAACTTTGCAAAAGATAGGATGGTTATTTAGATCCAGTTGGAGATTTAATTGCAATCTTTAGGGTTGGCTAGTCCAGATGTTTGGGAATAAGCTGGACATTTGTAAAGCCTAACCATGGACTAGTTCACTGCTGTGATCCTTTCCTCCTGCAGTTCAGTTTGTTTGAACAGTGCACTAACTGCACTAATAGCATTAAAGTCCCAGTTTGGGGTTTGGTCATAGGAAGTGCATTCACAAAGTGGCAAAACTGATTGATGTTCAACTTCTGCCCTGCGGATGAAGTCTGCGGAAGGCTGTGGAAGTGGGAGAGATCAAACATGTACAGTCACGGCCCTCAAGCTACAGCCTCTGACATCAGGCCAGTGACCTGTTCTTGGAAAATCTCGCTCTGGAAATCACCATCAGCACATTTTTTGACTGTCCTGTGTGTCACTAGGCGGAGGAAGGAAAAGAAAGTGGAATATCCAAATTTGCTCCTCCATTTTGCATTTGTTCTTGGGCTTTAACTTTAAACTCAACTTCTATATCTGCTCAAAAATGTGCAGATGCAAGGCAGAATTCTGTCCCTTGTTGCTATTGCTTGTACTACAGGAGACACAGGTGAGCTATTGATAACACTGAAGGTGAGTGTCACTTCAAAGTGGGGATGGGACTCTGAATCCAACAAAAAGATTTTAAATGATTTTGACTATTCTCACATGAGATCTGAGCCAGAAGGTCCTGAGTTGTAGTCCCATATCGGAGATTAGAGCATGTAATCCAGGCTGATGCTCCAAATCCAAACTGTAGATCTTTTGATGCATTACATTGAGGTCCGATCTGCACACTCTGATAGACATATACAATATTGTGGGATTGTTTACATCAGAACAGGGACGTTCTCCCAATTATCTGGTTAATTTTTATCCCTCAAACAGCATCAGTTAAAAAGGATTATTTGGTCATTACTGTTGTGGTTTTGTGTTTCCTCTCATTAATGTAACCCATCTCACAGCAGCACTGGGAAATAGGTATAGGCTCAGTTTATTTGCTAGAGGATTGCTCAGCTGGCTGACTTGTTAGAGGAACTCATCCAACAACTGTTACAGGAAAGTACAGCTACATTCGTTCACATTGCATACCTCAAGTGAGATCAACAATAGTTATTAGTCACATGTTACTTTACTCATTCATTGGGTCTAGCCATTTATTTGAGCATTTATCACCTACATTAATTGCCCAGAGGGCAGTTAAGAATCAACCACATTGCTGTGGGTCAGGAGTTGCATGTCAGACAGACCAGGTAAAGATAACAGTTTTTTTTCTCCTGCAGGACATTAGTGAACCAGATGGATTTGTTTCTATTGACAACGATTTCATGGTCTTCATTAGACTTTTGATTTCTGTTCAATTCTGTGTCCATCATCTGCAATAACGGGATTTAAACCCAGGTCCCCAGAACATTATCTGGATCTCTGGATTAATAGTGATAATTCTGCTAGGTCATCATCTCCACTATCATTCTATATCCTGGTTACTTGCCTGTTAGCTTGTTCACTCTTAAAATTATATTATGGCAATTGCCTTCTTGAATAATGGGATCTTGCTGTGTGAATTGGCTACTATGTTTCACTACATCACAAAAGTGGCCTTAATTAGTAATTAATTTTGGGGCACCCTTAAATTGTGAAAAGCCAACATTGCATGCATGCTACAGAAAAATATTACATACCTGGGTACATGAATGGGAAGGTTTGGAGGGATATGGGCCAAGTGCTGGCAAAAGTGACTAGAGTAGGTTAGGATGTCTGGTCGGCATGGACGGGTTGGACCAAAGGGTCTGTTTCCGTGCTGTACATCTCTATAGCGATGATGGCTGCTCTGCGCTTTGTGAAGATTAAGCTTGTTGACTTTGAAAATCTGGGGTTAGTTGTGTACTGAGACCTTTGTGTTATGTGTGCACAGGTATCTACACAAGAACAAGGAGCTCACACGCAGTAGGAGGGAGGAAGTGAAGAGGCTGAAGGAACAGTCAACTGTCCTGCAGCAGCGATTGGAGAGGTACTGACTTCTGTCTGCTATTCACTCAGAGTCACGCAGTTGTGTTCGCCACTTCATATCAACATCCCATCGTTTTCAAGACGGGATTGAGAGAACCTTCAGACTTAGAGCAGTAATGGTTTGAAGTGAAATGATTTAGTATTGTCAGGGAATGATACATAAAGCTGAAAAGGAGCAGGGGAATCGACGTTTCGGGTGTAAGCCCTTCTTCAGGAATGGAGGGTGTCAGTGGAAGGGTACTGGTTGGGTCAGCGGGAAAGGAAGAGGCCTTCATGATGGGGGATGGAGGTGTACAGGGACTGGATGTCCAAGATGAAGATAAGGCGTTGGGGGCTAGGGAAGCAAAAATCATGGAAGAGGTGGAGGGTCTGGGTGGTGTCCCGAATGTAGGTGGGGAGTTCTTGGCCTAAGGGGGACAAGAGCGTATTGAGGTACACAGAGATGAGTTCGGTGGGGCAGGAGCAGACTGAGACAATGGGTCAGCCGGGGCAGTCAGGTTTGTGAATTTTGGGCAGGAAGTAGAAACTGGCAGTGCGGGCTTGTGGGACTATGAGGTTGGAGGCAGGAGGTAGAAACGGGCGGTGCGGGGTTGTGGGACTATAAGGGTAGAAACAGGCGGTACGGGGTCAAAGAGCAATAACACCAGAAGAAGGCCAGTTAGCCCATTGTGCTTCTTCTGCTACTTTGGTTGAGCTATCTAAATAATTCTGTTCTCTGCTCTTTATCATTTCATTTCCCTTCAAGTACTTGCCTAATTCTATTTTTGAATGTTGCTGTTGAATCTGTTTCAATTGACCTTTAGAGCTGTGCATTCTGTTTCATAATGAGCTGTGTCTGTAAAAAGCTTGTTTCCTCATTTCACTTCCGATTCTTTCAATTCAGTTCGAATATATTTTCTCTGGTTACATTTGCTTGTGAAAACATCACCTTGTTTATTTTTACAAGGTCCTTCACAATTTTGAGTACCATTATCAAACCTCCTCTTACTTTTCTAGAAGGAGACCAGCCCTGGTGTTTTCCAGTGTGCCCACATTACTGAAGTCCATTGTCCCCAGTTCCATTTTAATCAATTTCCTTCATCGCCTCTAAAAAGCCATGCCTATCCCTGTTCTGGTTGACTGGTTACTTAGCTTGCATTAAGTTCTAATCCGTTGTTCCTTTCACTTGGTTCTCTGTGAGACCACTATGTTACAACAGCATGTCTTGTCCGGGATGCTAAGGTTAGCATGGCAGAGGATACACAAGAACATGAGTAAACCATTCAGCACCTCGTGTACGCTCCATTCTTCTGTTGTCCTCCTGCTACTTTCCTGTTTTTGTTCCATGTCGTTTAATAGTCTTGACAATCAATAATCTACCATTCTCTCTAACAACTCTTCTGCCAGGGTGTTAACTCCCTTCCCTCATCCTTCACATTAAGTTTCAAATTTTATTCCCAGATCTTGGGGAAAAAAAACCACACGTGGTCGGATAATGATAACTGTTGTAGACATTTACCAAGGATCTTATTCATGTCCTTATCCAAGAGTTAACTGTGGTCACATCCACCACATCCTCAAAGTTCATTCCACCATGCAAACCAGTTTGTGTGTAAAAAAATGTCTTTTTTAAAACTCTCACTTCTCACTTTAAGAATATGCCCCCTCGTCATGAAATCTCCCAACTAGGGAAGACACACTTGTCATTAACCTTATCTATATCCCTCATGATTTTCTAAATATCTATAAGCTCACTTTTCAATCTTCTACACTCTAGTGAGAGAAGTCCCAACCTTTATTTATAACTCAGACCCTCTAGTTATGGCAGTATCCTTGTTAAATGAAGATAGGCATTGTGGGATGTACTTCATTTGGAGTATAAGGAATTGTGATAAGGAATTGATGTTTTTCTTGCTTTTCCCCTTTTGTTTTTAGGTATATGCATTATGGATCTGGTCCAGAACGTTACCCTTTAACTGATATGTTACAATATGTCTGGGAGTTTACCAAGACCAAACCATCATCTGTGTCCCCCACACAGGATGTTGTAGGCACACCACAACCAAGGTCTCAGCCTAATACCAATTCAGCATCGGCAATGCAAATCAGGTAATCTGGTCCCAACAAGAATACACACAGAGGGTTTAGCATCAAGCAACCTTCGGTCATGCTGCACAAAGTGTGTAAAGAAGACCAAATGTTGAGAGTTCTATTTGGTATACCCAGTCTGCAATCTTCAAATCTAAGTTCACTGTACAGTTTTAACTTTGGGAAAGCAAATTTTAGCAGGACTTCTACATTTAATGGTAAGGTCCTGGGGAGTGTTGCTGAACAAAGAGACTTTGGAGTGCACATTCGTAGCTTTTTGAAAGTGGAGTCGCAGGTTGATAGGATAGTGAAGAAGGCGTTTGGTATGCTTTCCTTTATTGGTCAGAGTACTGACTACAGGAGTTGGGAGGTCACATTGGTTAGGCCACTTTTGGAATATAGTGTGCAATTCTGGTTTCCTTCCTATTGGAAAGATGTTGTGAAGCTTGAAAGGGTTCAGAAAAGATTTACGAGGATGTTGCCAGGGTTGGAGGATTTGAGCTATAGGGAGAGGTTGAATCGGCTGGGGCTGTTTTCCCTGGAGAGTCGGAGACTGGGGGGGGGTGACCATATAGTGGTTTATAAAATCATGAGGGGCATGGATAGGGTAAATAAGCAAAGTCTTTTCCCTGGGGTGGGGGAGTCCAGAACTAGAGGACATAGGTTTAGGGTGAGAGGGGAAAGATATAAAAGAGACCAACATTTTCACACGGGGGTGGTACATGTATGGAATGAGCTGGCAGAGGAAGTGGTGGAGGCTAGTATGGTTGCAACATTTATAAGACATCTGGGTGGGTAAATGAATAGGAAGGGTTTGGAAGAATATGGGGCAAGTGCTGGCAGGTGGGACTAGATTGGGTTGGGATTTCTGGTCGGCATGGACGAGTTGGACTGAAAGGTCTGTTTCCATGCTGTACATCTCTACGACCCTATGACTGTATGACATGATTATATGGGGCACAGAGAGCGAGGGAAACACATTTGGAAAGAAGCTGAAAACTGACTTTGTAAAACTCATTCTCAGGCTTCAGGCATTGAAAATGGAGGGTTTGAGTTATAAAGAGATGCTGGGTTGGCTTGCACGTCTTTTGCTGGAGTGTTGGAGGTTGAGTGGTGACCTTATAGAGGTTTACAAAATCATGAGGGGTATAGATAAGGTTAATATTTGTGGAATGAACTTCCTGAGGAACTGGTGGTTGTGGGTACTCTTACAATGTTTAAAAGACATTTGGATAAGTACATGAATATGATAAGTTTGGAGGGATATGGACCAAGCGCAGGCAGGTGGGATTAGTTTAGTTTGTGAACATGGTTGGCATGGACTGGTTGGACTGAAGGGCTTGCATCCATATTGTATGACTCAAGTTACCACAGATAGTGATGGGGAGCTAATTTCTTAAACAAATGCACTCCACGTAGTAAAGGACCAGCACTGTTAGGTTTGGATCCAATGATGATAGATAAATAGCTGAAATTTGTCCAAGTCAGGATGATCAGATGGCGAACTGGTGATTTGATATTAATTTCCAAGCCCTTTTGCTTTTATCCTTCTGGGTGGTGGAGGTCATGAGTTTGGAATGTCAAAGTAATCTGGCTGGGTTGCTGCACTGCTTCCAGTAGGTAGTACCCACTGCAGGAACAATGCGCTGGTGGTGGTAGAAGTGGCTATTGACTTTCTCCTGAAAGGTGTCTTTGCTCAAGAGAGTGGTAAGAGTGTAGAATGCCCTGCCTGCCAATGTAGTTAACTCAGCCACATTAGGGGAGATTTAAACAATCCTTGGATAAGCACATGGATGATGATGGGACAGTGTAGGGGAACGAGCTGAGAATAGTTGACAGGTTAGCGCAACGCTGAGGGCTGAAGGGCCTGTCCTGCACTGTATTGTTCTATGTTCTATGTTCTTGAGTGTTGTAGCTGTCAACCCAGTTGGTAGATGGTTGGTTTGCAATGCAGAGTGATGCCAACAGCATGGGTTCAATTCCCCCACCTGAGGTCACCATGAAGGCAGTTCTCCAGTTAAATGCCACCAATCATCCTTCTCTGAGGAGAGAGCAGCCTTACGGTCTGAGAGCATATGTTGACTTTACCTTCTTTTTCCTGTGCCCATCAGCAATTGAATTCTGTAATGTTGAGCTGATTCCACGTACCCGCTTCTGACTGTGGTTCGTTGTCTCTCCAGCTCCTCAGAATTGCCAATTGCCAAGATGCCTGAGACACCTCCGCTGAACACACCCCAAGCACAGCATGCGGCTGTGCACAAGCCCTTCACCCAAAGCAGGCCCCCCATGGAAATGCCAGCCCATCCAGCACCTCGACACATCACAGCTGAGGAGCTCATGTTTTTTGAGAACTGCCTTCAGCGCTGGAGGGCAGAGGTTGAACAGGACATTGCAGGTAAACAAAACTAGCGCCGAGAGGTCAACTTGTTGGGTAGAAGTCTTGAAAGTTTTATTTGGTATGGAGAAACATCATATTTAACTCAAAATGTTAACTCTGTTTTTTCTTCTCTACAGATGCTGCTGAGTTTCTGCAGCACTTCTTTTTTATTTTGTTGCAGTAATTTCTTTGTGACTGCACCTGCAGGGAATAATGAATTGGCATGGCGGAATATATTTAATAAAAAAGGGGAATACTGGAAATCTCAAATTGAAACAGAACATGAAACAAATACTGAATTGATTGTTTCTCTCCAAAGATGCTAACCACAGTTAATATTTCATCCAAACCGGGTATCTGTGCTTTTAAAGTTGTCATTCAACTCCACCTAACTACCCTTATCATTTGTTTGTTCTTTATAAAAACAAAAAATTGAAGATCTAAAGGACAGCATCACGCAGATCACGCAGTCGATCGATCAGATGTACATGGACAGCTCAATGTGTCAGGTAATGACCAAATTTGCAACTTGCTGCTCAGGTAGCTCTGAGTCTCAGGTAAAAAAATTAGACGCTGACCAAAACACGGATAGAACTCCTGTTTTTGATCTGGTGTGTACAACAATAGTGTGATGTTAAAATGTCTCACCCAAGCTTGACACTGCATTGAAGGTTCAAATCCCTTCATTGTCCTGAAATTACCTAACCTCCGCTGGAGAAATGTTAGTTCCCATTGCTGTCAGGTTCACTTGCAAACAGCCGTAAACAATGCAGAGGGCAAAACCCTGGCTGGCCTTTATGCTTGGAGAACGAAAATATGAGGGGTACAATACTGTGAACAGTTCTAGGTGCCACAACTTGGGAAAGAAATATTGACCTTGGAAGCTCTGCGGTGTAGGTGTTTCTAATTTATTCTTTTATGTGATGAGTGTATCAGTGGCAAGCAATTGTTTCCCATCTCTAATTGCCCTTAACCTGAATGGCATGACAGGACAATTGAGGGGCAGTCAAGCATTGATCACATTTCGGAGTCACATAAAGGCCAGACTGGGTCAGAACAGCAAGTTTCTCTCCCTAAAGGACATCAGTGATAGTTTTATGGTCCTGCTTACTGAGACTAGATTTCATATTCCAGATTATTAATTGAGTTTAAATTCAACCATCTGATGTGGTGGGTTTTGAACCCATGACCCCAACTCATTAGTCTGAACCTCTGGGTTATCAATCCAGCAACCTTGCCTTCATTCTACTGTCTCCCACAAATGAAGAGTTAAGGAACTAATAGAAGGAGGAGGTTCCATGTGGATTCCAATCCTGGGTGATGTGAGAACCCAGCATGAATGGCAAGAATAAGGTTTGAAGCATTTGTCCAGCCATCATTAGCTAGATATGCCAATGACCATGATGCTTTTTGGCTTCCTTCTGATGGTACCGACATGAATGATGCCAGTCTTCACATCAATGCATTCAATTGAATGATAGTCAGGCATGTCTGAGTGCACCAGACAGCCTAAAAGTTGCAGTCCATTGTAACATTCTAACAGTAACATTGGTGACCTGTACTCCATAAGTGCTAGTTTGGGAAAAGATTTTGGGGTCAGTTTTAAGCTATGGTACTAATCATCAAAATGGTTGAGCAAGCATTTTACGCTGGGGTGTCTGATTTCTATAGTATTACCTTTTTCTCTGCAGCTAGGGTTCTGGGCCCTTTACCTTTTAGAGTGATGTGACATTCCTTTGTTTGCCCACCAGGTTCCTTATCGGCTTCATGCAGTGCTTGTACATGAAGGTCAGGCTTCAGCTGGCCATTATTGGGCCTACACCTTTGACCACAGCCAGAACATGTGGCTCAAGTACAATGATGTCTCTGTCGCAGAATCATCATGGGAGGAACTGCAGCGCGATTCGTATGGAGGGTCACGCAATGCCAGCGCATACTGTCTAATGTACATCAATGATAACATACCACAGCTCATTGCAGGTAAAAGATAAGCCTTTCCCCTATCTGGCTAATCTGGCTTATGCAGGTAACAGGTCATTGCCACTGTTGGAAGTTGCTGATCTAGAATAGTAATTTATTGTCCAGCCCTGTAGCACCTCAGTTTTAAAATTCACAAAATTGTTTTCGAAACCTCCATTCAATCAGCTGTCCAGACCCTTATCTTGACTCGAGATCAACTTGGGAAATCTGGTCAACATTGACAAGTTGGACCGAAGGGTCTGTCTCCATGCTGATTGCCTTCCCAATTAAAAATCTGTCTATCTCAGCCTTGAACATACTTAATGACCCACCCTGAAAGCCCTGTGCTGTAAATAATTCCACAGGTTGACTATGTGATACAAACGAAGAGGATTTTTTTCTCCTGTCTTAAATGGATAATCCTTATGCTGAGATTTGCCCTATCGTTTTAAACTCTACCAGAAGGGGAAACAATTTCTCCACATCTTCCCTATAAAGTTTTAAATACCTGTCCTAACATCTCCTTATGACACTCAATGCCAAATTTCAATGAATAATGTTGCAAAAAGCATCTTGGGATGTTTCCAACATTAAAGGCACTACATAAATGTAAGTTCTGGTGACAGATGATTGTCAGCCAATAGACTCTTTGAATCAACTTCCACTGGATATCTTGAATACTCTGGTACTGTGCTCTACTGTCTGAGAAATTAAGGTTGTGTAGACTATACACCTGTATGTGGGGGTCATTAAATGATTGATTACATGCTTTGACAAAGAGCAGAGTGGTTTTCTCGACCCCCGCCAACATTCCTCCCTCTATCAAAATCATCAAAACGCAGTCATTGGGCTTCAACGTGTTGGCATGATTGTTTTCAGGTGCCACTTCCTATTCTCAGTAACTTCACAGTTGACTTTAATCATAGAATCCCTACAGTGTGGAAACAGGCTCTTCAACCCAACGAGTCCACACCAACCCTCCGAAGAGTAGCCCACCCAGACTCATTCCCCTACCCTATTACTTTACATTTACTGCTGAATAATGCATCTAACCTACACATCCCCATATACTATGGGCAATTTAGCATGGCCAAACCACCTGACCTGCACATCTTCGGACTGTGGGAGGAAACTGGAGCACCCGGAGGAAACCCACACAGACACGGGGAGAATGTGCAAACTCCACATTTACAGTGGTCTGAGGGTGGAATTGAACCCGGGTCCCTGCCACTATGAGGTGGCAGTGCTAACCGCTGAGCCACCGTCCAAAATGTCGACGCAAACCACTATCCTTTGAAAGGACGTCCCTGTGAAGCGTATTTTCCAGGGATTGCATTCAATAGGATTTCCTGTTTGTAAGAACGTCAGAACAGGGAGCAGGAATAGGCCATTCAGCCCCTCTGGCCTGCTGCATCGTTCAATAAAATCATGGTTGACCTTATACATCACCTCCACTTCTTTATTTCCCACATGCAATGATTCCCTTAAATTTGAAAAATCTTTCAATCTCAGCTTTATATCGACACTGAGCCTTGCCAGGTTTCTGGGAAGTAAGAGTTCAGTGTCTGTGTGAAGAATTTCTCCACATCTGAGTGCTCAATGGCTGACGCCTGGTTTGGCCAAATACAGTTGTTTCCTTTTACTTTTAAAACTTGTCCTAACAATTTGTTTTATCCAAATCACAGAGGGGACTGATATTGAAACTGGACAGATTTTAGAAGCCATCCACACCCTTCCCCCTGAACTCAGGCAGTACGTTTGTGAAGACAATCAGCACTTTATGCAGGAACTTGAGGAGTGGAATGAGGAGCAGGTCCGAAAGATTCCACAAAAGGAGCTTGTTCCCGCAGCAGAAGTACAGGAGCCTGCGGTCACGTTTACAGAAGGTGATTGTCTTTTTATTGGGAAGTCCAGGCAAACAGTCTCACAGGACATGAACAGAGTTGGATGTCAAGGCCTTGGGAGAATTTATGTGGGATTTAGAATAGAATGGAATAGCAATTTTTTTTGTCACTTGCATTTATGAAAATACAGTATGATGTTTGTAAGTCACCGCAATTTAGGGGAGTGTTGGCTAGACTGTTAAACCAGCCATCCAGGTACTGTTCTGGGGACACAGGTTTGAATCTTGCCATGCCAGATGATGGAATGTGAATTCAATAAAAATCTGGAATTAAGAATCTCATGATGACCATGAATCCATTGTCAATTGTTGTTAAAAACCTTTCCGGTATACTAATGCCCTTTAGAAAAGGAAACTGCCATCTGTACCTGGTTTCAGCTAGACGTGACTCCAGACCCACAGCAATGCCCTCTGGGTAATTAGGGATGGGACAGTAAATGTTGCCTGGCCTGCAATTCCCTCATCTTATGAATAAATAAGATAAAAATTCAGCACCATTTTAATTATAGAAATTATTTTTTTTAAATTGAGACAAAGTTAGGATGAATTTCACGTTTTATTCCCTCCATGGCACTGGGGTTTATGGAGTGTCTACGAGATGATTCAGCTGAAACTGGCTCTGAGGCCGCCAATGCTAGGATTTCCAGACCCGACCCATCATGTTGTTACCGCTGAAGCCAACACCGAAGCCATTGCTTCACTGCCATAACCAGGAGAGATAGACCAGACCTGCCAAGTCACCGATGCTGAAGCCATCACCATTTCAGTCACTGCCCAAAGCTGCCATATTATTGCCATCGTCACAAAGAGTGAACTGGAACCACCATGCCACCACTGCTATGGCCACCGCTAAATCATTGGCAGGAGGAACGGACCACACCCACCGACGGTAAAACCTTCAGTAAAGCTGCGGCCACTATAGTCACAAGGACTGGACACTCAGAAACACCACACTGCAGGTCCTCCCTCCATCACATCCGCAGAAAAGAAGAAAAGGTTAACGTTAGTGCAAAAGAGAAATGAAGAAACAAAACAAAAAAGAATGTGCTGACCAGGTGCGCGGGAGCGTGTGAGCACAGATCCCAGTTACCACCCACCCTTCCGCCACCGCCATCTTGAACTACGAGAATGATACCAGCGATAAATAGATGCACTTCTGTAGAGCTTGGTTTGTTCTCTTCAGGCTTAGTAGAGTTGATTCAAATTAGATGGTGTATTGAAGGGATACAGTCAGTTCTGCTCTAACGTGGTGGTTCCATTCTCGTGCAACCCCATATCAGGTAATAACAGCACCATTTAAATTAATGGGGCCAGAATTGTATTATAACTAATACACGCTTTAAAAATTCGTGCTGTAGAAACAATGTTGCCAATTTGTCAATCATGTTATAATGAGTTCACATTAGTGAAATGGGAGTTATAGCCGATCAATCTGTACATAATGAGAAAGTGTTTCCACTGTCAGGGGAATCACTAAAGAGCAAATAGATTTAAGTGAGAGCACTTGGAAACTGAAAGATCATTTATAAAAATATAAACTTTCAACAGACGTTAACACTCCCCTACGTTTGTTGCTATTATTACCTGCCAGAATCAAGATAATTGGGTAATTTCCCCATCAGACCCTTTGGTGTCATACTTGACTGGAAGATGAGCTTCTGACCACATAGCTGTGGTATTGCTCAGACCATGTGCTACTGCTTCAGCTCATCTGCCACTTTGTTCTTGCTTTTGTTGTCTCTGGACTCTACTATGACAACTCATTGCCTCATATTTCCTGACCGACATCGGTTCGCAGTTGAGTTTTGTCTTGATTGTAAAACTATCACTCTTGTTTTCAAATCTCTCCATTTCCTTGCCTGTGTTGCTATATTCCCTTCCTGTCTAACACCCTCTGAGATATCTATGCTCCGTGCTCTGGCCTCTTCAGCACTACCTGTTTTCATCCACCACTGATGGTTATGTAGGGACTTCCTCCTGGTATTCCTTTCCTTGACCTCTTCACCTCTATCTCAGGAAAATCAGTGACATGAAAGTGGCCAGAACTGACAATATGCAGAAATCTTGGAAGGTTATAAGGCTGGGGAGGTTACTGACGAAGAGCACAGATCAAAACTAATTGCTGTTAGAATGTAAGATGCTGAGGTTTTGTGCATCTTACAACTTTCCAATAAGGTCAGCTTTATAAAGGATGTTAATCCTTCTGGAAAGGAGGGGTGTGTTAATGTTTTGTTTATATGCATATTAAATTGCTTTTGCATTTGTTAATTATAGTCTACAATCCAACACTTGATGTTTTGTTTTATATATCTGTAATCTGGAGACTATGAAGTATCTGAAATTGTAGCCTTCCTTGATATAAAAAATGGTAATTCTGTCAATTTTGATTTTGTTCTGTGCCCCATAGAACAGACTGTGGCATGTCAACAGAATACATGCTCTGCTTCAGCCAAGCATGCCATTTTGGTGAAGGAGCAGACCGCCCAGGCAATTGAGAAAGCTGCTACCTCCTATGAGAATGCCGGAGCAGAAGCTGCTTTGAAGGAGGTGAGAGAGACTGAGCTGCTGTTTCCTTTGCCATCTGGCCTGCCTTAAAGGTTTCAAAGAGAAAGAAAAAACAGTCTAGTTTAAACAGGTTTAACATGAGCATCATGACAGATCAGTGCTGTTATTCCCCATGAGCCTGCCTCCCCATGAACTGAAGTTGTTGTATTAGCTAGCTCGATATTCTACTGTTGGTTAGCAAAAAATGTGTCAAACTCGGATTTAAAATGAATGTTTGAGACCGCATGAATTGCCAGTTGAGTTCCAAATCGCTACCACCTTTCTTGAATAGAATATTGTTCGAATTCAACTCATGAAGTGATTGGCTGTTATTTGGTACTTCCTCTGCCCCCAGTCAGGAGCTTCTCTTTGTCAACCCATCTGTACCCTGCAACATCGTGAAACATTTGATCAAATCCTCCTCTCAAGCTTTTAAATTTCAGGGGATGTGTCCCTATTTTGTGTAAACCCTCTGTTTAATTTAAGCCTTGGAGTCCCGTTAAGATTTTCCTAAATCTAACTGTATGGGAATGGGGAAAGAACAGGAAAGGGGACATGAGGAATGCTGGATCAACCATGATCCTATTAAAAGGTGGAGCCGGCTCAAGGGGCCAAATGGCCAACTGTTCTTATTCCTTATGGTAGTCCCTTCAATCAGATCAGGTTCCCTTATTATTTCCAGTCCTCTTTCTAAAGTATGTTTTTGACCTTTTTGATCGCTTTTTGTACAAATTGTACTGACTTTCATTGACCCATGTTCATGGGCACCCTAATCTCGATGTCTGGTGTAAACTGGTGGTGAGTTTAATGCAGTAGGCGATCGCAGACGAGACTGAGGAAGTAGGACTTTCATGGTAATCTCTGCCACCGTGTGGGAATTGAAGCCATGCTGTTGGTGTCACACTACGTCGCAAACCAGCTATCCAGCCAACTGACCTAACTAACCCCCTGTCGATAGTCCAGCCACTCCTCAGTTGGCCCCTCTTTCCCCCGGAAGAGATTTCCTTATCTTTCCAACTCTGATCAAAAAGTTGAAATACTGACATTTTAGCGTTTTATTTTTGGATGACACGTTCTTGTAGAATTCTTTATGCTCTTGCAGTATCAACCATCTCTTCACTTGTCATGCAGATCATGTGTGGAAATTTTAGTGTACGTCTCAGCACCCACCTTTCATTCTCATTTTGATAATATGGTGATTTTACCTTTTAAAAAAAATTGACTTCATGAAGGGAATGATCATGGTGTGTCGTAATGATCTGATCCCTCATTCCTTTTGGCGAAGACTTTATGTTGAAGATTTGGTAAAGGTGGGCAGCAAAATTCTGTTGGACAACTTGTCCCAGTCTCCTCACTGACATTCTTCCCAAAACTAGAAATGGATTAACTTCCCATTTATCCCATAGCTGTGTGTGGGATCTTGCTTTGTGCAAAATGGCTGTGATACAGTTTTACAACCATCTCTGCTGTAACCTTCTCTTCAATATTCATTCATGGGATGTGGGAATAGTCGGCAGGGCCAGCACTTATTGGCCACCTCTTGTTCTCTGAGGACAGTTAAGAGTCAGCCATTTTGTTGTCACATGGACCAGATATGGAAGGCAGTTTCCTACCCTCTAGGGATTAGTGAGCCAGATGGGTGTTTCCGGACAATTGACAATGGTTTCATGGTCATCATTAGATTTTTAATTATAGATTTTTATTAAATTCAATGTCCACCACTTGTCAAGGTGGGATTCAAACCCGGATCCCCAGAACATAAACCTGGGTCTCTGGATTGATGTCACTTGGCCATCACCGCCCCATGAAAGAATGTGACTGTGTTTTGAAGTAATTTCATCAGCTGCAGTACGACAAAACAAAAGGTCTGCCTGGTCAGAGATGCTGCCCTTCAGATAAGAGGGTCTGGCAGTTGAGGCAGACTTTCAAGTTCACACAACACTGCTTGGAGTGGAGCAGAAGCCTGTCCTTGTACCCCGATGGAGATTGAGTGATGCGGACCAGGGATTACACAGGTGCCAATCAAGTCCTAGCACATTATATTGACACATAGCTAGTGAAGTACTGAGTGTACATGGTGAAGATGCTGTTTATTGTAATGATAGCAATGATATACAAGTTACATTAATTGATAGACTTTGTTCCCAGGCCATTGGGAGACCTGTGGATAGTCTACACAATCCTTAGATAACTCTACCATTCCCCCCCCGCAACACACAAATCCTTTGACACCACCAGATTGGGTGGAACTTAATGTCATCTTCAACATTCACCCTTTCAGAATTGTTACCTTGAACAAAAGTCCCATTAGCCATCCCTACCCTGTCTTTGCATCTACTATTCCTGAGTGAATGACACAGTGGAACCAACATATTTGCCTCTAATAAAGGCAAAATACTGCAGTTCCTGTGGACCTGATATTGTTTGATTAACTTGTATTCTTTAAGCAGTTGCATTGTGTTTGGATTTCAAAATACTTGTGTATACTTACAAGACCATAAGTCATTGGAGTAGAAATTAGGCCATTCAGCCCATCGAGTCTACTCCGCCATTCAATCATGGCTGATATGTTTCTCAACCCTGTTCTCCCACTTTCTCCCTGTAACCCTTGATCCTCAAGATACTCAAGAACCTATCTCTCAGTCTTAAATATACTCAATGACCTGGCCTCCCCAACCTTCTGTGACAATGAATTCCATAGATTCCCCACTCTCTGGCTGAAGAAGTTTCTCCTTATCTCCATTCTAAAAGGTCTTCCCTTTACTCTAAGGCTGTGCCCTCAGGTCCTACTCTCTCCTACCAATAGCAACATCATCCCGACACTTACACTGTCCAGGCCATTCAGTATTGTGTTTGTTTCAATTAGATCTCCTCACATCCTTCTAAACTCAATCGAGACCTCAAACGTTCTTCTTGTGTTATATAATGAAACCAGTGCAGGAAAAACTCAGCAAGTCTGGCAGTAACGATGGAGAATGAGACAGAGTTAATGTTGCAAATCCAATTCCCCTTCTTCAGAACAGAAGTAATGTCTGGAAGAAGAGTGATACTGGACTCAAAATGTTAACTCCCTTTTTCTCTCCACAGATACTGTTGGACGTGCTGAGTTTCAGCATCACTTTGTTTTTATATTCGGGTATAACCTCGACCCTATCTGACAACCACAAACATTGCTCATTTTTGTTTTGTTTAATTGGTTAAATCCACCATTTACTGCCCACTCTTAATTTCCTTGGAGAAATGTTGGTGTTCCATTACCTTTAAGGAGGAGAAAGTGAGGACTGCAGATGCTGGAGATCAGAGTCCAGAGTGCAGTGCTGGAAAAGTACAGCAGGTCAGGCAGCATCCAAGGAACAGGAGAGTCGATGTTTTGGGCATTAGCCCTTCTTCAGGGTTCTACTACTTTTAACCATGTGAAGTTTGTGTGTGTTATAGTTTTTGGTTTATTTGAGTGGTCTGTCCAGCCATTTCCAAGGGCAGGGGATAAGAGTCAGCCGTATTGTGGGTCAGGAGTGACGTGCAAGTTACCCTTCCTTGAGGACAGCAGATTTCCTTTTCTAAATGTTTGTTAACTTTGTTGGTTCTTACAAACTTTCTAGCCACCATTATTTCATTGTGAACTTCATTTCAATTAGTACAAATGGGTAGGATTCTTTGGAGACACTGGTCCAAACTTGTCGATCACTGTCCTGTAACGTGACCACTGCGCTATTGTACAGAAACATGACTACTGCAGTAATATACAGAAACGTTGCCTTTTCTGCTGCTCAAGGTTTGCTTGGATGTGAGCAGAAATATTAACAAGTGCATTCTATCTTGCCTTACCTGTCAATCAAATGACTACCTGCTTCTATCATCATTTCTTTTCCCTTGCTTTTTTCCCCATTTCCCTCCCTGTATGCTTTCCTTTCTGCTCTTCCAATTCTGTCCAAGCCAGTCAAATACAGAGCAGGAAACCAAAGAAACAGGAGAGAAGACAGAACTGGAGCCCGAGTCCAAGCCTGACCCCGAGCCTGAGCCTGAGGCTGAAGCTGAGGCTGAACCTGAACTCGAACCCGAACCCGAACCAAAACAAGAGCCAACCAGAGAACAAGAACAGCCTGAAAGCACTGGTACCCAGATCTCCGAGGTGGAGATCCCTAATGTTGGAAAAGTTATGGTTCGACATGATGCCGATGGCTACAATGAGGAGGTACCAACTCCATAGGAGACCTTATAAGCAGCGTTAACCATTCTCTGCACTCAGTGTAGTATATCTATGGTCCCTTTCTGAAGGGGTGTAGGTTAAAATCTGGAAAAGAAAATATCTGCTTAATGTTACACCAGTTTGAACATGATGTATTTTTGCCCCTGTGCTCACCCTGTGCTGTGTCAATCAGCTCTGACTGAAACCAGAGTAAGGTTCAGTCAGTCAGGTATTCTCACTGCGTACTCCTCCAATGTGTGTTTGGAGCCCCTTACTCAAAATCTCAGCTCGGTTCAGACTATTTCTACAGTTGATGATGCAAATGTGGAGCCCTTAAAATATAAAAGTGCCAAATGTGTGTTGTTAAAGCTAAACTAATGTTTTTTAGGGTTACTGCAAATGTTGAAAAAGATCTCTGAGGTTCCATTTGTTTTTTGTTTTAATAATTTTCTATTTACTTTGGTGCAAGGTGTAATAAGTAAACAGATTGTCCCACTGCCTGTGTCTCTCCACATGCCTCTCACTCCTAGGTTTATGACATCCTCCTAAGCTGGATGAGTGCAGCTCCAAGTCCCCAAGGGGTTTGACAATGTCTTGGATAAGGCAGTCTGTTTGATCAGCACCCCTGCCACCACCTTCAACATCCACTCCCTTCACCACTACAGGTTAGCAGCAGTATATACCGTTTACAAGGTGCACTGCAGCAACTCACTCAGATTCCTTCACTTTTCAAACTACCAACTCCACCATCTCGAAAGACAAGGGCAGCAGATGGGAATGCCACCACTTCCCTTCAAAGTCACACTCTATCCTGACTTCGAAATATAACACCGTTTTCCTTCACTGCTGCCGGGTGAAAATCCTGGAACACCCTCCTTGACAGAGTTCTACCAACATCATGTGGCAGCTGTTCAAGAAAACAGCGCAAGGGCAGTGAGAGATGGACAATACGTGCTGGCTGAACCAGCGACAACCAAAGTTCTCTCTAAGCTGCACATTCATGCAGCCGCTGCAAGGTGATTGGCGTTGGCGTGGCAATCACGGGAATTTCGTCACTGCCAGGCACAGACCTTGGAGGCCTACACAGCCGGAAAGGAAGTTATATGGAATGCTGATGATAACCACTTCCCATGAATGACTTATTAAAAAAAACTATTATATTGCTGCTCTAGAGTCATCTTTTGTAAAGTGTTGCGACTAGTTTAGGTTTGCCAACTGTCCAATTCCTAACTCAATCCCTCCTCGGGAATGGGTATTGAATCAAAAAATCTCCACGTTCTGCAAACAAAAGCCCAGTTTCCTTGGTATGCTTCCATAGTCAGAGCTGAAAATGTGTTGCTGGAAAAGCGCAGCAGGTCAGGCAGCATCCAAGGAACAGGAGATTCGACATTTCGGGCATAAGCCCTTCTTCAGGAATGTACACAGTGTACACTGTGCTGCTGTTAATCTTCATATCATCACTTGTGAGAACCATCCGTTTAACCCCATTCCCCCCCACGCACCCTCCCTTTCCGTGTACTATTGTACCTTTTTCTTTTTAAAATAGATGTGCATGCCCTTGGAAACATACTTTGGAGTTCTTCATCCATCACTGTTTCTGCTAATGCCCAGGGGACCACCTCAAAAATATTGGTACATCCCCAGAACACTCTGTAAATAATGGCAAAAGTTTTGATTGGAAGAGGCAGAAATGTGTTAATCAAGCAACAATCCCGGAATGTATAAAATTACTAATTGCAAATGTAAATAGGGAAAATGTTTGTAGAACATGGATCCAGGGATAGTTTGTGTAGCCTTGAAATAATTGAGAAGTAGCTGGCTGTAGATCTCAATTCATTGTCGTCCTTTCTCTTTGTCAACTACGACCCTACTTTCCAAGTCAGCACCTTCCTCATCCTGAAGAACTTTTGTAGTGATTGGGACCAGGTTGACCTCGGGAACTGCAAGGTTTTTGATTGGGGTTGTTAACTTGAACCAATCAAGATTTGGAGATGCCGGTGTTGGACTGGGGTGTACAAAGTTAAAAATCACGCAACACCAGGTTATAGTCCAACAGGTTTAATTGGAAGCACACTAGCTTTCGGAGCACTGTAAACTTTTGCTATAAATTCTGTGCCATACAATTGTGTTCTCCACAACCACCCGATGAAGGAGCGTCGCTCCGAAAGCTAGTGTGCTTCCAATTAAACCTGTTGGACTATAACCTGGTGTTGTGTGATTTTTAACTTTGAACCGATCAAGAAAGCCTTGGCTGACCAAATGTATTCAGGAATTTCCCCTTCAGGGACATATCACGGCGGTCCTTGTACAAACTGCTGCTGCACACCGTCCACCTTTTCTCCCTCATCCACCGCCCGGACACGCCTTGGTGTGCCCATTTGCCAACGGGTGGTAGGGAATCCCCAGCGGAGGGCTCTCTATGCAGGAGTTCTCCCTCTTTCTCTCGGGGATCTGGGGTGGAGGGTGCTGCACATGGCAGTCCCCTGCAACTGCAGATTGCGGTGGTTCATGGACTCTCAGCCCAGCTGCTTGTTTTGTGGTGCTGTGGAGTCCGTGGACCATGTGATGGTCATTGATGGAGCATTGGATGTGGGCATGTGCACTCCCTTTTTGATTTCCTTAAAAACCCCGTAATCAGGAGCTCAGAATCTCTGCCGTCGAGAATTGACTCTGAGCTGGCTGGCCGGTCACAGCCAGTGAACTGGGCCCTAGTAAATAAAGGGTGACTTAGTGACGGGACCCAGCCTCTGTACAGATATTCCATCTTTCATCCGATTCTCAATCCCCTAGGAATTACAAATTCTCCCAACCCTATCACAAGTCTCCAGTTTGAAAACCATAATCCTATTCAAACAGCACAGATTTTTGGCGCGAGACCCATTGGCTGTTTTTGTAATTCAGTAAGGTTTTGCAGTTTATGTACAGCTTGTACCTTTCATGTGTCTTTGGTTTGATGACCTTTCTCATTTTGTCTGTCTGTTCTTGATGTTTTTCCTCCTTCTGCCCTCTTGTGGCAGGAAATGTTAAGTCCGGCTATGCAAGGCATCATTCTGGCTATTGCCAAGTCCAGAGAAGTCTATGATCGGGATGGTGCTGAGGCAGGGCTAATAAAGGTATTTCTATTAAGTGCTTTGCTAGTCTTGCGCTTTGCTGTGCATGCAGTTTTTGGAAGCGTGTTGTGCTGAATTTCTGCCTGGGTTGTGTACATTTCCTGTGGATTTAATATCTTCTGATATCCTACTCCCTTTGCAAGCTCCTCATGTTGGAACACCATTTCTAACTCTATCTTACACTGCAGAAGGGGGCCATTCATCGCATTGTGCCTTGTGCCAACTCTTTATGTTGGATTAAACTCAATTAGATTGAGTCCCTCTTCTCTTTCCCTGTAGCCCTAAAAATGTATCTCGCTTAAGGTATTTATATCGTGCTCTTTTGAAGGTTACTTGTCTGGTATCAGCACTGACCTGATAACTAGTACTTGTAGGAACATAGGAAGGAGAATAGGCCATTTGGCCTGTCAAACCTCTTCTAACATGCAATAATTTTGTGCTGATCTTGGTTATCATGTCAGCCTCATTTTCCAGCCTGCCCCTGGGAAGCTGGGACAATCGGGTGGAAAGCTTGCTGATTCCTTTTCCTCTTCCTGGTGCCAGTGATGTACCTTTTGCCACTCAGAGTGTAGTTGCACACTTTAAAAATGCACAGAAGCAAGGGCCTAAGGCTTGACCTGAACCCCTAGGAACAAGGATAGAAATGGCTAAAAATACACAACACGCTATCAGCGACTTAGAGACATTAAAGCGATAACGTAGAATTTTATTTTGATTTCAGGTTCCTCACATTTGTATCTCCTATTTCTCTTTAATCCCACTTTGCTGACCAACAGAGTTATGATCAACAGTGAATTTAACAAGTTATTCAGTGAGACGTTGCACTTTCATAGTTCCAAATGGCTTCATAAGAGCGTGACCTAACCAAGTGTCTGTGTGGGTTTCCTCCAGGTGCTCCGGTTTCCTCCCACAGTCACAAAGGTGTGTAGGTCAGGTGAATTGGCCGTGCTAAATTGTCCATTGTTGTTAGGAGCATTAGTCAGAGGGGGGTGGGTTACTCTTTGGAGGGTCGGTGTGGACTTGTTGGGCCGGAGGGCCTGTTTTCACACTGTAAAGGAATCTAACCTAATCAAGTCTCAGTAGGAGAAGTGACCAAAGGTTTGGCTGAAGTGGAGGGTTTAAAGAAGATCTTAACAGGAGAGGGAAGTGAAGCATTCTGGGTTGTGTCGGGGTGGAGTGAGGGGAGGGGAGTGCAGACATCTGATGGCACAGCTTCTCTCAGTTGATTAATTAATATTAGATATGCTCAAGAAGTCAGCATAAATATCCTGAAGTTTGTAGACGTGACAGAGCTTAGAGAAAGAGAGTGGTTGAGACTATGAAGGAATTTGAAAGCAAGGAAAACTATTTTTAAATCGAAGTTTGACCTGACCAGTGGCCAGTATAAGTCAGCAGACATGGTTGGAGCTGGGATACAGGAAGCAGAGTTTAGCTGAAACCCCGGAACAAGAATAGAAATGATTGAAACCACACAGCAGATTATCAATAACTAAAAAGATATTTTGAGGAAGCTCATTATTTTCACAATTCCAATATCTGTACTTTATTTTGATTTCTACATTCCTGACCAATACGGCTCGATTTTACACTGCATACAGTAAAGTTAACAGGTTACTCAGAGGGGGATTACACCTTTATTCTTGTCTAGTGCTACTATTGCCTAGTACCGTAAACACATCTTAAGCTTTAAAAATTACGGGTAGTTATCCAAAGACCCAAAGTCCATCCTGATCTCTGGGACTGGATGGCTAGTCCTTGAATGGATTCTAAGCATAAATGGTGAGTTTTATTTGATTATTGTCCTCTTTGAATATGGTTTCCCTGGAGAATGTGTGATATGATGTGGAGTGGGGAGGGGAGGGGAGGGGGGGCGCGCGGAAGAGAAACTAGTTTCAGCAACTTGATAAGCATTGATGAGAAGATAAAGTTAAATTTTACACCTGCACCCAAGCCTACTAGGCTGCATGTGCATTAGAATGGAGAAAAGCAAGTAAATGGTGAAATCATTAAATTAGTTAATTAACTGCAACAACAGGAGAAGGTGCTGGATAGAGATGCTTAGCAGGTCTGGCAACATCGATGGAGACAAAAACTGTTAACATAAATATAACTTCTTCAGAAAAACTCAAAAAAAATTGTGCAGTAATTTGCTTTTATCCAATAACAATTGTGCTGTGCTTCTGAATGTGTGTGATAAATAATTGTGTAAATGCACCCTCCACTTTCACTGTATTTAATTGTGCAATCACTGAAAAAGTGATTGATAATTTGGTTGTAAGTTGGAAATTAGACAGAAGTGTTGCAGTTTTAGTATTTTCTCTCTCACTGTCACTCAAGTGAAACAAATGTTACATTAAGTATTTTCTAAAGCACAGAGAAGGTGTTTAGGCACCATTTCATTAAGTTATTAAACACGTGTTCTCTTCCACAAAAGTTAAGGCATTAATAAATCTATTGGGTAGTAGCTATCTCTAAAGAGATAGCTTTGTTACACATTTTTTGACATCGACCCTTCAGGCCTCTTCTTCCTGCCGTGGCTCCCAGTGGCTTTATTTAGAAGGTTGGCTGTTTGTTATCTTATAATGAAAAAACTTTTGCATGTTAGAAGTTGGAATGAAAAATGAGATGTCACTGAAATCAAGAACTGTGGTGTCAAATCGTAGGTTTGGCTTGTTGGGTGACTGGTGAAAACAGATCTCTCAACATTCTTAGAAGCAAGAATGTATGATCTACTCTTGCTCCTAAATCTTATGGGCCCTTGAACCACCAACTCTGTAATTCAATATATAATTATGGATGATTTTCTTCAACACAACTTCCCATATCCTTTGATTTGCGAAGAAATCAAATCTGTGTCTTAAATGCACTCATTGATGGAAACTCTCTATGATCAGGAATTCTATAAGGTCACAGCCCTTTGAATGAAAAAAGTGCTCCTCATCTCAGTCTTGAATGATCAATCCCATATGCTAGAATGCCTAACCAGTGGGCAACAAGATTTAAGTCTCAGGCCTATCAAGTCCCCTCAGAATCTATTGTCTTTTGATACATCTCATTTTCCTGAAGATTAGAGAATGTAGGCCCAATTTATACAGAAGATAACCCTCTTATTCCAGAAACTAACATTGTGACCCTTTGCTATACTATCTCCCATATGAGTATATCTTTCCTTAAATAAGTCAGTGATCTGGATGGAGTGGCCTCATCAGAGCTGGTGTAGGGATACTTACTGCCCCTCTTTGATTTGGTCAGTACTATATAAAAAAAACTTGTTTGTTGCACACTAGTTCTGATCTCTAACCATCTCTCCAAAATGGTGCCTCTCATTGTCTGTTTTTAGTTTTCACCATTCGTAAGTTTTTGCTGGTTTTCTTTCAGCCTCCAAGTTATGATTTGGTGCTGAGTTGCATGTTTCTGATCTCTCCTTTTCCCACCCTGCTGCACCACCATCCCTAGGCATTCCATGAAGAGTACTCACGGCTGTTTGACTTGGCCAAGGACAAGCCAACGCCTCAGAATGATCCTCGGCTCCAGCACGTTCTCGTTTACTTCTTTCAGAACAAAGCTTCCAAACGGGTGATCGAGCGGACACTTCTGGAGCAGTTTGCAGATAAAAACCTCAGCTACGATGAAAGGTGGAGATCAGTTTAACCCTGTGCATGCCGAACTCCTGCTTTCAATGTCCAATTTCCGCCCTATGTAGATCAACAACAACAACAACATATATTTAATCAACACCTTCAACATAATGAAGCAGGAGTGGTTATAATGAAAAGTATGATGTGGAAGCAAAATCATCAAAAGAAAAGCCAATGCATAATTGTTTCTAATAATCAAAGAATGGATGTTGAAATGGGGGTGATTTTCCCAGAGTGTTTTATTTTGCACACTGTTTCACACTTGCAAAATCACTCCGGTCTGAGCTTGTAAATGTAAATTAGAAGGTGGAGCTCTGTTTGAATCCAGATTGGGGATATCTCTTGGGATTTAAGCAGCATTTAGATCAAAACTGGAGGAGTGAGGTAAGGCAAATGTGTTGTTTGTTTGGGTAAAACCTCGGGAGGATGTACACTAAGGCTCTAGAATTTTAAAAAGGACCCAACCTTTGCAGTACTTCCTGCTTCCCACATACTTCTTGTTGTTGCTCCTTTACTGGACAGTTTTGTGCTGTGAACTCATACCAGCCACACCGAGAACCTTGTGAACATTACAGCACTTGAACTATAAACGACTGGCAGCAAAATGAGATTTTGTTCTGTCAGCATTGCCAGGCTTCAGAACCCGAGGTGGAAGGACAGAGTTTGACACATGGATCCACATGCTTAAAATGTATTTAACAATCTGTGGGCTCACACCCTGCTTCAAAATGTAACCCATCGTCTTGTGATCAACTCCTAGGTCTATAAGTATAATGAAGGTGGCACAGTCAAAGCTAAAGCTCATTGGACCCTCGGATATGGACATGCAGGAATACAAGGTGAAGTTGCATTAGCCTTCTGTATGTTTTTTTTATTCACTCGTGGACAGTGTGCTTTGAGCCAGCATTATTGCCTGTCCCTATTTGCCCTTGAGAAGGTGGTGGTGAGCTGCCTTCTTGAAATGCTGCAGTCCACCTGCTGTAGGTAGACCCACAATGCAGAGTTTTATTTGGGCTCCTTAATAACAGGGACAAGGCCATTGTTGCAAATGCATACAGTCCGGCGGGGACTTTAGTTTTTCCACTTTAGTTGTAACACTCCTATTGGGTTTTCCTCTTGTTTTGTTTCTTGGTCACTTTTATTTTGCCAGTTACGAAAGCCATTTTCAGCCTTCCCTGAGAATTCTTTCCACGCGGCATTTGGATTTAAGTGGAATCCAGAAACTGTACATTTGCCTTCTAAATATGCTCACAGATGCAGTGAATGAAAACTGATGGCAGTGACCGTGGCAGCCACTGTGACCAAGGTTACTAGACTGTTAGGAGCATTTTACACCACATTTCAGTAATTAATTCAATGACATGTTCCTGGTTTCATATACAGGAATGGCATGAGGACTACAGTTTGTTCCGGAAGGTTTCTGTCTATCTTCTGACTGGACTGGAGTGCTATCAAAATGGCAGGTACGTATTGATTGCTTGAAAAGCAGGAAGGAATTCCTTTGGAATGCTTGGAAAGTCAATAGAGTGTTCTAGTCCTTGTGGTTTAAATGTGCATCACTTCCTCCATCTTAGAAAGAGTTCTTAATGGAAGATGTAGGGATGAGGTTTAACGGAAAAGGCGTTGCATGTCAATGGCAATTGGATTGATGGGTTGAACGATCTTCTCTTGTCTTAGTCAGCCAGTTCTTGTAACCATGATAGAACCAATCTCCTAATGATATTCTGAACTAATATGTGGTACTTGCTTCCAGATGTCGTGAATCTTTGACTTATTTGGTCCACGCATACCACAGCAACTTGAAGCTACTGAAGAATGGAAAGAACAGAGGAATTGATGAGACACTAATTGCATATTACAGAAGAAAATGCCTTCTGGTCAGTGATATTTTAAGAAGAGGAATGCATGGATAAGTTTGACCCTCTTGTTGCAAACTTTAAAACTTAAGCAATAAGCAACACTTCAAGTACTAAAAACAGGGTAATGTTTCAGGTGTAGTTTATAGATTTGAAACACTCTATCTGAAAGGTTAGTCATTCCTTATTTTCTAGTTAACAGACTGTTTCATGTGGTTTCCAGTTTTATTTCAGATTTGCAGCAATCGCAGTTTTAATTACTTTTCTCTCTTTCTGCTGTTATCATTCTCTGTGGTTGGTAGGCTAGGCTGCTGCATGAGGTCTCGTGCTGTTTATGCATCTCAAATACATTCACAACTTAGAGTACTGAAACTGATAGGCATTTACTGTGTCTCTCACCCACTCCTTAACTGAATGCCAGAAAGGTCTAACCAAGAGCATGTGCTGCCATAGTAACTGCATGTTTAATGTGGATGCCATTATTCGTGTATAAGTCATCCAGTGTCTTGTGGCAAGGAGCTGATCCTTCATTTGGACAGGACAAACAAGACCAAAAATACATGATGAATGGCACGAGCTTGGGAAGCGGTGAGGATCAGAGGGGCCAAGATATCCACTTGCACTGGCCCCTAAGGGTATCAGAACAGTCTGATAAAGTAGGCATATAAGATATTTGCCTTTATTCGCTGCTGCATAAAATTTAAGGGCAGGGAGGTGATGCTGGAACTGTTTTTTTAAAAAATGGTTGGTTAGGCCACAGCCTCAGTAAGAGAGACAGAAAGTGAGGACTGCCTATGCTGGAGATCAGAGTCAAACAGCATAGCGCTGGAAAAGCACAGTGGGCAGCATCCGAGGAGCGGGAGAATCGACATTTCAGGCATAAGCCCTTCATCAGGAATGTGTGCAGCTGGAGTAATGTGTGCAGTTCACATACAGAGGGATGTGATTGCCATGGAGAGGGTGCAGAGAAAATTTACCAAGAGGTTGGGGCGGCACGGTGGCACAGTGGTTAGCACTGCTGCCTCACAGCGCCAGGGACCTGGGTTCAATTCCCGCCTCAGGCGACTGACTGTGTGGAGTTTGCACGTTCTCCCCGTGTCTGCGTGGGTTTCCTCCGGGTGCTCCGGTTTCCTCCCACAGTCCAAAGATGTGCAGATCAGGTGAATTGGCCATGCTAAATTGCCCGTAGTGTTAGGTAAGGGGTATATGTAGGGGTATGGGTGGGTTACGCTTCGGCGGGTCGGTGTGGACTTGTTGGGCCGAAGGGCCTGTTTCCACACTGTAAGCAATCTAATCTAATCTAATCAGGTTGCCTGGACTGGAAAGTTTTAATTACAAAGAGAGATTGGAGAGATGGGGTTATTTTCCCTGGAGCAGAAGTGACTGGGCTGGGGCAGGATTGAGATGTATAAAATTGAATAAGGCAGGCAGGAAAAAGCTTTTTCCCCTTGTTGGAGGGCTTAATATCTCATAAACATAGCTTTATGGTAAGGGGCAGGAGGTTTGGAAGGGATGTGAGGAAAAGTTTTATTTTTCACCCAGAGAGTGGTGAGAATCTGGCAATCACTACCTATAGCAGTGGTAGAGGCAGAAGCTCTCATAACATTTAAGAAATATTTAATGTGCACTTGCAATGTCAAAGCATACAAGAGTATGGGCCCAGTGCTAGAAAATGGGATAAGAATAGTTAGGTGGTTGTTTTGACCAGCATAGATTTGATAGGCTGAAGGGCCTTTCTCTGCGTTGTAGGCCTTTTTGAGATATCCCAGGTTGCTGCACTGCTCTGCCACTGGCCTAGAGCTCACCATTGACCTCCCCATAACCTTCAAGGCATTGCTGCAGTTTATACTTGGATTGTCTCAGCACAGAAAGTTAGGACAGGTACTTATCCTTGTCAGGACCTTTTTACTGATTAAATTTAAGTTTCTGTAATACCACTCTTTGGCCCAGAAAGGGAGCAATTTAAACTGTGGACTCTCATTCCTACAGTTAGTAAAATGTTGGAGAATTTTAAATGTAATTTGTTTTAATTGCTTCCTTGTGTTTATTTTCTGTCTCTCTTTTCTCCTCTTCTCAAACATTCTTCCTTGTCTTCTCCTTATTTCTCCTCTTGCACTTGATTTGCATCTAACTATTCTGTCACTCTTCTGCTTCTGTCAATTGTTAATCAAATTCACAGCAGAGAAAATTAGAGTCAATTTGGGTTTAAAATCAGTTGAGAATTTTTGACTGGTATTTTCAAGCTTAGCCAATAATTGGCAGTCCTGATAAATCCTAAGAGTGTTTGGAATGTGAAAACTCAGAAAATACTGATCCAATTATTTAGATAACTTAACAGGAAACTAGACAAGTATGTGAAAGAAAAGGGAATAAGAAGGTATGCTGAATGAATGAGATCCAGGAGATAGAATTGGAGGGTAATTGTGTTGCGTATCCATACCTGGAAAGACTAGTTGATTTAAAGGCTTCTGTGCTGATCATTCTATATATATTATTGCAACTTTAATTATAAAGTGTTAGCTTCCAGCACAGGAATATGCTATTTAGCTCTCAATTCATGCTTTACAATTTGATGCTTTTGCACAATGCCTCCTCCTACCCTACTTTGTCAATAGAGGTTTCTATTCCTTTCAGTTCTGAAGAAGAGTCATACACCAGACTCAACACTAACTCTCCACAGATGCTGCCAGATCTGCTGAGTTTCTCCAGCCTTTGGAATTTGTTTCTGTTCCCTTCTCCATCATGTACTTATCTAAGTTTCCCTGGAATCTTGCTTCACTTCTCAACTCAACTTGTATAACAAGTTCCACATTCTAACCAGTCTCTAGATTTTAAAATGAGGTTCTCCTGAAATCCTTTTATGGTCTGTAAGTCAGATGGAAGCCAAAGCCAGAAACTATAGCTTGATTAATCTAATGCCGATTGTTGGAAAAGTACTGGAATAAATTATTAAATAAGTAACAGCAGAATATCTGGAAAATCATAACCTGATCAAACAGAGTCAGCATGGCTTCATGAGTGGGAAATTGTGTCTGACTAATTTATTCGAGTTTTTCAAGGAAGGCTGAACTAGAGTAGATGGAGTGGAACCAGTAGATGTGTTTAAACTTCTAGGAGTTCAAAAAGGTACATCACAAAAAGTTGTCATAAGAGCCCACAGTGTTAGAGGTAGTATATTAGCTTGAATACAGAATTAGCTAATGTACAGGAAGCAGTGAGTGGGGTTAAGGGTTTCTTATACAGGTCGGCAACCTGTGACCAATGGGATTCCACGGTGATCACTGCTGGGACTGCAGCTGTTTACTGTATGTATTAATAACTCAGAGGAAAGAAGCAAATTTGTAAATAACACAAAAATAGTTGAAAAGACAAGTTGAGAGAGAATCATTTACAGAGAGATACCAATAAGTTAAGTAAGTGGAAAATAGAGTGTAATGTAGGAAAAGTTGTGTTGTTGTTTATTTGGGAAGGACAACAAAAGAATAAAGTATCATTTAAATCGAGAAAATCTGCAGAAAACTGCAACATAAAGGAATTTAGGGGACTTGTGCACAAAACACAGGTTCAGCAGATAATCAGGAAGACCAATGGAGTTTTGGTCCTTATTTCAAAGGGTGAAGTGAGAGAGTAGGGAATTCTTACTGCAGCAAGGTGAAGACAAGACTGGGGTACTGTGAACTGTTTTGGTCCACTTGTTTAAGGAAGGATATCATTTTATTGAAGGCAGTTCAGAGAAGGTACGCAAGGATGATTTCTGGTGTGGAGGGATTGTCTTTTGAGCAAAGACTAAAGAGGTTGGGACTCTACCCACTGGAGTGCAAAAGAATCTCATTGAAATATATAGGATTCTTAAGGGGCTTGACAGGGTAAATGCTGAGAGGATGATTCCCCTTATGGTAGAGTCTAGGACCAGAAGTCATATTCTCAGAATAAAGGGGGTGCCAATTTAAGTCTGAGATGAGAGGAATTTCTTCTGAGGGTTCTAAGTCTTTGGAACCTCTTGCCACAGAAAGCTGATGGGGCAGAGTCCTTGTGTATGTTTAAAGCTGAGAGAGATTGCTGATCAGTTGGGGAATCAAGGGTTCTGGGGAAATGGCAGCAAAATAGATTTGAGGAATATTTAATACAGTCATGATCCTGTTCAATGGTGGAGCCGACTCAAGGGATTGAATCACCTCCTCTTGTTCCTATTCTACAGTCTATTCTTGCTGCCAGAGGAAACTCATACCCTCTGTCTTCCATGTCAAACCCTTTTACAACAGTGAAGACTTCATGTTGCCTCTTGGCTTTTTTCCAGAGCCCCAGACTGCTTGGTCGATCCTGATAGTTCACAGTGTATTCATGAATGTAAGAGGAAGCCGGTTGTCCCATAGGGAAAATGTTTGCACGGAAGTTTCACTGTGAACATTATTAGCAAGCCCTTCTCTCCTGAGTACCTTGCTATGGAGTAGCAGCTTGACAGCTGGGAAGCGGGTGTTCTGCCTGCAGTGTTTGCTAGGTAAGGATCTGTGGTGATAGACAACTACCAGCAATAGTGAGCAACCAGAGAAAGGTAAACTGTGCGATAGTGAAGACCTGAGCATTTCATGCAATGAATCGGATCAAAAGAGACCATTGGACTTATTGTGTCTGCTTTGAATGACATTCTTTTTGCCTTCTCTGCTTAATGTTGCACATTTATCCCTTTTCAAATAGCTGTCTAGTTATCTTTTGAATGCCTCGATTGAACCTACCTGCACATCACTGTGGCAGCGTGTTCCAGATCTTAAACCGTCATTGTGCGAAAAATATGTTCCTCACATCACTTCTGCTTCTCCTGCTAATTACTTTAAATCGGTGCCCTCTCATTCTCAATCCTTTGAGTGAGGACATATTCTTCCAAAAACTGAGCAAACCTCTCATAATTTTGAACAGTGCTATCAGATCTCCTTTCAGTCTTCTCCAAGGTAAGCAATCCCAACTTCTCTAATTTATAGAAACATAGGAGCAAGGGCAGGCCATTCAGCCCTTTGAACCAGCTTGACCATTCATTCTGGTTGTGCCTGAGCACCCAACTCAATAGCCTGTTCCATTTTTCCCCCACATTCTTTCATCTCTTTAGCCCCAAGTGCTATATGCAACTCTTTCTTGAGATCATGCAATGTTTTGGCTTTGACTGCTTTCGATGTTCATGAATTCCACATGCTTATCACTCTCTGGCTTAAGGAATTTATCATAATCTCAGTCCTAAATGGTTTACCCTTTATCCTTCAACTGTGGCCCCTGGTTCCGGACACCCATGTCATTGGGAACATCTTCCTGCATCTACCCCGTCTGGTCCAGTGAACCTAGTCCTAACCATTTCAACTTCTCCTCAGTCCTGCCATCCCAGGAATCAGTCTGGCAGACCAGCATTGAACGAGTTGCAACAGTCTGTGTGGAGTTTGCACATTCTCCCAGTGTCTGCGTGAGTTTCCTCCGGGTGCTCCGGTTTCCTCCCACTATCCAAAGATGTGCGGGTTAGGTGAATTGGCCATGCTAAATTGCCCGTAGTGTTAGATGTAGGGGACTGAGTCTGGGTGGGTTGCTCTTCGGAGGGTCGGTGTGGACTTGTCCGGGCTGAAGGGCCTGTTTCCATGCTGTAAGTAATCAAATCTAATCATTGCACTCCCTCCATAGTCAAAAACATCCTTCCTCAGAGAAGGAGACCAAAACTGCACACAGTACTCCAGGATGTCGCCAAGTATGGAAGGTTTGAGTTATAAAAAAAGGCTGGAACTTCTCTCACCAGAGAGTTGGAGGGTGAGAGGTGACCTTGTCGAGGTTTGTAAATTCATGAGGGGTTAATGGTAAATGTCTTTTCCCTAGGTTGGGGGATTTCAAGACAAGGAGGTGTATTTTTGAGGAGAGAGTTTTAAAAAAGACGTGTGGGGCAAGTCTTTTGGACTGAGTGTGGTTTGCTTGTGGAAGTGGTGGATGTGGGCATAGTTACAACTTTTAAAAGACACTTAGATGAGTACACGAATAGGAAAGATTTGGAGGGATATGGGCCAGGAGCAGACAGCTGGGATTAGTTTAGTTTGGGACTGGTTGGATCGAAGGGTCTGTTTCCATGCTGTATGACTGTTTTTAGTCTCACCAAAGGCCTGTACAGTGGTGGAAAAATGAGTGCCTTACACTTAATTTTTGCATTACTTTTGCGAGTTCTGTATTGATCTGCATTTCTCACTGATTTGTTACAGGAGCTGAATGCCTGTGCAGCTGACCTATTTGAAAGTGGTGATGAAAACAATGTAGCAGAAGGGTTGAGCATAATGAATGAGCTGGTCATTCCTTGCATGCACCTGATCGTCACCAATGAGCTCTCCAAAGAAGACCTGGCTGCAGTAGAGATGATGAGAAACCACTGGTGTTCCTATCTCGGTGAAGACATGGATTGTAAGTCTTTTACTAACCATTTGTTCTTAAGTTCACACAGTACAGGAGGGCTCATTTAGCCCATCGTAGCTGTGCTGCCCTTTGGAAGAGCTTCTATTATTCCTACTTTTTCCCATGGCCTGCAAACCTTTGCTCTTTGAGCACTCATCCAATTCCTGTTCAGAATTTTCTTTCCCAGCAGCACATTTGAAATTATCATGACCGGTTACATTGAAAATGTTATCCTCATCTCTGATTCTTTATCCAGCTAATTTAAATCAGTGCTTCTGGTTACTTGCCACCCTGCTGTTAGAAGCAGATTGTACCAATCAATCCTTGAAGATTCCCAATAATTTTGGTTATCCCCCCTGTTGTGGCTAAAATTGCATGTTTGCTTAGATGGTGGTAATTTGGAAAGCAGGAAAACCATTCTGATGTTTACGTCAATAAGGAGAATCGCAGTTGAGTTCAGTTCTGTGTTCAGTAGATTCCTGGCTTTCTGAAGGGCTCTCGTGGTAATGTCCATACCCCTGAGTCAGGAGGCCTTGGTTCAAGTCCCAGAACTGTGTAATAATATTTCTGAGGAGATTGATTAGGAAATATATTCCGGCTTTGTTGTCACTACTGGTGTTGTGACATAAAGTTATTAGTCTTTCAACAGTGAAATGAAAGTCTCATATTCCCATTAGGCTGCTCTCTGATTAGAGAGAGCCGGCTGGTGGTGAGTTGAACCTAACAACCATCATGTCAAGGTGAGAAGGCTGGGCTCTGATGGTGTCCTCAGCTGGTACCCTTCTGCATTGCAAACTAGCTGTCCAGTTAACCAGAATAACAAACTTCTCAACAATAACTTTATTGTAATTTGGACCTAAATACTTTTGCTTGGCAAGCTTTGATGTACGGAATAATAGCCATATTTGTTTGTAAAATTGTATCAGTTGGCAATTGGTATCAATGTGTACGTCAAAATATCTGAGCCTTCACCTATGTCACTAAAATCAAAACTTTGCCAACGTCCCCAATAATCATCGACTACTTACCCTATAATCATGTCCAATAAGCCAGAGACTAATTGTGGATATACTGGCGTTATCTCTGTTAAGCATCTGTTGCCTGTAAATGCCTGGTCCTTTGCAGATTGTTCACAACAAGCCTGCTTCATGTATGATCGATGTATCACAAGGACATTGGAACTTGTTGGCTATGGGCAGAGCTTGATGGGAAGATGATCGAAGTCAAACTTGAGAATGCTAATGGTTACTTGCCACGTTCTAGTGAAAGGTCATCAGCTCTTCCATCTCTGTTCCCCTCGCCATCGAAACAGTCTGAAATACTGAGTATTTCCAGTACTTTTGTTTGTTGTTTATTTCAGATTTCCAGAATCTCCTAGATGTAGGAATACTCATCCATATTTTGAAATCCGTCTATAGCCTCTGTTCTATATCTCTTGACCTCATCTAGCCTTATAACCATCTGAGATTTATTTGCTCTTCCAACTCTGGCCTTTTGACACTTTACTTATTTTCTTTTAATAGTCTACCATTGGCAGCTATTCTTCCAGCTGCCTATGTCCAAAATTCTGGAATTGCTTTCTGCCATGCTCCTCCTTAATTTCCTCCTTTAACAGGAGAGATCGAGTGAATCCTTAGAGTATAAAGGCAGCAGGAGTATACTGAAGAGGGAAATCAGGAGGGCAAAAAGGGCACATGCAATAACTTTGGCAAACAGGGTTAAGGAGAATGCAAAGGTTTTTACAAATACATTAAGGACAAAAGGGTAACAGGGACAGAATAGGGCCCCTCAAAGATCAGCAGCACAGCCTTTGTGTGGAGCCGCAGGAGTTGGGGGAGATACTAAGCGAGTATTTTGCATCAGTATTTGCTATGGAAAAGGACATAGAAGATGAGAATGTCGGAAAATAAATGGTGGCATCTTGTAAAATGTCCATATTTCAGAGGAGGTGGTGCTGGATGTCTTGAAATGCATAAAAGTGGATAAGTTCCCAGGACCTGATCAGGTGTACCCTAAAACTCTGTGGGAAGCTAGAGAAATGATTGCTGGGCCCCTTGCTGAGATATTTGTATCATCGATAGTCACAGGTGAGGTGCCGGAAGACTGGAGGTTGGCTAATGTGGTACCACTATTTAAGAAGGGTGGTAAGGACAAGCCAGAGAACTGTAAACCAGTAAGCCTGACCTCAGTTGTGGGCAAGTTGTTGGAGGGAATCCTGAGGGACAGGATGCACATGTATTTGGAAAGGCAAAGACTGATTAGGGATAGTCAACATGGCCTTGTGAATGGGAAATCATGTCTCACAAACTTGACTGAGTTTTTTGAAGAAGTAACAAAGAGGATTGATGAGGGCAGAGTGGTAGATGTGATCTATATGGACTTCAGTAAGGCATTTGACAAGGTTCCCCATAGGACACTGGCTAGCAAGGTTAGATCTCATGGAATACAGAGAGAGCTAGCCATTTAGATACAAAATTGGCTCAAAGGTAGAGGGTGGTGGTGGAGGGTTGTTTTTCAGACTGGAGGCCTGTGACCAGTGGAGTGCCATAAGGATCGGTGCTGGATCCACTACTTTTCGTCATTTGTATAAATGATTTGGATGTGAGCATAAGAGGTATAATTAGTAAATTTGCACATGACACCAAAATTGGAGGTGTAGTGAACAGCAAGGAAGGTTACCTCAGATTACAACAGGATCTTGATCAGATGGGCCAATGGGCTGAAAAGTGGCAGATGGAGTTTAATTTAGATAAATGTGAGGTGCTGCATTTTGGGAAAGCAAATCTTAGCAGGACTTATAAACTTAATGGCAATGTCTCAGGGAGTGTTGCTGAACAAAGAAACCTTGGAGTGCAGGTTCATAGCTCCTTGAAAGTGGAGTCACAGGGAGATAGGATAGTGAAGAAGGCATTTAGTCTGCTTTCCTTTATTGGTCAGAGTATTGAGTACAGGAGTTGGGAGGTCATGTTGCGGCTGTACAGGACATTGGTTCGGCCACTGTTGGAATATTGCGGGCAATTCTGGTCTCCTTCCCATTGGAAGGATTTTATGAAACTTGAAAGGGTTCAGAAAAGATTTACAAAGACGTTGCCAAGGTTGGAGGATTTGAGCTACAGGGAGAGGTTGAATAGGCTAGGGCTGTTTTCCTTGGAGCATCTGAGGTGGAGGGGTGACCTTATAGAGATTTGTAAAATCATGAGGGGCATGGATAGGTAAATAGACAAAGTCTTTTCCCTGGGGTGGGGAGTCCACAACTTAGAGGACAAAGGTTTAGGGTAAGAGGGGAAAAATGTACAAGGGATCTAAGGGACAACTTTTTCACGCTGAGGGTGGTACGTGTATGGAATAAGCTGCCAGAGGAAGTGGTGGAGGCTAATACACTTACAACGTGTAAAAGGCATCTGGATGGGTATATGAGTAGGAAGGGTTTAGAGGGTGCTGGCAGTGGGACCAGATTAGGTTGGGATATCTGGTCGGCATGGATGAGTTGGACCGAAGCATCTGTTTCTATTTGTGAGTTTTGAGAAGATTTGTTGCTCAGGTTGAGATTCTGGATGTATGTTTGCTCGCTGAGCTGGAAGGTTCGTTTTCAGACATTTCGTCACCGTACTAGGTAACATCTTCAGTGAGCCCCTGTCCAGAGGCTCACTGAAGATGTTACCTAGTGTGGTGATGAAGCGTCTGAAAATGAACCTTCCAGCTCAGCGAGCAAACCTACATCCAGGTCTGTCTCTATGCTGTACATTTCTATGACTTTCTAAGATGCTCCTTAAAATCTGTCCTACTACAATCCTTTTGTGATGTGCTAATATTCTCCTAAAACCAGCAGATTGGAATGTATAATCCAAGATAACACTGCTTAGCAGTCCTCATGGAGTATTGCATTATGTTGTGCCGGCTGAAGTGGTTCAAGTAGATCTATAGCACTGTGGAACAAGACGTTGTCTTAATGTCTTCACAAACATTCATCCTTTAGCTAAACTTTCTACCAAAAACACCAGCTATTCCTCTAGGTTGGCCAAAATCCACTTATTTGCCTGGACTTGTAATTTATTGGATGTGAATTGTTCTGGAGGTATTCTAAGAATGTGTCCTGTTAAGACAGGGTTGCTGTTTATGCCTGAAGGCTTGACATTGCACTGAAATTGAAATTTCTTCCACAGCCAGACTGCAGGAGAAACTCACCGAATTCCTCCCAAGGCTTTTGGACTGTTCTGCTGAGGTTCGAATCCTAAGAGAACCACCGAAGATTCGTCCAAATTCGCCCCATGACCTGTGTAACAGGTTTGCTGCAGTCATGGAGTCAATTCACAGCACGTCGCCTGTTACAGTCAAGTAGCTCCTCCACCAGATAAGAACGCCAGACTGGAATTTTAAACACTGGACCCATTGAATTGTGTAGCCTTTGTGTACCAAAGCCCTTGTCAAGCACTGATCCTGCAATAAATTGTCAATCACTGTTATCTGTTACATCAGGACAGGGGGTGGGAGGGTGAGAGTGGTAATGGTTCGATGAAATATAGCGTGCCTTCCTTTTCATGTGACTTCTTCTTTTGTATTTGTTGTGCAATAAATGTGTCTTCTGTTTTATTTCCCAGCGGTGTGTTTTGTTATTTTAACAAAACATCATGATATTTTTATATCGACACAAACCACAACTAGTGGATAGACGAACCCTGCGAAAGGGAGTAGGTCATTCACTTGAGCAGTTCCACTTGCAGAGCAAACTTGATAGACCAAAAGACCTACCTCTGTTCCTGTATCTTACGGTCACTCCGAAGTAAAGCCCAGTACATGATCCTCATATACTGCCTTTTACCTGGCCCCCACCCAGCAGTTCAGCGGTCTTGGGAAGTAAATAAGTATTCAGTATTTAAAGAGTTAACTTAATCAGCTAGCTAGTGCCTAGCTCTACAGAGCATGCTTTGAAATCTTTCCATAAATCCTCACACTGAACATTCTCCTGCTCTTTGTTCCTTTTTATCGGCCAGTATTTGCTTGTGCGTTACAGTTGATTGATTTTCACAAGGCCACTGTTTCCGAAAGTTAATGAAGCAGATATTCTCATTGTTTTTAAATCTCACCATAGGTTCCTCTCTACAACACTCTGCCCACTTCCCCTCAGTCTCCCCTCCTGCATACCTCAAGACCTACGCCACTCCAGGTCATCAATGCTCTTTTAATTGAAGCCTCCACAGTTAGTGGCTGTGCTGAAAACCCTTTTAGCCACATAAGCTACAGAACTCACTTATTAAACCTCTCTTGCTTTCCCTCCCACTTTCTCCATATCTCTCTCTCTCTTCTCTAAGCTGCCCATTAAAACATACCTCTTCACCCGAGCTTTTGATCACCTGTCCTAATATCTGAATATGTGGCTCAGTGTCAAATATTTCTGATAACGTTCCTGTGAAGTGCTTTGTGACATAATTGCACATTGTTATTGATGATGTGCGTTTGTAATCACAACATGCAACAAATTAGAAGAAACTCACAAACACATAAACAACATCCTTACCGGTATAAAGCTCACCAAAGAGGAAGAGAACAATAACAAAGTCCCCTTCCTGGACATCACAGTAGAACAAAAAGCCAATGGAGAACTGCAGAGCAGCATCTACAGAAAGCTACTCAACTGCAGGAGCAATCATCCCAACACCCAAATACGGAGCCATGTCAGGACATTATTTAAATGAGCCATAACATGCTGCAGCACCCAGGAGCTACAAGAAGCCAAGGATAAATACTCATACAATGTATTCAGGAACAATGGTTACCCGATAAGTGCAATCTGTTGATTCCTGCAGAACAGACCTAAACAAGAAGACACAACATGCCCAGAGACTCTAGCTACCCTGCCATACGTTAAAGATATCTCCGAAAGGATGACCAGACTACTTCAGTGCCTAGGCAACATGGTAGCCCACAGACCTACCACCACAATGAAACAATTCCTGAAGAATTTAAAGGACCCTGTACCAACAACCAGCAGAATGAATGTTACATACAAAATACCCTGCAATAAACATTATATTGGACAGACTGGCAGGAAACTACCCACCAGGCTACATGAGCACCAACTAGCCACCAAAAGACATGACCAACTATCACTGGTATCCATACAAGCTGACAAAGAGGGACACCAGTTCGACTGGGACAGCACATCCACCCTGGGACAAGCTAAACAAAGAGAATCATAGGAATTCCTAGAGGCCTGGCATTCAAACCAGAACTCCATCAATTGGCATATTGATTTGGACCCCATTTACCAACGTCTCAGAAAAAGAACCCACCACAACAGACCAGGACACACACATAGTAAGCGGCACGGTGGCACAGTGGTTAGCACTGCTGCCTCACAGCGCCTGTAGACCCGGGTTCAATTCCCGACTCAGGCGACTGACTGTGTGGAGTTTGCACGTTCTCCCCGTGTCTGCGTGGGTTTCCTCCGGGTGCTCCGGTTTCCTCCCACAGTCACAAAGATGTGCGGGCCAGGTGAATTGGCCAAGCTAAATTGCCCGTAGTGTTAGGTAAGGGGTAAATGTAGGGGTATGGGTGGGTTGCGCTTCGGCGGGTCGGTGTGGACTTGTTGGGCCGAAGGGCCTGTTTCCACACTGTAAGTCTAGTCTAATCTAATCTAAGCGGGACAGAACACCAGCACTTCACCGGAGGTTCACTGATGATGTTACCTAGTATAATGACAAAATGTCTGAGAACAAATCCACCAGCTCAGCGAGCAAACTTACAACCTGATGTGCATTATTTTTGAAAATAAAAAAATTTTCATTGGTAAAAAATGATAGAGCAATCATCAGAGCAAAACTCTGACAGCTAATAACATGTAACATACCTCTGTCCTGTAAAACCTGAGATAGTTTAATGTCTGAACCACCTATGCAATGGTAATAATCAGTTAACATGATACAATGCAGTTGCTGTTTGCTGGTTATTCGAATAAGATATTTACTGGCCTGAAATAATTGTAATAACTTCAGTTACAGAGAAAGCAAATTATCGCAGCTGTTGAATCATTGAGTACAGAGGAGGCCCTTTGGCCCATCACATCTGTACAGCCAGAGCTAAATTAAACCTACCACTTTTCAGCACTATGAACAGAGCCTATGTTGTGACAGGTAACACCCTGGTGAATCTTCTCTGCATTTCCTCCAGTTCAATCACATCCTTCCTATAGTGCAGAGACCAGAACGGCGCACACTACTCCAGCTGTGATCTAATCAAAGTTCTGCACAGTTCCAATATGAACTCCCTGCTCTTTTAATCTATGCTTCAACTGATAAAGGCAAGGCCTTTTTAACTAGCATATTCACTTGACCTGCCACTTTCAGGGATTTGTAAACAACTACACAGAGATCCTTCTGATCCTCTGAGCTTCTGAGTGTCCTGCCATTCATTAGAAGAAGTAACAAGGTAGTATTCAAAATGGTTCATCTCACACTTATCAGGGTTAAATTCCCTCCACCTGACCAACTTATCCATCTCTTCCTCTAACCCAAGGCCATCTTCTTCACTGGCAATCTTTGCGTAATCCGCAAACTACTTAGCAAACTCTGGCCCCAACTCAATTGAAGAGGCTGAACTGAGAATGTTGTTCACAGAGGTTTTGAGGATAGGGGTACCATGGACTGTAAAGGTGCAGTGTATGGTGTTCATCATGTCTGGAGTTGACTGAGTGATAGAGAAGAAATAGCAGGAGTTGCTCAAGTGAGGATGCTGCGTGACTTTAAGGTGAACTGGGATTCTCTTGATGTTGTTCTTGCTCTGCTCCTTCATGAAGCCAGAGGTACTGTTGATTTGGTGACTTTACATGGAGCACATCCCGTCAACTATGTTGGTCACTAATGGTGCGACTTATTAGAAATCCAGATATAGCTAATTGATCATCAAAAAAATGAGTAAATGACACTGTAATAGGGCTTGAGCTAGCAATACACATATTTACTGGTGAACTTTGCTAACGTTAAAAGGAAAGCTCTTTCTATGGATTACCACCTTACTGTGGTGGAAAGGATTGAGTATTCAATTGATACTGAGATGGACACCATCAGTTCTCATTTCCTGGTCATGCCACCAATGACAGTAAATTCAGAGGGGAGCAACCAGACAAAGTTCACTCCAAAACAAGTCCTCAATACTGAAGATATTCATGTGATATCAAGAGCTGCACTGGTGGATACAGGCCGCAACACTAGGCAGATCCACTGTCATCTAGGTTTGTTTGCCACTGGAGTAGAATCTTGGAGATAGTGTGGACTGCAGATGCTGGTGAGTCAGAGTGGGTGAAGAATGGAGTTGGAAAAAGCATGGCAGGTCAAGCAGCATCAGAGGAGAAGGGGAGTCGACATTTCAGGTCAGAACCTGTCAGCAGGACTGGTAAGCGGAGTCGACTTCCCTTCTCCTCTGATGCTGCTTGAGCTGCTGTGCTTTTCCCAGCTCCATCCTTTATCCACACTAGAGTAGGATCTTCTGTCAAACACTGTGTTGGCTGATATGCCTACAGTTAAAAGATATCACGCACCAGGCATCTGCCATCTAGCTAAAGATGGAAACAGCATGTGCAAGGGTCTGAATAGCGGAAGATATTTGTTAAGTAAGTATCTTTGTAAAATATTTTATTTCAGGTATTTTGTACAGTTATCTTCTGGTGAATTATATTGGGACATGGTTTCCAAAGTTGGAATAATTAGATCCAGCAACCTGTTAGTTTTGACTTTTGAAGTTAAGCAGGCAACTGGGTTTTTGAGGAATAAGAAGTGATCTTATTGAAACATGTACAAATCCGAAAGGCGAGTACAGATAGATGTCAAGTGGTGGTTTTCCTGAGCTTAAGAATGCTCTATTTCCTGTTAAACATTTGTTCAGAACCAGACCTTCTCCAGCAGAGGGCATTGTGAGCTTAGAGCAGTGGATAGATGCCAACACTGAAATTTAACCATTAAGTCTGCTTTTATTAGAATTTTCAGTTATTGTAAAATCAGTCATAACATGATAGCAAACACAACAGCTCTCATTTAATTTTCCATAATATTTTCTGGCTTTTAGTATTTATATTTTATAATTAACTGAAGTCCCTCAAGCCTAATTCATTTTTACTATGGAAAAGTTCACTGGCCGACTGATGGCAAGGCTTGGAATTGAACAGATTTGAATCTTTGTTTTTCATCCATTTAAACTTTTTTTAATTTGAATTGAATTTAGGAATTGTTGGAAGAAAACCCAAAGTCCAACTATTTCACCTTTTGCTCTCATGATAGTTGCATTTTGCGATAATGAAGTCATTAATTAATCATACTAACTTGTCTCAGTCAATTAGTCTACAAATAGAGCCAGAAATGAGCGGAGGTAAATAGCCAGTGATTGAAGGGTTCAGAAACCGTAGGTGCAAAGTCACTTGAGCCTCTCAATTCTCACTACACTGATGGCATATCATGTTTTCATACACTGGACCCATAAGCATTATTTCCTCAACAAATAAATTTGCACCAGCAGTTAGTGTTTCTCCACCGTAACCCTCCCCCCACCCCAACCCCCCAACAGTGTCATCTGTCAGATTGATCTCTCATTTGCTGAGGAAGTAGCTCCACAATCATAGACTTAAAGCTATTTTATATAGTAGTCCCACTTTGCTTCACTTTCTGGTATCTTACAGATTTCTACTGTTGGACAAGATGAATCTGAAAATATCTGAGATTGTGCTGTCCACAAAAAATCATGACAAGTCCGACCTGGCCAATTGCTACCCGATCAGTCTACTTCCAGTCAAAGTAATAAAGACATTTTTGACAGTGCTATCAAGTGGTAGTTGCTCTCTGATGATCTGCTCAATGTTTGGGTCACATCAGGGCCACTCAGCCCCAATTCAAACTTTGTCCAAAGCTAAACTTAAGGATGAGCTCAGTGTGACACCAAGCCAACCTGGATGGCAACAGTGAGTCTGGACAAAACTGGAGCCAGTGGGAATCAGGTGCAAAACATTTCATCAGTTGGGGCCGGGGCTTCCACCTCCCTTCTCTCATTCTCTACAAAGTGGGCACGTAATATCCAGTTCTTAACTCTCCTCTTTCACTGTGCTCAGATCCTTATACTATTCCAGGCTGAGCTGCTATACCTCTCTGGGTTAGAAAATTCCAGAGTCACTTGAGACTCTCAATTCTCACTACACTGATGGCACATCATGCTTTCATACACTGGATTCAAAAACATTATTTCCTCGACAAATTAACACAAATTCACACCCTCTGATTAAAAAGAATTTCTCCTCATCTTGGTCTGAAGTGGCAACCTCTTTGTTCTCCAACCAGAGAAATGTTTTACCTGTGTTAATACCTCTTTGTATTGAAACCTAGAAAATACTTCATCATTTCTCCTTCCTCAAATTCAAAATACAGGGCCAATTTTCCCAATCTCTCTTCTTAGAATAGTCTCTCATTCTGAGAACAAGTCTGGTGAAACATCATTGTGTTCCCTCTATATGCTTCCTGAGATAAGGAGACCAAAACTGAACATACATCTCCAGGTATGGTCTAACCGAATTTCTAGACAATTAAAGCAAGACTTCACAACTTCTGTACTCTAATCCTCTTGCGACAAAGGCTAACATATTATTAGCCTTCCTAATAAATTGCTATTCCTGCCTTCAGCTGCTTATTAAGAAGGAGACCCAGGTTCTTTTGCACATTTACACTTTCTAACCTCTTATCACTTAAGAAATAACCTGCCCATCTGCTTATCTCAGTAAAGCGAATAGCCACACATTTTCCACATTAAATTCCATTTGCTATGTTTTTGCCCAATGGCTAAATTTGTCAAATCCTCCTGAAACTGCTTTACATCTTCCTCGCTACACTCATTCCTGCTTAGCTATTTATGAGCTAGTTTTGAAATTGTACATTTGGTCACTATGTCCAAATCATTGAACTATATTGTGAATGGATGAAGCTCAAGTACTGATCCTTGTGGTGTCCCACTAGTCATAGCCTAGCAATGGGATAATGACCCAGTTATTCCACCCCCCCCCCCACTCTGTTTCCCTAGCAGTTAGCTAATCATTAATCTATACTAGTAGATTACCTCCCATCCCATGTGATTTTAAATTTTCCAACCAACCTCCTATGGAGTAATCTTATCAAAAGCCTCTAAAAATCCAAGTACACTATTTACATCAATCAATCTTGTTAGCACCGTCCTCAAACAAAATCACAAGAAGTCCATCAAACGTGGTATTTAATTTGCAAATCCATGCCGACCATGCCTAATCAGATCATCATTATCCAAGGGTCCACAATCCTATATTTTCTAATATACTCTGGTGTTTCCCTACAGCTGATGTGAGGCTAACATGTCAAGTTCAGAAACAGAAATCATAGAATCCCTACAATGGGGAAGCAAGCCATTCAGCCTGTCAAGTCCACACCACCCCTCTGAACAGCATTCCATCCAGACCCAGCCCTCTACCCTGCAACCCTGCATTTCCCATGGCTTATCCACCTCGCCTGCACATCCCCTGGACACCATCAGCAATTTCCCATGGCTATCCACCTAACCTACACATATTTGGTCTGTGTGAGGAAACCAGAGCACCCGGAGGAAACCCACGTAGACACTGGGCGAATGTCTGTGTGGAGTTTGCACAGTTGCCTGAGAGTGAAATGCCTTGGTCTCTAGCGTTGTGAGGAAGCTAATGTGCTGTCCCAGAAATAGCTGTAGAAACTCAGCCGTTCTGGCAGCTGTTGTGGAGAAAAAACAAAGTTAATACTTTGGGTCCAGTGACACTCCTTCAAAACAGAAGTGTGTAGTTCCTTATCTTCTCTTTCAATCCCTTCTTATGTAATGGTTTGCTAGCTACCAATCTGCAGGAATCATTCCAGAACTTCTGAGGATGATCACCAATGCACCAACTATACAGCCACCTCCTTCAAGGTTCTTGGAAATAGAATCTATTCCTTGCGTCTGCACCTAAGTAAAGCTGTTACAGCTCGAGAATTTCTCAATTCTGATAAGAGACTGTCAGCCTGAAATCTTGTTCACTGATTATTCTCTTATCTCTCTCTGCTGTCACTGGCTGACCTCTAGTGTGTATATCAGAATTTTTGTGTCATTTTATTACTGGGGGGATCAACTTCACTTTACTTTCTGGAAATAAAACAACAGATAAACTGAAAATGAAACAACAGACATTCTGAAGATCTGCAAACAAGACTGGAGTGCTAATGATTTTTATGATGCACAAGGTGCAGTTGCTGGGGAAAAAAACTTCCAAAGACATTGATATCAAATTAATGTGCCTGTGAAGGAGGAGATTAAGAAACTCTAATGCCCATAACAAATTTTCCATTAGACTCCTGCCCCCAAATTGGTGTATGCCTGAGTGGAGTGATTACTGCTTTTAAATGTACAGTACTTGAGAAGATGTGAAAATTTACCCCAAGGTATTAACTTATGAAAATTATCAATGGATATACTTCAAGTGTAAGACCTGTCTCCACTTATTTGCTTGAGGCAAACACAATTTAATTACACTTTCTGCAGCAAAGAGTGAATTTCAAATCAAGTCATACTTCGCCTGGGAATAAATTAGCACGCTGACATGACCATGTTGGTCATTCTTGTTTCAAATGAGAAGCTGGAAAGTAAAAACAGTCAAAATTATTTCTAAGAGACTTTTAAAGCAAGAAGGGATATCACCAGGAAAAAATGTTTTGGGAGGAAATTGAGAAGGCATACAGGAACTGAGCAGATTTGTTATTGAGATGGGTCAGATGTACAGGAAAGTGGAGAGGATTAGAGAGTAGCTCACAATTAAGTGAGTGTTGGTCATGGATAAGAGAAACTGATTCACAAAATGTATGTGCAATAACTTGAATTGAGGTCAAGAATCGAGAAATTGGGACCAAATTAAACTATAGCTTCCTTATCTTTCTGCTAAAAATGTATTATAATTTAAAAATAGCTTGTACTTACATAGAACCTTTCATGACCTCCCAACTCTCAACATTTGTGATTATAATGGTCTGAATAAGTGTTCATGAAGAGTCATATCAGACCTGAAATGTTAACTCTGTTTCTCTGCCTCCACAGAAGCTGCCAGACTTGCCGAGGTTCTCCAGCATTTTCTGTTTTTAAGTTGACAGGGTATTTAAATTATTCACATCCAGTTTCTCTGTCAGTGTTGTGAATTGCCAATTGAACTGTACCATTGCTTAAGATGTAGCAATTTCAAGATAAAACTACCTCAGAGGAACCTCAATTATCCAACATTCGATCGTCTGATTTCTGGATTATCCGAACAAGTTCGCAAGGTCCTGATGCTTGGCTAAAGTGTATTATCCAGCACCCGATTTTCCAAACATTCATTATCCAAACAAAATACTCCCTGCCCATGTCACTTGGATAATCGAGGTTCCTCTGTTATTATAATGTCTCCTTTTCAAAAACAGCAGTCAACACAATTTAGTAATATTTGGCAAACTTTCTGCAGCATTACTTGGTGTGGTTTGAACTTTGCACTAGTGGCTGATTACTATAATGACTAATCACTATAGTAATGAGGGTCTGGAGTCATGTGCATTCCAAACCGGGCTGGGATGACAGACCTCCCTCCCTGGAGAACGTAGTGAACATTTTGAACGTGAATGTTTCCGTTAGTCGGTTTGTGCAGGGCACTATTTTAAACTTTGTCAATGACACATATCTTCGATGTATTGTTGTAAACTGTATCCACCACTGTTAGACTTTTCAGGACATTGACACTTTGGTGATATGGCTAGATAAGTGGTTGATGAACTATAACACGTAGAACTACGAAATGATGCATTTTGGTTGGGAAGGCAAGCATTGGAAATATAAGCTAAAAAATACAATTTTCTCAAGGCATTCAGTGCGCTCCTAAGTGAACCTTCTCATTTTGATTAGTCAAGAGTAAGGGATTTTTATTAGTTACCTCTTCAGGGATGCTATGAGAAATCGTTAAAGTCAAACTGTGGCTAAGTACAATGGTTGACCATTAGGGGTCAGGATTGTTGCATGGAGCCACGTTTACAGGGTGATGTAACGAGTTTGGATATTGTTGAAAGGCCCATTAAAGATGTTTCATTTATCAAACCAGAGAGAAATGACAGAAGCACAAATGTTGCTGTCTATTCCATCATGCTTTCCACTTATTGTGAATTACTTCTATCTTTGTGAAATAGCTGCGCAGAGACCGGTATCCCAACACCAAGTCACCCTTTATTTACATGTATACAGTAACACTGGCTGTGGTCAGTAGGCTTAAAGCCAGTCCCCTGTTTATATTAGTCAGCCAGGACTTCCTGATTTAAAAAAAATCATTTACAGGATGAGGGCATCACTGAGTAGGCATGATTCCTGATGAAGGGCTTTTGCCTGAAATGTTGATTTCGCTGCACTCTGGATGCTGCCTGAACTGCTGTTCTCTTCCAGCACCACTAATCCAGAATCTGGTTTCCAGCATCTGCAGTCATTGCTTTTACCATTTATTGCTCATCTTTAATTACCCAGAGGGCAGTTAAGAATCAACCCCATTGCTGTGGGTCTTGAGTCACATACAGGCCAGACCAGGTAAGGATTGCAGTTTCCTTCCCTAAAGGACATTATTGAACCAGATGGGATTTTTTTCAACAATCGATTCATGGTCATCATTAGATTCTTAATTCCAGACACTTATTGATTTCAAATTCGACCATCTGCCACGGCAGGATTCAAACCCTGGTCCCCAGAACATTATCTGGGTCTCTGGATTAACAATCCAGTATAATACGGCTGGATTAACAGTTCCAGTGATAATACGCTGGACTAACAGTGCAGTGATAATTCCGCTCGGTCATCACTTCCCCAGGTTGGCCCAGGTTAACAAACCCAGTCAAGAATCGAGGAGTCAACATGGTCCACCTGGATCTGATCACTACTGTCTGATATCAGAGATTGGTAGACTGTCTCCCTGTAATACAATACTTCGAAACACTGAGAGAACCATTTTGAGGAGTAGTAAAGAAATAATGTGTGAGCACAGCATTGGAATAAATTGAAATATAGGTGCTATAAATTTGCCTGACGGCTTCTCACAAATGCTCGTTCTATCACTGCTGGATAATAAGTAGAGATTTTGGTTGTGTAGAGATTTACAGCACAGAAAAAGGCCCTTTGTACCATTGTGTCAGCACAGTCAAAAACAATCACCTAACAATTCAAATCCCATTTCTAGCACTTGACCCACAGCCCTGTCTACCTTGGCGACACATGTGCACATGCAAATACGCCTGAAATGTTATGAGAGTGTCTGCCTGTACCACCCTTACAGAAGGGTTACACCTGAACATTGACTTCTCCACTTCCTGATGCTGCCTGGCTTGCTGTGACCTTCCAGCCTTCTGCCTGTCTATTTTACCATCCTCACAGGCAGTGAGTTTCAGATTCCACCAGCCTCTGGGTGAAAAAGATTTCTTCTAAAGTTTTTGACCTTTACCTTAAGCCAATGACCCACTCATTGATCTCTCCAAGGGGAAAAATTCCTTCCCATCTACCCGATCCATGCTGTCCAAGTCTTATCCAGAGATTAGGATTGCTCCCCACTCCCCAACCTTTGTTCATTAACCTTCTTGGGAGAGTCTGAATGAGATCACCTCCCAGCCTTGTGAGGTCCAGGGGATATGGCCACACCCTTGCCCAATCCTCTTGCCTGGTATTAGCTTATCTGAAGGTGGAGTGAAGAGGATCCTGAAAGGGGGAGGGAGTGCATCCTGAGGAGGCAGCTCAATTCCAATGATCACCCTGGAATATTTTGGGATGGGGAGAGAGGGAATGGGGGATTGGGGAATGACAACACAGGTTGCTCCGCTTGGGTTTCTCCAGACATTCCAGTGAAGGTCCAGTGTCGGATCAAGTGGATTGTCTCAGGATATTCTCAATCAGAGTCTCATTGTCAGAAGCCTTCCTCTTTCCCCCTTTCTTGTTGAGTTTGGGGTTCAATGAGTGAAAGGCATCACGGCAGAGAAATGTGTTGTTTTTTTTAAAGAAAGGAAGTGTTTTAAATTATTTTCTGATTTATCTCCTTGCAGCCATTTTTAACATTATAGATTACTTACAGTGTGGAAACAGCCCTTCGGCCCAACAAGTCCACACCTACCTGCCGAAGCGCAACCCACCCATACCCCTACATTTACCCCCTACCTAACACTATGGGCAATTTAGCATGGCCAATTCACCTGACCTGCACATCTTTCTGACTGTGGGAGAAAACCGGAGCACCTGGAGGAAACCCACGCTGTGACTCTTATCTTGAATTTACACCTCTTCCTGAAGAAGCAATCCTGCAGGATTGACTGGAGTCTCCGAGGAATTGCGAATCAACACCTTGGACCCTCCCTGCATGGGATATCCTGGAGGGATAAGAAAGTATAGGATATGAAGCAAAAAAGATTCAACATCTTTGGGGGCATTTTCTAAAAAAGCTCTAACTTGATCATTACAAAATCACTGGACCTGTTTGACTGGCAGTTAGTGGTTATTCAATAGAAGTCTATCCACTGCTAGTGGGAGTGGGAGCCAGGACACTGGGGATGGACATGCTGGTAAATCAGTGCGGACAGAGTATGGGAATAGGATGGTTAGAAACTATAATGAAACCTCCAGGAATACATCCAACAAGAATTGGCAAACCAATGTCTTTCCAGTAGCCACTGACTCTTTGGTAAACTGTTGCATGTCCTTCAATTTCCCTTGAAGCCTTGTCAAAGTCCACATTACTGTTGGGTAACTCTGAATCGTAAGTTTGATACTTCGCAGCTTATCAGAAATGGAATTTAGTGCTGCTACCTGTTTAAATTTTGGGACTGTGCAAAATTTCCATTGTCTGTTCCACTTTCATGTTTCTCTATTCTTGAATGAATATTTATCTGACAAAAAGCTTTAAAAATACTTCCATTTATACATAACTTCCATAACCTTCAGGATATCACAAAGTGCTTCACATCCAATGAAGCACTTTTTGAAGGATAGTCATTGTTGTGAGGTAGAAAATATGGATATCAGCTTGAGCACAGCAAACTCCCAGAAACAGGAGCACAATAATGATTTGATTTGATTTATTGTTGTCACATGTACTTAAGTACAGTGAAAAAGCTTTGTTTTGTGAGCAGTGCGGGCAGGTCATAGCAAACAAGGACAAACATAGGGTGCTTAGACAGAGCAAGACATACAGGGTTACAGGTGCACAGGAGGTTTGCAAAGCAAGATCAATTTTAGATTTTAAGTTGGAGAGATCCATTCAGCTATCTAATAACAGCAGGGAGGAAGCTGTTCTTAATCCTACTGGTGCATGTGTTCAAAGTTCTGTACTTTCTGCCTGATGGAAGAGAACATTACCAGGCTGGGGCGGGTCTTTGATGATGTTGGCAGCCTTTCCGTGGCAATGAGAAGTGTAGATGGTGTAATGACCACTTCACCTTTTGCAACGGTTTGGAATTTTGGTTGAAGGGTAAACGTTGGCCAGAACAATAGGAGGAATTTCACTGATCCTTTTTTGAGATAAGATCATGAATTATTTCATGTTCCCTGCATGAAAGGGGCCTTGGCTCACCCACAGAAGGGCATCTCCAACACTGCAGTAACCCATTGGTACTGCACAGGGAGAGTCAGCCTATATCCTTGGACTGTAGTCTCTAAGATGAGACTTGAACTCAAGAGCTGAGAGTGTTACCATCTGAGCCACACCAATGTATTTCATATATACGTGTCACAAAATGCAGCACATTTAATGTGAAAAGAAGTAATTACCTGCTGGTTACTTCTGTTGGGAAGAAGCTGAGAATTGCAAGTAGTTACTAATCTGCTGACACACTGGCCCTAGCAGTTAATTTCAGGATAAGACTAATTTCAGCAATTTGGATGTGGCAAGGTCTAACATGACTCTATCTTAGCAGTGCACTTCACATTATAGTTTAGCGGTTTTAATGCTTCCATCTGTATAACACAGGAAGCTGCCCCAGGACCGATGCCAATCCCTGCATGGGGAGTGGAGAAAAAACATACTGGACATTTTTGCTTTTTGATGCAGTCTGTACCAAAACACTACCTGGGTCAACAGATGTTAGAACATTAGAGTCGCTGGAAGGTCAAAGGTGCAGTCACGGGTTACATTGACCATGGAGAGTAGTTTCAGTGCATTCAGTCATCTTCAGCTCATGTACCGAAAGACTAATTCATCTCTACAATCACTGGTATTTCTAGAGCTAACATGACAGGTCGAATATCGGCTTCATTGAACATTTTGAGGGTTTTGTAAGTTAATTCCTCTTAGCAGCAGTCGAACTTTCCTTCTTTTCCCACAACCTTTCCTCATGTTCTGAAGGTTGAGTCTTATACATTTCCACAGCTATTACCTGCCGTCCAGTCTCCTCAATATTCACCCTAAACCAAGAGGAACTTGAGAATTAGGAACAGGAGTAGGCTATTTGGCTACTCAAGTTTGTTCCACCATTGGATACGATTGTGGCTGGTTGGTTTGTGGCTTCAACTTTACTTTCCAGTCTCTCCCGAATATCCCTTGACTCCTCTGTTGATCAGGGAGAAAGTGAGGACTGCAGATGCTGGAGATCAGAGCTGAAAATGTGTTGCTGGAAAAGCGCAGCAGATCAAGCAGCATCCAAGGAGAAGGACAATCGATGTTTCGGGCATGAGCCCTTCTTCCTCTGTTGATCAGTAATTAATCAGCACCAACAACTTAATTTCAATACAGCACATTTACCATTGTACAACATCACTATGGTTCCAATCAGCCAGTGAAACTGAAACCAAGACATCTTTCTTTGTGGATAGAGTTTATTAACTGCACAGTCTTGCAGGTCTTCCCATACTCCAGTCCCACCAGCTATCTCTTCAGATCCACTCAATCAATTGATTAATCAATTAAGTTCAACTGCACACTTAATTACTTGCTATATCATCATTAAATGCCCCCAGGTGCTTAATGAACAATTGGTAAAATATGTTCTGCTACTTTGTCACTGAACTGCAGAAGGAGAAATCAGGACAGATGACCAATAGCAAAGAGGTACGTTTGAAGGATCATTTTAAAGAATGGAAGCAGACAGATTCCAGGGAAAGATTTCCACAGAGTAGGATGAGGGCAAATGAATTGAATTGAATCGAATCAGGCTTATGTACTCACATGAGGAGAGTGAACAGATTACAAGTCACCACTTGTGTTGCTACCTAGATTCTTGAGTACAAATTCTTAGGAAGAAGTACTAAAAAGTAAAGATATAAAATGACCAGCAATACAGACCTTTAAAAGTACAAAATCAGAGTAATGACTTAGAAAAATAGGGACAAAAAGTTCAAAATAACAGTCCTTCCATAATAATATAATGAAGAAAAAGAAATTTGAAAAGAGAGACATAAGAGAACATTCAGTTGGTCCATTTCACGGCTCTTGGCCCGACCCCCTCCCCTAAGTTGAAACTTGGGCCGAACCCACCGTGATGCAGAAGAAACGATGGCATAGAGTCACAAAGTGAAGGTACAATTGCGAATGATGGACTGATGAAGATCAGAGTCCCACTAAATGCTAAGATTTGAGGAGCACAGAGATCTCAAAGGCTTGTAAGCCTCAAGGAAGGTTACACAGATGGGGAAGAGTGACAGCATGGAAGGGTTTGAAATGTTGAGGGCTTTAAAATGGCAACATTGACAGGCTGGGAACCAGTGAGGGTTAACAAGCACATTATTTTTGAAACCAATCAAGAACACAACGTTAATTTTATGATATAAATAAAGGAATAAACATATTTATAGACCAGTTCAGGCATAGAGCAGATGGGACTTAAATCCAGACTTTCCTGACCTAGGGGGAGGGTCACTAACACTGAGCCACAATTATGGCACCCAACATAAGGCTGAATCTCATGACTCTGAAAATAAAGATCTCATGCCTTACCAACTGAGATAGTCAGACACAGAATTGCAAATATGTCCTGCTTTTCCCATCCCAAAGCCAATGAAGTATGAAGTGCAATCACTGAGGTAAATTAGAACTTGAGCAAGCAGTCATTTAAAAAAAGATCAAATCATCTATTGCAATGGTGATCGATGGATAAAGATTGTTCAGGCCACAGAAGAGAATGTGTTCTTCTTTGAATAGTACCATACTACGTTACCCATTCGCCTGTTACAGCTGATAGGATCTCAGTTCAATGCCTCATCCAAATGACAGTATTTCTGATTGTAGTGTTAATCCTCTGGGAATGTCACCAAGGTGAACAGGCATCAATCACCTTTACAGTGTTGGCTTATGGTCCCAGGGCCCAAAAACCTACTGGCTGAAAAGGATTCCACCTATTCACCATTACTGTCTCCATGAATGCTGGCCAGACCTGCAGAATTTCACCAACATTTTTTGCTTTTATTTCAGATCTTCAGCATCTGCAGTATTTTGTTACTTTTGGAAGCCTAGTTGCTGCAGAATTCAATGAAAATACTCAGGAAGGCAACTGGAATTTGATTGCAGAAATCGATGAACCTCTACAAGTGCTGATGGTTGAAAACTTCCTTTTCTTTCTGAGCTGTGAATATTCTGGCTCACTTGGTGGGATCTTATCGGAGATTGATTTTCTCAATCGTTCTTTCAACCAATGCTTTTGGTAAGCAATAGATGAAAATAATTGCAAGTTGAGACGTCAGGTTGAGGTTGGTCAGGACGTTGGTGAGGCCTCTTCTAGAATATCGTGCCCAGTTCCGGCCGCCCAGTTATAGGGAGGATATTATTAAGGTGGAGAGGAGTCAGAGGAATTTACCAGTATGTTGCCGGGTATGGAAGGTTTGAGTTATAAAAAAAGGCTGGATAGGCTGGGACTGTTTTCACTGGAATATTGGAGGTTGAGTGGTGATCTTATAGAAGTTTATGAAACAATGAGGGGTATCGACAGCATTAATGGTAGTTGTCCTTTCCCCAGGTTGGGGGATTTCAAGACCAGGGACCACATTTTTAAGGTGAGAGGAGAGAAATTTAAAAGAAGACATGAGAGATATTTTGTTTTTACACAGAGGATATTTCGCATGTGGAATGAACTTCCTGAGGAAGTGGTGGACGTGGGTGCAATTGCAACGTTAAAAGACATTTGGATGAATATGTGAATAGGAAAGGTTTGGAGGGATATGGGCCAGGAGTGGGCAAGTGGAACTAGTTGAGTTTGGGATCATGTTCAGCATGGACTGGTTGGACCGAAGCGTCTGTTTCTGTGCTGCATGACTGTTTAATTGTTGCCAATCACACATAGTTAACGATGAGTAGCTGATGAAACACAGAACACTCTTTGTTTTATTTGCTTTATATCTCTGACGATCTCATCATGACACAGCAGGATTAGCTTGGCTCTCCTACACTGTCTCCTAATCGAGTTCACTGTTTCCAGAAATTCAGCTCTTCGTAATTTCTTTGGGCTGGGTACCAGATGCCCGCAGTGGGTACATTTTTAGCCAGTGGATACATGGTACGGATCAGATGTTGCACCATGACCTGCCTGCCCACCTTCCAGTTCACCCCTGTAATATCGCGTGAGGGGGTGTGAAAATTAGCAGCCTGCCCACCTTAAGTAAATAAATAATTGATGCTCAGTTGAACTTGTTAAAAACTCAGTTGGCCAACAGACAGATTGGGAGTGTGTTGGGAGTGGGCAGACTGTCTATTTTGTAGAACAGGAAGAAAGGAATCATACCACCTTCACAGGGTGTCTTTTGTGTATCAGATGGCAGGCTGCTTGGAGTCAGTACTTCCCAGGAAAATGAAGGGTGGTTCAAGGGTGATAGAACATCAGGTTCAATTTAGAAGATACAGTTGTGCCATTTGAAATTAATTGTAGATTATGAGGTTTTTGCATTTTGAGTAAACAGATTTCTGAACTCCTTCTGATTGTTTGCCCGTTCATTGACTCTTTTCATTTTCCAAGATAGATCCTAAATTTCAGTCCGTATTGCTTAACGAGTGCTTTTGTAGAGCAACTAAGATTTTAAAAAAAGTTGTATCAAGTCACACACATATCACTTGGTGAAAGGACAGGGATGGTTGATAGTTTAAAACTTTGTTTACAGGGTTTGGGGCTATGATCTACAGGGTGGAAGCAGACTATTCAGCCCATGCCAACCCTCCAAAGAGCATCCCTCCCAGACCCACCCCACCTTTGCATTTCCCATGACTAACCCAGCTACCCTGCACATCCTTGGACACTATGGGGTAATTTAGCATAGAGGAGAAAGTGAGGTCTGCAGATGCTGGAGATCAGAGCTGAAAATGTGTTGCTGGAAAAACGCAGCAGGTCAGGCAGCATCCAAGGAACAGGAGATTCGACGTTATGGGCATAAGCCCTTCTTCAGGAATGAGGAAAGTGTCATTCAGCATAGCCAATTCAGCAAGGTAATTTAGCATAGCCAAACCATCCTAACCTGCACATCTTTGGACTATTGGAGAAAAACATAAGGACAGCAGCGTTGAAAAATGTGGTGCTGGAAAAGCATAGCAGGTCAGGCAACATCTGAATAACTGGTGAATCAACATTTCGGGCATAAGCCCTTCATTTAAAATGAGACTTGTGGGCCAAGGGGCTGACAGATAAATGGGAGGGGGCAGGTTGCTGGGAATGCGATACGTAGGTGAAGGTGGGGGTACAAGTGATAAGACAGAGAAGCAGGTGGTGCCAATAGGTTAGACTAGATTAGCTACAGTATGGCAACAGGCCCTTCGGCCCAACAAGTCGACACCAACCCTCCAAAGAGTAACACATCCAGACCCTGCATTTATCCCTGACTAATGCACCTAACACTATGGGCAATTTAGCATGGCCAGTTCACCTAACCTGCACATCTTTGGATTGTGGAAGGAAAGCAGACAATCGTCTGAGTCTGGAATCAAACCCAGGTCCCTTGCGCTGTGAGTTATCACCAGCAGTGCTGAACACTAAGCCACCATGGTTGCAGTGAGAGACAGAGACTCACTGAGATCTTGCAGTGTCTCTCACTGAGATCTTGCAATGGGAGAGAGAGAGAAAGAGAGAGAGAGAGAGAGAGAGAGAGAAAACCACAATGTGGATTTCACCAGTTTCCTCATTTCCCCTCCCCCCACTTTATCCCAGCCCCAACCTTCTGACTCGGCACCGCCCCTTGACCCATCTCCCTTTCCACTATCGGCTCCACGCTCCTCGCCGATCTATCATATACACCTCCACCTTCATCTACCTATTGCATTCCCAGCTACCTTTCCCCCCAGCCCCAACCCCATCCCTCTCCCCCCTCCCAATTAACTCTCAGCCCTCTTGGCCCACAAGCCTCATTCCTGATGGAGGGCTTATTCCCGAAACGCCAATTTTCCTGTGCCTCAGATGCTGCCTGACCAGCTGAGCTTTTCCAGCGCCACACTTTCTGACTGTGGGTGGAAATTGGAGAATCCAGAAGAAACCCATGCAGACACGGGGAGAATGTGCAGACTCCCCACTGCCAGCCACCCAAAGATGGAATCAAACCCAGGACCCTAGTACTGTGAGGCAGCAGCGCTAATCACTGAGCCACCATTCTATCTCAGCATTTATTTGGTCAGCACTTATTAAGCTTCCATAATTGTCCAGATGGCAGTTCTCCTTCCCTTAACTTGGACCTTGAAATTTGAGTTGCTTCAGACTCACTACAACCATGGTGGCTTAGTGTTCAGCACTGCTGGTGATAACTCACAGCGCCAGGGACCTGGGTTTGATTCCAGACTCAAACTTAACATTTCAGAAATACAGGGTGTGAGGCAAAACTAATCAAGTCCCAAAGTTTGTCATCACTGAATCTTTCTTTCTCACCTCATGCTTGGCTCTGTTGTAGACTCTTTGATGGAGACAGACTAATCATCAACTGCACATTGTAACATGTAAATAATATAATGGTAGCAGGCAAACTAGAAAGGCCCCATCTGGTGATTCCATTCCTCCTAACATGGCAGTGTGAATTATCAATGTTTGGTGATACCTTGGTGGACAAATGGATTGTGTGGAAGAAGGGAAGATCCTTGCGTTTACTAACTTCAGCTGGAGTGGATGGTAAAGGGGGACATTCCTGGCATCCGTGGACCAAAGATGAGATGAAATGAGCATGCTTCCTGTTCCTCGTTGGCTGTACAATTTTAGGCAGAAAATGGCACTGAAAGTGATGGGAACGATTGAATGAGACAGCACAGATAATGGCCATTAGAATCTCCAGCACCGAGAAAGGACATTTATTTCAACTGATTTTGTATTGCTGTTTAGGTTTAACAACTCCCCCTCCTTCTCAACTTCACCACATTAGGGGTGGCAATGACTTAATGGTAGTATCATTGGACTATTAATGCAGATAATGTTATGGGGACCCATGTTCAAATCCTGCTGGAGCAGATGGTAGAATTTGAATTCAATTGTTAAAAAATCTGGAATTAAGAGTCTAATGATGACCATGAATCTATTATTAGAAACGCCCATCTGGTTCATTAATATCCTTTAGGGAAGGAAACTGCCGTCATTACCTGGTTTGGCCAACATGTGACTCCAGACTCTCAGCAATGTGGTTGACTCTCAATTGCCCTCTGGGCAATTAAGGATGTGCAGTAAATGCTGGCCTGGACAGTGACACCCTCATCCTGTGAAAGAATAAAAAGAAAGCCCATTGTGATGACACTCACTCTTTGAAAGAATTAACCAATTAATCCCACTCCCTCAGGCCTTGATCACTCACTCTTCCAATATTATTAATCACTAGCTGTTGAATGTTACTAACTCCTCTGAAAGCTGTTCAGGTCACAGCAGTCAGTTAAAACTTCAAATGCAGACAACAATTAGTTCTTAGGAAAGCGGATTAAAGGTGACAAAAGGGTAACAATTGAGGGTTTGGTTAAGAAAAAAAAGGAAGCATATGTAAAGTATAGACAGGATAGATCGAGTGAATCCTTAGAAGAGTATAAAGGCAGTAGGAGCAATCAGGAGGGATTAAGAGGGAAGTCAGGAGGGCAAAAAGGGGGACATGAGGTAGCTTTGGCAAATAGAATTAAGGTGAATCCAAAGGGTTTTTACAAATACATTAAGGACAAAAGGGTAACTAGGGAGAGAATAGAGCCCCTCAAAGATCAGCAAGGTGGCCTTTGTGTGGAGCCGCAGAAAATGGGAGAGATACTAAACAAGTATTTAACATCAGTATTTACTGGGGAAAAGGATATGGAAGATATGGACTGTAGGGAAATAAATGATGACACCTTGTAAAATGTCCAAATTACAGAGGAGGAAGTGCTGGATGTGGATAAATCCCCAGGACCTGATCAGGTGTACACAAGAACTCTGTGGGAAGCTAGAGAAGTGATTGTTGGGCCTCTTGCTGAGATATTTGTATCATTGATAATCACAGGTGAGGTACTGGAAGACTGGAGGTTGGCTAATGTGGTGCCACTGTTTAAGAAGGATGGTAAGGACAAGCCAGGGAACTATAGACCGGTGAGCATGACGTCAGTTGTGGGCAAATTGTTGGAGGGAATCCTGAGGGACAGGATGTACATGTATTTGGAAAGGGAAGGACTGACTAGGGATAGTCAACATGGCTTTGTGCGTGGGAAATCATGTCTCACAAACTTGATTGAGTTTTTTGAAGAAGTAACAAAGAGGATTGATGAGGGCACAGTGTTAGATGTGATCTATATGGACTTCAGTAAGGCGTATGACAAGGTTCCCCATGGGAGACTGATTAGCAAGGTGAGATCTCACAGAATACAGGGAGAACTAGCCATTTGGATACAGAACTGGCTCAAAGGTAGAAGACAGAGGGTGGTGGTGGAGGGTTGTTTTTCAGACTGGAGGCCTGTGACCAGTGGAGTGCCACAAGGATCGGTGCTGGGTCCTCTACTTTTTGTCATTTACATAAATGATTTGGATGCGTGTTTAAGAGGTACAGTTAGTAAGTTTGCAGATGACACCAAAATTGGAGGTGTAGTGGACAGCAAAGAGGGTGACCTCAGATTACAACAGGATCTGGACCAGATGGGCAAATGGGCAGAGAAGTGGCAGATGGAGTTTAATTCAGATAAATGTGAGGTGTTGCATTTTGAGAAAGGAAATCTTAGCAGATTGCATACACTTAATGGTAAGGTCCTAGGGAGTGTTGCTGAACAAAGAGACCTTGGAGTGCAGGTTCCTAGCTCCTTGAAAGTGGAGTCGCAGGTAGATAGAATAGTGAAGAAGGCATTTGGTATGCTTTCCTTTATTGGTCAGAGTATTGAGTACAGGAGTTGGGAGGTCATGTTGCAGCTGTACAGGACATTGGTTAGCCCACTGTTGGAATATTGCATGCAATTCTGGTCTCCTTCCTATTGGAAAGATGTTGTGAAACTTGAAAGGGTTCAGAAAAGATTTACAAGAATGTTGCCAAGTTTGGAGGATTTGAGCTATAAGGAGAGGCTGAACAGGCTGGGGCTGTTTTCCCTGGAGTGTCGGAGGCTGAGGGTTGGCCTTATAGAGGTTTACAAAATTATGAGGGGCATGGATAGGGTAAACAGACAAAATATTTTTCCCTGGGGTCGGGGAGTCCAGAACTAGCGGGCATAGGTTTAGGGTGAGGGGGAAAGGTATAAAAGAGACCTAAGGGGTAACTTTTTCACGCAGAGGGTGGTACGTGTATGGAATGAGCTGCCAGAGGATGTGGTGGAGGCTGGTACAATTGCAACATTCACGAGGCATTTGGATGGGAATATGAATAGGAAGGGTTTGGAGGGATATGGGGCGGGTGCTGGCAGGTGGGACTAGATTGGGTTGGGATATCTGGTCGGCATGGACGGGTCGGACCGAAGGGTCTGTTTCCATGCTGTATATCTCTATGACTTTTATACTTTAAAGATGAAGTACCAAAAAAAAACAGAACAACCATGTTCTAATTGCATAGTGAAACAGTTCAAAGGGCTGAATGGCCTGCTGCATGTGTGTATGGAAGTCACATGGAAATGCAAATACATCTGTCATTCCTCTCTAACAGACTAGCTTTGTAAAGTTAATTAACTCGCCAATGTTCATGTGACAACACCTTCCAAACCCACGACTTTACCACCTTGAAGGACAAAGGCAGCAGATATTTGGGAAGATCATTGGCAGTAAAAAATGAGGACTGCAGATGCTGGAGATCACAGCTGAAAATGTGTTGCTGGTCAAAGCACAGCAGGCCAGGCAGCATCTCAGGAATAGAGAATTCACCTGAGTTCCACCCCAAACCACATCCCATCCCTGACCTGGAAATATATCACTGTTCCTTCAGTGTCAAAATTTTGGAACTTCCTCCCTAACAGCTTTGTGAGCGTGCCTAAAACAAAATGGACTGTAACTTTCCAAGAAGGCATCTTATCACCAGCTTCTCAGGGGTAATTAAGATTGGGCAATAAACAAAGTACCAGCCTTTAAAACCCACATTCCATGAGTGAATATCTATTAAATTACATCAAATCTCCAGCACCTAGAAAGGACATTAAGTTCAATTGATTTGTGCTGCTGTTTATGTTTAACATTTCCCCTTGCCTTTCAACTTCACCACGTTCTATCAACATAGTTTCTGATTAATTTCTTCCTTAGGTACTTTGCTAGCTTCCTTTAAAATCCATTGATGCCGTTAGCTTTAACCTTATATGACCTCAGGCTGGGAAGGAAAACTAGCTGACTATCACGTATAATATTCACAGCTCTTGGCATCCTGCTTGAAGGCAAAATTAATTGGAGATTTTAAATACCTGAGGATACCTCTGGAGTCCTGGGCAATTTCAAAATAAAGTGCTGCTGCTGCACAACAGATGGTTTGGGAATTTGATGGGTCAGGAGTCAATTTAACCTTTTTGCTCTCAATGATTTTTCCCCTCGAGAAAGACAGAGACAGATTTATTTGGAATTTAAGTTAAGGAGGAAAGGAAAAGAAACTGAGTGGTGTTTGTTTTTTAGGAAAGAAAAGAATTTCAGGCATTTTCCTTGATGTTTCCAAAAGGGATTCAGTCACATTATCCTGGGAAATCTTTTTAATTAAGTGAAGTGCGTTCAGGTATGTAGATTAAGGATTAGGAAACCAGGAGTTAGGAAGGAAGTCTTGAAAGAAGTTGATTTTGTGAATTTATGTATCATGTATTATGGTGGATTACTGGCACTGATCATAGGACCATATAACACAGGAACAGAATTAAGCCATTCGGCCCATTGAGTGTGCTCCGTCATTCAATCATGGTCGACATGTATCTCAAACCTATTCTCCTGCCTTCTCCCCATAATCTTCGATCCTCTTACTAACCAAGGACATATCTATTCCTGTCTTAAATACACTCAATGACTTGGCCTACACAACCTTTTCTGGCAGAGTTCCACAGATTCATTACTCTCTGGCTGAAGAAATTCCTCCTCATCTCAGTTCTAGAGGGCCGTCCCTTCACTCTGAGGCTGTGCCCTCAGGTCCAGGTCTTTCCTACTAGTGGAAACATCTTCTCCATGACCATTCTATCCAGGTCGATCAGTATTATGTAAATCTCAATAAGATCTCCCTCCATTCATCTTTCTAAACTTCATTGAGTACAAACACAGAGTCCTCAACCACTCCACATATGACAAGGCCTTCATCCTCAGGATCACTCTTATGAACTTCCTCTGGATCCTCTCCTTTGATCACACATCCTTCCTTTGAAACAGGATTCAAAACCACTCACAGTATTCCAAAGTTAATTAGAGGCAAAAAAAACTGCAGATGCTGGAATCCAAAGTAGACAGGCAGGAGGCTGAAAGAACACAGCAAGTCAGGCGGCATCAGGAGTTGGAGAGGATGATGCTTCAGATGTAATCCTTCTTCAGGACTGGGGGTGGGTGTATGAGGAGCTACAGATAAAGAGGGAGGTGGGGGCAGGGTGATGAAATGGGGATAGGTGAAGACAGATAGAGAGTACAACCTGGTTGGACAATGGGAGGAATGAATCCAGTTGGTGGCAGGGAACAGTGGAAGGGAGGGGATGAGGCTGAGAAGGAAGTCAGGGGATGTGGAGACAGGTTATTTGAAATGGGAGGACTCAACATTGAGTTTTCCAATTTCAAATAGCCTCTACATTTCTATTCTTCCTACCAATGTACATAACCTCACAGTTTTCCACACTGTATTCCATTTGCCACTACTTTGCTCACTCTCCTAGCCTATGCAAATCCTTCAGCAACCTCCCACTTCATTAACATGACCTGTTCATCCACCTTTCTTTGTGTCATCTAGCAACAATTCTCTCTACTTCTTCTTCTTCTAGAAGTTGTGCTCCAACACACACAGTGACAGATGAGCCGCCAGATGCCAGGTATGTGCAATGCTGAGGACTGCCCAACAAAACCATCAGCAGCTCCAAGGGTGCTGTCATTTGTGCAACTGACATCTGCCAATCAAACCTCCAACACACTGCTACTGCTGCAAGTATATATTGCAACCTTATATGTTCGCTGTGACATGATGTTTATGTTTCTATTTATATATATGTTTATATAGGGTCAAATTGTGCCATGTGAAATCATAGAAGCGGGTGCTTTTTGCACCTCAGTCCCTGTGTCGGATCTTTGAAAAACTCAGAGAAACAGGAGGAGGCCATTCAGTCCCTCAAGAATGTCCTGCCATTCAATGACAGAAGTCCCACTGCACCAGGTTATAGTCCAACAGGTTTATTTGAAAGTACAAGCTTTTGGAGCACTGTTCCTTCGTCACTTCACCTGATGAAACAGCAGCACACTGAAAGCTACTGATTTCAAATAAACCTGCTGGACTATAACCTGGTGCCATGTAACTTCTGACATTGTCCACCCCAGTCCAACACCGGCACCTCCACATCATTCAATGAGATCAGTTGCTCTGGCCTAACTCTGTATACCTGCCTTTGGCCCATATCCCTTGATGTCCTTGCTTAACAAAAGTTTATCTATCTCCTGTTAAAAATTGACCATTGTCTACTTAATCCCACTTCTCTATTATTTCCCAATGACCCATTCAATTACTTTTCTCTCAGTATTTATCTGGTTCTTTTTGGAAAGTTACTATTGAATCTTCCATCTAACTTTCAAACAGCAGAATTGGCAACATGAAAGGTGGACCCTTCATCTTGTCTCCAGTTCCTTTGCCACTTGCGGTGAATCTGTGTCCTGAGGTTGAAGACCCTTCTACCAATGGAAAGGTTTTCACTCTTGAATCTGTCGGGCTTTTTAAACATTTCTATTAAATCCTTTATTAACATCTCAAACGGTTTCATGCACAATGCTGTGGGAGCTGCTTCCACACTATAAGGTCACCTGGATAACAAGGATTCAAATGTTTGGCTTCCTTTGTAACTGAATGATTGAGCACTGGTCAGGCCAAGATAACTCTTCCTTGTGTTCTGACATCAGGGTTTTTTTTCTTTCTTTTTTTGTTTTTTTTTCCTTTTTTTTTCTTTTTTCTCTTTACAGGGAAAACACCCGAGTGGCCAGTGACAAGCAGTGCCCCTCACATCAAAGGGCAATTCTCCTGTTTATATTTATTTTGTGTGTGTGTGCAGCTGTGAGACACAGTGAGAGACAAGGTGTACAAATCTTTATTCAATTTCCACCACCAGGAAAAGTAGGAAAACACCCGAGTGGCCTGTGACAAGCAGTGCCCTTCACATCAAAGGGCAATGCTGTGTGATCAAAACAGTGAAGGGGAGGGCAAGGACTAAATCAAAATAGTGTTGGAGGGGGACATCAGGGTTTTATTGGTAACCTGACTGTTAAGATGGTATAATGTCTCATCTGAACAGTGACATCCCTGATGAGGTGGTTACCTAAGTCTGTGAACAGACTAAAGCACACAACTGATTGACTCAGCAATGAGTCTGCTAATCCTAATCAAAGATAATTTGTATTTAACATTGTAACTTTGGCCCTTCAATCAAGTGTATGGGGGAGTTCTGTGCAGAGGAAGTCTCCTTGACTCTGCCACCACCAATCACCACAGCAAAATTGTAGAGTTACAACAATCTGCACCCTTTATACAGTAGCTATTCTGACATTTCTGGACCATGGTTTCAACTTAGTATGAATTGGAGCTGTTTCATACTGTCAGCCTATAACTGTGTATAAGAAGGATATTGACAGACAAAGGATATGAACGCAGGTGTAAAGATGCCTTCCTGCAGCAATACAGGGCTTTAGTGAGATGATATCTAGAGTATTGCGTGCAGTTTTGATCTCCTTTGCTAAGCAATACTTACCACAGAGGGAGTGTATTGAAGGTCCATCAGGCTGATTCCTGGGATTACAGTGTTGTGAGAATGAGGAGAGATTGGGTCAACTGAGCCTGTATTTTTCAGAGAGTGAATGTCATTGAAATTTATAAAATTCTGACAAGACAAGACAGATTGGACATGGAGATGATGTTTTCCTCTGGCTGGGAGAGACCACAATCTTGTGATAAAGATAGACACGATGGCTCAGTGGTTAGTGCTGCTGCCTCACAGAGCCAGGGACCTGGTTTGATTCCAGCCTTGGGTGACTGTCTGTGTAGAGGTCGTATGTCCTGTGTAGATTTCCACCAGGTGCTCTGGTTTCCTCCCAAAGATATGCAGGCTCACTGGATTGGCTAATGCTAAGTTGCTCCATAGAGTCCAGGGATGTGCAGGTGAGGTGAATTAGCCATGGGAAAGCTAGGGTTAGGATAGGAGGTTGGTTTTGGGTAGGATAATCTTCAGACTGTCAGTAAAGACTTGGTAGGCCGAATCATCTATTTCCTCACTGTAAGGATTCTATGATAGGCCATTTAGGACTGAGACGAAGACAAATTTTTTCACTCAGAAGATAATGAGCCTGTGAAATTCCCTACTATAGCAGGTAATGGTAGCCAAGGGACTGAATAAGTTTAAGAAAGAAATGGATAAATTTCTAGATGGTAAATACATCAAGGAATGTCAGAGTAATATGGCCTTGAGATAAAGTATCAGTCATGATCATGTTGACTGGAGAGGCAACTGAATGACCTACCTCTTCCTGTTTTTATTTTCTATTCTCCTAGCAACAATTTGGACTTATCACCTTTAACATAGTAAAAATGTCCAATTAAGGCTGCCCCAAACAACTTACAGGCTTCCATTTCTCAAAACAATGGCAGGTACATTGAACATAGAACAGTACAGCACAGAACAGGCCCTTCAGCCCAAGATGTTGTGCTGACCATTGATCCTCATGTGTGCACCCTCAAATTTCTGTGACCATATGCATGTCCAGCAGTCTCTTAAATGTCCCCAATGACCTTGCTTCCACAACTGCTGCTGGCAACACATTCCATGCTCTCACAACTCTCTGTGGAAAGAACCCACCTCTGACATCCCCTCTACACTTTCCTCCAACCAGCTTAAAACTATGACCCCTCGTGTTAGCCATTTCTGCTCTGGGAAAAGTCTCTGGCTATCAACTCTATCTATGCCTCTCATTATCTTGTACACCTCAATTAGGTCCCCTCTCCTCTTCCTTTTCTCCAATGAAAAAAGTCCGAGCTCAGTCAACCTCTCTTCATAAGATAAGCCCTCCATTCCAGGCAGCATGCTGATAAACCTCCTCTGAACCCTCTCCAAAGCATCCACATCTTTCCTATAATAGGGCGACCAGAACTGGACGCAGCATTCCAAGTGCGATCTAACCAAAGTTTTATAGAGCTGCAACAAGATCTCACGACTCTTAAATTCAATCTCCCTGTTAATGAAAGCCAAAACACCATATGCTTTCTTAACAATCCTGTCCACTTGTGTGGCCATTTTAAGGGATTTATGTACCTGCACACCAAGATCCCTCTGTTCCTCCACACTGCCAAGAATCCTATCCTTAATCCTATACTCAGCTTTCAAATTCGACCTTCCAAAATGCATCACCTTGCATTTATCCAGGTTGAACTCCATCTGCCACCTCTCAGCCCATCTCTGCATCCTGTCAATGTCCCGCTGCAGCCGACAACAGCCCTCTATACTGTCAATGACATCTCCAACCTTTGTGTCATCTGCAAACTTGCTGACCCATCCTTCAGTCCCCTCATCCAAGTCATTCATAAAAATTACAAACTGTAGAGGGCCAAAGAAGCCCTGTGGAACACCACTCACCACTGACTTCCAGGCAGAATATTTTCCTTCTACTACCACTCGCTGTCTTCTGTTGGCCAGCCAATTCTGTATCCAGACAGCTAAGTTCCCCTGTATCCCATTCCTCCTGACCTTCTGAATGAGCCTACCATGGGGAACCTTATCAAATGCCTTGCTGAAGTCCATATACACCACATCCAGAGCTCGACCCTCATCAACTTTTCTAGTCACATCCTCAAAGAACTCGATAAGGTTTGTGAGGCATGATCTGCCCCTCACAAAGCCGTGTTGACTGCATTTAATCAAGCCATGGTCTTCTAGATGGTCATAAATCCTATCCCTCAGAATCCTTTCTAACACTTTGCAGATGACAGACGTGAGACTGACTGGTCTGTAATTGCTGGGGATTTCCCTATTTCGTTTCTTGAAGAGACGAATTACATTTGCCTCTCTCCAGTCCTCAGGTATGACTCCAGTGGAGAGCGAGAAGTATAGAGTAGCAAGAATTTAGACTTAACTTTGTACTGTCAATTAAAAGCCAATTAAGAAAGGATTTAAAACTGGCCCCTTGCCATTAGCTGCCCATGGACCTCTGTCCACAATCTGATTACATAGCATTCTGACGAGGGAAAGTCCCCATGAACTGGAAGATTCCTCAGCCTGTTCGTTGTGGCAGTGATTATCTATTTCTGGGTAAGACCTAAAATTATTCTCAAGTTGTGGTTTCAAATTTTTCATAGAGTTGAATTGTTATTACTTCAAATTCTTGATGAATCCTCACATTTCACAGAGACGCTTTTTCCTTCATCTAAGATGAATTTCTAGAGCCCAGAGGTAAAAATAACAAAACACCAGATATCAACAATTATATTTATAAAGTGCAATTAATGTAAGGAATGCCCCAAAGGGCCTCATGTATGTATTGTCAGACAAAATTTGAAAGCGAACCACAAAAAGATAAAACAACCAAAATGACCAAACATTGGCCATGACGTAGCTTTGAAGTTTCTCAAAAGATGCTTGATTGACTTTTGTTGTCATGTACTGAGATACAGTGAAAAGTGTAGTTTTGCGTGTTCTCCAGGCAGATTGTACCACACAAAGTGCATCAGAGTCGTAGAACAGAGTGCAGAATGCAATGTTCCAGATGCAGAGAAGGTGTGGAGAGAGAGACCAACATTAACATTTGAGAGGTGTGTTTAACAGTCTGATTACAGTGGGGAAGAGGCTGTTCTTGATTCTATTTATACGTGTATTCAATATTTTATATTTTTGCCCAACTTAAGAGGGTTCATGAGTATACAACCAGAGTGGAAGGGTCTTTGATTATGTTGGTTGTTTCCCAAAACACTAGTAAGTGTAAACAGAGTCAATGGAAGGAAGGCTGGTTTGCATGATGGACTGGGTTGTGTTCATAACTCCCTGTAGTTTCTTGTGGTCTTGGGAAGAGCAGTTGCCAAACCATAATGTGATACATCCAGATAGGATGTTTTCAGTGGTGCATCTATAAAAATTAGTAAAATTAGAGAGAGGTGAAGACTTTTAAGAAATATATTCTGGAACTTAGGGCATGAGCAGCTGATCACACATTGTAAGCTGAAGGGCAAAGAAAATATAGGAGGCATTTGAGGTTTAAGCTGGAAAGATGTGGAACTTAGTGGGTTTGAAGGCTGGAGGAGAACACGAGTATTAACAAAGGAATTAACCAAGGCACTCACCAAGTGTTGCTGATTGTTACCTCTGGAATGAATTTGTGCTAAAAGAGTAAATAAAACAGAAATCTGCAGATGCTGAAGATCTGAAACAAAAACAGAAATTGTTGGAGAAACTCAGCAGGTCTGATGAATAACTCTATGAAGTATCCCATCACCAAGTCACCCCTTATTTATATGTGCATGACATAAATGCAGCTAGCACTAGAGCCGATTCCAAGAGCAAACAGAACCCCTGACACTCCTGTTTGTATGTGTCAGCCAGAGCTCCCTGAATGGTCTAGATTAACAGCCCCAATCAGGGAACTCATATTCCGTGACAATCATTACATCTTGCAGCTTCAGAAGAGGGTCAATGGACTCAAAGCATTAACTCTGTTTTCTCTCCACTGATACCGCCAGGCTACTGAGTTTCTCCAGCAATTTCTGTTTCTGTTTCTAGAGGGATTAAAGACATGAGTACTGACAGCCTTTTGAGGAGCAAAATGGCATCATAGAGTGTCACTCATGAAATCTTTGAAAACGTTGATGAATGCAACAAATGCAGTTAAAAGGTACATGCCGTCCATACAGTTTTTTTTTTGGATGCTGAGAATGATTATTTGTGATTTTCAAAGCTTCGTTTCCTGAGCAGCAATGTTATGAAGTAAATTGATCAGCAAATGGGTTTCTATTCAATTTGCTAGCCATCAGGCACAATTTGATAGCTTTACTCCTCAGGGAGGAACAGCTTGATAATTGAACAATTTATTTGCCTGTCATTTGACAGTAAGCATTCTGCAATCTCTTCTATTTCGTTGCTCCTAATTCCAAACTTGTGTCAAATCAAGATTTTGATTTGACATTACATATAGTCCTTTGCAATTACAATTTTGTGATAATTTTTCTTGTCTGCATTGTAGTAAAAGATAATTATCATTTTTTTTCAACAAAATACTGACAGGAATGCAACTTGTCATTATCTCCAAGTATAATCAGCATTGCATTTTTGTATTTCCAGAGGTGTTTCGAACCCTAATCACTCGCCACATCACAAACCATTTTCACAAGTTGAGCATATAGATTGTAAATATCATACTGCTGTGACAGAGACACTTGTCTCACATTTCTGGGCCAAAATAACAGAGATATGGTGAGAAAGTGCCACAGCGCTGTAGATGTATCGTCTGCTCGATGGACTGCAGTGGTTTATGGAGACATTTCATTGCTACATTCTCAGTGCAGTCAGAGTTGGGCAATTAATTATGAATTTGTCATAACTGCTTTAGTAGTGGTTCAGAGAAGGTTCACTTGATCTCAACCCCTGGCTGAGGCAGCAGCAATTATGGGAGCAGGCGTGACGTGCCGGGTAGTCTTTGTGGTGGTTTCGGCAGCAATTGTTCTTGTGGCAGTTGCTGAGGTGATTGTCTTGGTGATGATCATGGAGGCAGTATAGTCAGTGGTGGCTGCGGTCTGTGGGTTGGCGGGGACGGAAGTGACATCATCGTTTGCTGCAGTGGTGGTGGTGGCTGGAGCGGCCGCGTGGCTAATGGTGTCTGAGCAGTCCTGGAGGCCAGGAGAAGATTCTGGGATGTTCAAGGAATCCCCGGTTTGGAGGTAAGTACATGAATGTTTGGTGTACTTACGTTCCTTGATGTCCAATATGCTGGAGAAAAAATGTTTTTTGAGTGTGTGGATTTTCCTCAGGATGAATAAAAGCAAAAGTTCTTTTCAGGTCTGAGAGAGTGTGGCCCTGAGCTTTGTCAGGGATGACTGCAGGGAGATTGGTGGCAGTGCATGGCTGAGAGTGTGGAGTGGAGGATCTGGAGGGAGAAATGTTTCTGGAGGCTTTTGATTTATTGTCCTGGTCAGGTCCAAATTGTGATGGTCTGAATGTAGTCTGGAGTTCATATGGGATCAGTTGGGTCTGTAAGGAGATGCGGCTGTAGTAGTGGGAATGAGGCGCTGGGTAGTCTTCACAGTAGTTTCAACAGTGATGGTTTCAGCTGCGATTGTGGAGGCGGTTGTCCTGGTGAGGATTGCAGAGGCAGTCAGTGACGTGCTGGGTAGTCTTCACAGTGGTTTTGGCAGTGACGGTTTCAGCAGCGGTTGCAGTTGTCTTGGTGGGGATCATGGAGATGGTTCGTGATGTGCCGGGAAGTCTTTGTGGTGGTTTAGGCGGCGGTGTTTCTTGTGACAGTAGCAGAGGCGGTTAGCTTGGTGGTGATCGCGGAGGTGGTTAGTATCATTCCGGGTAGTCTTTGCGGTGGTTTCGGCGGTGCTCATTTTTGTGGCAGTGGTGGGGGCAGTTGTCTTAGTGGTGATCGTAGAGATAGTTTCATGATGAAGAGCTCATGTTCGAATCGTCGACTCTCCTGTCCCTTAGATGCTGAGTGACTTGTTGTGCTTTTCCAGCACCACACTTTTCGACACTTTCTCCAGATCACAACACCTTCAAGTACAAAAATGCAACTCTGATTATAATTTTAGATACTGACAAGTTGTAATCCTCTCAGTAAATTGTTGAAAAACTATGATAATTTTCCTGTGAGCTAAAGTCCAGTTTGGGCCTATATTCATTGGAGTGAAGAAGAATGGGAAGGTTATCTTATTGAAAATTAAAAAGATCTTGTGGGGATTTAATAGGGTGGACACCCTACTAATTTTTCTCTTGTGAGTGAAATAGAAACTTGGTGACGTAATTTAAGAACAAGAGGTTTCTCTTTTCAGACAGAGATAAGAAGCTTTTCTTTACTCTTAGAGGTTCATTGAAGTGTGAGATTCTGTTCCCCAGATTGAAGTTCTGTCTGAGTCTTTACATTTATTCAAAGCTCAGCCAGAACTTTAGCCAGATCAGATAGATTCGGATAGAATAAGGAGCTGGTTCAAAGGTTCAAATGACTGACCCCTGCCCTCAAGTCCAATATTCTTACATTGCCAACAATGTGTACTTCCCATGAAGAAATATGAAAGAGTTCACTGGTTTCATGCTACTCATTAAATTCAGAAATAAATAAATTAAATTCAGACCTGCTGAGTTTCTCCAACACTTTCTGAATTGTGTTCAGTCCCACTCCTGTTCAGTAATTGCAGGTTGGTTTGAAAGCTGATTGAAATCTAGTAATCAGACCATTTCTTTAAGAATGAAACAGAATAAACCACCTCATTCAGATTTTGATCAGAGATTGAAGGTCATGTGAAATATTTGTTATTAATTGAGGCTTTAAATTATTAATTTAAAGTAAAGCTTTAAATTGCACCATTTAGAAATTTGCTCATCAATCAGATTATGAATCATTTGATTGAGGAGCAAATTTCTAAATGGTGTTATTTAAGGTTTTACATTAGTGCCTGTAAGTGTCACGTAGATCAACATTATCATCAGGGAATTCATGTTAAAGACTTCACCTTTCAATGTTATTCATGAAGTAGATGCTGTGCCTTTAATCTGGATGTAAATTTGCTCATTGAGCTGGAAGGCTCGTTTTCAGACGTTGCGTCACCATACTAGGTAACATCATCAGTGAGTCTCCAGTGAAGCACTGGTGGTATGGCCTGCTTTTTATTTATATTTTTAGGTTTCCTAGGGTTGGTGATGTCATTTGCTGTGGTGATTCACAATATCTCTTTGATATCTTTCCCCTCTCACCTAAACCTATGCCCTCTTGTTCTGGTCTCCCTCACCCCAGCAAAAAGACCGTATATATTCACCCTATCCATGCCCCTCATGATTTTATACACCTCTATTAGGTCACCCCTAAGCCTCCAATGCTCCAAGGAAAACAGCCCCAGTCTATTCAACCTCTCCCTATAGCTCAAATCCTCCAACCTTGGCAACATCCTTGTAAATCTTTTCTGAACCCTTTCAAGTTTCACAATATCCTTCTGATAGAAAGGAGACCAGAATTGCACACAATATTCCAAAAGTGGCTAACCAATATCCTGTACAGCCACAGCATGACCTCCCAACTCCTGTACTCTATTCTCTGACTAAACGCCTTCTTCACTATCCTATCTACCCGCGACTCCACTTTCAAGGAACTATGAACCTGCACTCCAAGGTCTCTTTTTTCAGCAACACTCCCTAGGACCTTACCATTAAGTGTATAAGTTTGCAAAGATTTGCTTTACCAAAATGTACCACCTCACATTTACCTAAATGAAGCTCCATCTGCCACTCCTCAGCCCATTGGCCCAAGATCCCGTTGTAATCTGAAGTAACCTTCTTCACCTGGAATTTTGGTGTCATCTGCAGACTTATCAATTATTCCTCTTATGCTCACATCCAAATCATTTATATAAATGATGAAATGTAGTGGATCCAGCACCGATCCTTGTGAGGCTCCACTGGTCACAGGCCTCCAGTCTGAAAAACAACCCTTCACCACCACAACTGTAGAATCAAATCAGTTCCACAAGTAGAAAATCAATATATCAAGTCTTACATTCTACCAGGTGTCAAGACTTCAATGTCAGGAAGATTGTTTTTAGATTCGTAAGCAAATCTCAAATGCTAAATGTAATAGGATAACAACCATAGGGGATTTTAACTTCACCAATGTTAACTGGGATAGACAGTGTGAAAGGTTTAGAATGGACAGAATTCTTAAAATGAGTTCAGAAGAGCTTTTTTAACCCAGTATGTAGGAAGTCCTACAAGAGAGGAGGTTGTAGTGGATCTAATTTTAGTGAATGAAATGGGGCAAGTAGCAGACCTGAAAGTGGAGGAGCATTTTAGTGACATTGAGAAAACTCAATGCTATTTAATATTGGATAAGGACAAAGATGGACCAGAAATAGTGGTTTAATAGAGGTTGGGGGGTTAATTTTAACATGATCTGGCCAATGTGACCTGGAAGTAGCTACTTGCAGAAGAATCCTCAGTAATGGGAGTTAGTAGAAAAAGAATAAAGGTGACATTGTGGGGCTAACCTGGTCTCATAAATGTGAAGGGGAAACCAATGAGTCCTCAGAAACCTGCTGATTTGGTGACAATATTCCAGTGTGAAGCCTCTTGTAATGTTTTCCTTCATTAAAACAAAGAACAGTACAGGAACAGGAGAAAGTGAGGTCTGTAGATGCTGGAGTATCAGAGCTGAAAATGTGCTGCTGGAAAAGCGCAGCAGGTCAGGCAGCATCCTGTTCCTTGGATGCTGCCTGACCTGCTGCGCTTTTCCAGTAACACATTTTCAGTACAGGAACAGGCCATTTGGCCACCAAGCACATGATGCCTTTCTTTAGAAAACTTTTCTAAAAATCCTTTGCTTCCACATGATCTGTATCCCTCTATCCCCTGCACATTGATGTATCTGTCAAGATGCATCTTAAATATTATTATTGTACCTGCTTCTACCACTTCATCCAGCAATACATTCCAGGCTCCTACCAGTCTCTGTGTAAACAATTTGCCTCCCAAATCTCCTTTAAACATTCCACCTTTTACCTTAAACCTCCGTCTCCTAGTGATTGATATTTCTACTTGGGAAAAAGACTCCAGCTGTCAATTCTGTCCATGCTTCTCATTATTTTGTAAACCTCTGTCAGATTTTGCCCCCGTCTCCAACTTTCAACTGAGTTTGTCCAATCTCTCTTCATAGCTAAGATCCTCCAATCCAGGCAACATCCTGGTAAGCCTCTCCAAAGCATCCTCTTTCTTCTGTTAGTGTGGTAACCAGTATTCAAATTCCAAATGTAGCCTAACTAAAATTCTGTATAGCTGCAACATGTCTTACTGACCCTACATCCTGACCAATGAAGGTAAGCATGCTGTATACCTTCTTGACCACCTTATCCACTTGCGTTGCCACTTTCAGGGAACTATGGACCTGTACACCTAGATTGCTCTGTATTTTAATACTTCTAAGTGTTATGACCTTTACTGTATACTTCCCTACTGCATTATACCTTCAAAAATGCATAATCTCACATTTGTATAGATTCAATTCCATTTGCCCAGCCTAGCTACATCCTACTATATCCTCTGGTAATACTCCTCACTATCCATTGAATGGTGCTATGTAAATACAAGTTGTTGTTACTACCACAATTAGGTCAAGTTCACAAGTAAATTCTTCATCACTTGTTATTCCAAGAGTTCACTATATCTGGGCCAAATTTGCTAATGTGTTCTGAATAACTTAGCAGAAAGCATTCTTTAAACTCAAGCACCACAGATGTTGCTATTTCTTGTCTCCATTGAATAAAAACAGAAATTGATGGAAAGGCTCAGTAGGTCTGGCAGTATCTTTGAATTAGAATTAGAATAGCCTTTATTGTCACATGCACTCGAATCAATGCAGTGAAAAGTTTGTAATGTCACCTCTGGCGCCCTTTTAGGTACAGGGTACTTTAAGTGTTGTCACAAAATTGAAATAGTAAAAAAAAGACTAACGTGGGAATTCAGAGTTTAAATAGTTCAGAATGATAGTAAAAAGTATCTTTAAAGTACTCAAGTTATAACTTTTTCTCATTGAACCTGTGCCCGCTGGCCTTCAGAATACAAGGCCTTGCTGCCTCCATGTGCTGGCCTCTGTCCCGGACTTGCCTCCAGGACTTGCCGCCAGGACTCATTCCCCTGGTAGGTTTGGGCTCACTCTGCTCCTGCTCCCCGCTCCAGTTTGTGACTTGCTTCTGAGACTTGGCCCAGGTTCACTCTGCTCCAGGTACTGGCTACGACTCAGCTCCCAGCTAGAGTAGAGAGAAATCTGTATTAATATTTCGGGTTCAGTGACCTTTCCTCAGAACTGATGGTAGCTAAGAAGTGGTTGGTTTTTATGTAGAAGATAGGCTGGGAGTAGTGGGTAAGGAGTTTTTGATAGGTGGAAATAGACCCCAAAGAGAGAGAAGAACAGTTGGACAGACAAAGGAGTGGATAAAGATCAGCCTGGGAGAATGAATAGTGGACAATTAGTGGCTAACCATGGGCAGTGTGTAATAGCAGACCATGTGATAACAAGGCTTGGTGTATGGTGGTTGGGTTAAGGACATGGGTAAAGGTGCCTCAACTATTATAAATGTTGAACTCGATATTGAGTGCAGAAGGTTGAAGAGTCCAAGTGGAACTGAGGTGTTGTTCTTCCAGCTTGTGCTGAGCTGTGCTGGAGCACTGCAGCAAACCTGAGACAGAGATGTTGGCCAGGGAACAGCATGGTGTGTTGTAGTGGCAGGCAACTGGAAGTTCAGGGTCTTTTTTGCAGATAGGGTGTAGATGTTCTGCGAAGCCATCACCCAGTCTACACTTTGTTTGCCCAGTGTAGAGGAGATCACATTGTGAGCAGAGCATGCAGTAAACTAGATTGAGTGAAGAAGTACAGGTAAAGTGCTTCTTCACCTGGAAGGTGTCTTTAAGCCATTGAGGGGGGATACTGAGGGGGGGAGGAAATAAACAGGAAGGTGTTACACCTCCGGCGGGAGCATGGAAAGATGCCAAGGGACTGTGGGGAGGGTGGGGTGGGGGCAGGGAGGGGGTGTTGGGAATGAAGGAGGAGTGGACCGGGGTGTCCTGGAGGGAAGAGTCCTTTCAGAAGGCTGAGAGGGGAGGGGAATGTGTGAATGTAACAGCTAACTGATCTAATTCAGCTTTTTGAAAGTTTTCAAACCAGTTCAATTATTCAAACAGTCTATGCTCGTGAATTTCACCCCCACTCCACCACTGTACACCACTACTTACCCTTCTTCACCAGCACACAAACCACAAACCCCCACCCCACCACTTTTCCATCCCCACCATAATAATTATGTATTTCAGTGATTATCAATTAAGTTGAAGAGTGACCCTCGGTCGTGTACAATACTCACAAAAACAACCCAAATGTTATTTGCTTCAATGGGACTCAACTCCTATGTCTTTGAGATGGTCAAACCTGGGTGAAGTTTAATTGAAATGAGTGGGTGTGGGGGTGGAGGTGGATTAAGGAGTTATCATATTGAAGATTTTGTTTTAAAACTTAATGCACTGTGTCTAAGTTAAAAAAAAAGCTTGCTACTGAGATACAGGTAAATAAAACTACTTAGTTAATGTGAGAGATAACGAATGTTAGTTTGAGTTAGGATGGCCAGTCTGATTGTGTTATGAATTAAGCAGCAGAGACTGAAAATTGATTTGGACTTTGAATCCCAAATGGTGATCTCAGAGACAAGTTCAAACAAGTGGCAAAGATATTGTAATAGAGATTTCTGAAACAACTATATGCCGTTTTTACTCAGCTGCATATTATTGTAACATCGAATATGGATTTCATTATTTCTGTCTGATGGGTACATTTTGCAAGTAAGCAATCTCTTGTAACCAAATAAAAGGAATTCAATAGTCTGACACCTGTAGGGTTGCAGTAAACATTATGTATTCCATTTTCTAAATGCAAATATGTTTGAGATGAAGGGGTCAGCACATTTAATTACATTCTTGAATTCCATCTCTTAATGTGCACCTTCTAGAGTAATAGATGGCAATGTCAGAAGATGCAAAATCAGGAGTGATGCAGATGTCTTTAAGACTAATGAATAACTAGAATGATAGAGAGAAGGAGAAGGATATATTCAATTGGTCCCAGAATCAACTCCACCTTCATCTGCACACACACTGTGGGAGAATCTGCTAGTCACAGATTGGTCTGACTAGCTACCAATCAGCAAAGAAAATACCAAAAAGGAGATGTCAGATCATACATACCCATTGGGCTTAATTGAGTGTCTTTTCTCAGTTGAACAGCCAAACAATACCTCATGAATTTGGAGATACCCATTTTCATGTTTTTAAAACAAAACCCAAAATGGACAGATGGTAAGTTTGACAGCCAGCACTGGAAAGCAACTTGCTATTTTACAATAATAAATAAATTTAACAGATTTGTGCCTCACTATTTAATTGATGTGATGGCTTGCCTAATTGACTTTTTGAAGGTCGTGAATGTATCTACCTTCACCACAATCTCAGACAGTGCATTTCATTTGATGCAATCAGTGTTTCTCTTATTCATTCCTCCCACTGTGTTAGCATTGACTCACTCCTACCTGTTTGCCAGTACTATGTGCTTAATATTTACTGTGCATTTTGTGCATTTTCGTTGATTAGTGTTATGACATGGAGATGAATCTTTTCTATTAATTAAACCAAACACCCAGAAATGCTCGCTTCACCTCGTAATCTGTTAAAATGTGAGTGACAGAGAACTCCTAAATTCCACTATTTAAAGAAAATATCATTGATTTATTTTCTTACTCAAAAAGTGAGCATTAAACAAAAACAAACTTCACAAATCTAAGATCCGGTTTCTCTTAACTGCTTACTCTCTGATTCTAACTCTAAAACACTTATTAAAATTATATTAGCTTAATCACAAAATCACACAGTCTTTGTCTTCTCCACTGTCTGCAATTTTCCTGCTGATGATCTCCCTGAGTTGTGTTTTTTCATTTTACTGCAAGTATGTTTCACATGGAAAGCTACCTTTGATAGAAAGTGTTTTCTAATTTCTTTGAGTGCAAGATAGGCAATTAGCTCTCTAGCAGTTTCTTTCTCCACAGCAGTTGGTCTCTGGCTAATTAGAGTCATAGAGTCATAGAGAAGTACAGCACAGAAACAGATGCTTTGGTCCAACTCGTTCATGCCGACCAGATATCCCAACCTAATCTAATCCCACCTGCCAGCACTCAGCCCATATCCCTCCAAACACTTCCTATGTCTGCATTCTTTTATCCCCTAACATCAGATTGTCTCATTGGTTCGATGTTGGCAAAACAATGAATTCAAACTCGATTGGGTTTTAATATCCTGGGGCACAATTTAAATTTACTGATGAAGGACTTACGCCAGAAATGTTGATTCTCCTGCTCCTCGGATGCTGCCTGACTTGCTGTGCTTTCCCAGCAACACATTCACGACTCCAGTCTCCAGCATCTGCAGTCCTCACTTTCTCCTAGCACATTTTAAATTGATTGGTTAAATTTGAATTGCTGTCAAAGCTACAACCAGAATTCAGGTATCCATTTCACAGCCACAATTTCAATTGTCCAGTAGACTGTGGGACTGCCATCTAGTCATATACACAGATGCTTGTAAACTCTCAGTTCAGAATGGCAATAAATCTCTCTTAAAGGTATAGCACATGCCTTCAACTTCATAACTCTAGTTTCTACTTACAATGCAAAATTTTCATTTAAACAATCACTGCTACTGGAGGAGCTGAATATTGTTGTTGATTATACGTAAATTTTGAGTTTATTGTTCATTTTGATCTTATTTCTTTCATTTGTTTGACAGCCATGCTTGTGATGTTACACCAGGTCACGGTATGTGCCACCACAACCAGTAGTTTTGAATTCCTGGAGAATTGACAACCCTAATTCAGCCTCATTTGAATTAAATGCAGTTTGTGACACCACATTTCAAAAAAGGATGTGAAGGCATCCAGGAGTGTTCCGAAAAGATTCACCATAATGCTATGGGGTTTGATGAACTTGAGTTATGTAGATGGACTGAATAAGTTGGGACTATTCTATTCAGAGAAGAGAATATTGAAGGAGAAATTGATACAGATATTATAAATTGTGAGAGCTTTGGATGAAGTAGATAGGAAGAAACTGTTTCAGAAGATGGCAGGATCAAGAACTAAGGGCATAAACACAGAAATTGCTGGAGAAACTCAGCAGGTCTGACAGCATCTACGGCGATAAAACAGAGTTAGGATTTTGAGCCCAGTGTCCCTTCCTCAGAGATGAAAAACAGATCTGAAGAAGGGTCAGTAAACTCAAAACTTTAACCCTTTACAGTTGCTTTCAGATGTACTGAAATTCTCCAGCACCTTCTGTTTTTGTATGAAAACAACTGTAAGACCAAGTTCATTGCAGGAAAGCAACAAAAAAGTTAGTGACTAAGTCAACCACAATTACAAAGACTCTGCACAGCTAGGGACATCATCTCTGTCTCTATCAGGATCAAGAGCTGGTTTCCTCAATTCCCTGCTCAATTAGCTGGATGGCTGGTTTGCATTGCAAAGTGATGCCAACAGCATGGGTTCAATTCCTGCTCAAGCTGAGGTTATCATGAAAGACTCTCCTTCTCAATCCCTGCCTTTGCCTATGACATGGTGACCCTCAGGTTAAACCACCAGTAGCCCCCTTTCTCTCTCTCTCTGAGAGAGTGGGAGTATGATGTCTCAACCTTCAGTTTTACCCAGGATGGGGTATAGCATCAGATTGGGTGTAGCCAAAAGCAACGTCAAGCTTTTCTGAGCTGTTACTGAGGGCAGGAGAAGTTAAAAATCATAGAATAATACAATCCCTACAATGTACAAGGAGGCCATTCAGTGTGTCAAGTCTACACCAACCATCTGAAGTGCAGACCACCCAGATCCCTGTGTCAGTTAATTCACCATGACTAATGCACCAAGCCTGCACATCCCTGTACACCATGGATAATTCACCTTACCTGCACATCTTTGGACCGTGGAGGAAACCAGAGCACCCAGCAAAAGCCACAGAGACACCAGTAGAACATGTAAACTCTACATGGACAATCAGCCAAGGCTGGAATCAAAACCCAGGTCCCTGGTGCTATGAGGCAGCAGTACGAACCACCATGCCACGCTTAGTATGATGATAAAAGTGATGGTATCTTAGTAATAGGTGGCAAAAGAATAAAATCACACAACACCAGCTTATAGGCCAACAGATTTGTTTGGAAGCACTAGCTTTTGGAGTGATGCTCCTTCATCGGGTGGTTGTGCTGATGAACCACCTGATGAAGGAGCAATGCTCCGAAAACTCATGCTTCTAAATAAATCTGTTGATCTATAACTTGGTGTTGTGTGATTTTTAACTTCGTGCACCCCAGTCCAACACCGGCCTCTCCAAATCATAGTGTGTGGAAGTGAGACAAGAGGAGAATGTTCTAGAAGAGGTGTCAATGGCAGAATCTGTTGCTAGGGACAGGGCTCTGGAGGATGCTCCTGGCTCTGGTCCTCCTGGAGGGGGCGGGGCTGGTAACCACAGGCAACCGCGTCCCGACCCCATGGCAACGGCCCGGACCAATGAACGCTCTGCTTGTTAGGAGGCGGCGCAGCAAAGCCGCAGCTGATTGGCTTAGCGCCTGGAGGCGGGCGAGCGGAGAGATGGCGGACAAGGAGAACTCGGAGTTGGAGCGGTTCCTGAGAGAAGTGGATGAGATCAGTAAGAGAGGGCGAGAGAGAGAGAGAGAGAGAGAAAGAAAACAGTAAGGGGGAGAGAGAGAGAGAGAGAGAGAGAGAACAGTAAGGGAGGGAGAGAGAGAGAGAGAGAGGGAACAGTAAGGGAGGGAGAGAGAGAGAGAGAGAGAGGGAACAGTAAGAGAGAAAGAGAGAGAGAGAGAGAACAGTAAGAGAGGGCGAGAGAGAGAGAGGGAAAAGTAAGAGAGGGCGAGAGAGAGAGAGGGAAAAGTAAGAGAGGGCGAGAGAGAGAGAGGGAACAGTAAGAGAGGGCGAGAGAGAGAGAGGGAACAGTAAGAGAGGGCGAGAGAGAGAGAGGGAAAAGTAAGAGAGGGCGAGAGAGAGAGAGGGAAAAGTAAGAGAGGGAGAGAGAGAGAGAGAGGGAAAAGTAAGAGAGGGAGAGAGAGAGAGAGAGAGGGAACAGTAAGAGAGGGAGAGAGAGAGAGAGAACAGTAAGAGAGGGAGAGAGAGAGAGAGAGGGAACAGTAAGAGAGGGAGAGAGAGAGAGAGAACAGTAAGAGGGAAAGAGAGAGGGAACAGTAAGAGAGGGAGGGAGAGAGAGAGAGAGAGAGAGAGAGGGAACAGTAAGAGAGGGAGAGAGAGGGAAAAGTAAGGGAGAGAGAGAGAGAGAGAAAGAGAGAGAGAGGGAACAGTAAGGGAGAGAGAGAGAGGGAACAGTAAGAGAGGGCGAGAGAGAGAGAGGGAACAGTAAGGGAGAGAGAGAGAGAGAGGGAAAAGTAAGAGAGGGAGAGAGAGAGAGAACAGTAAGAGGGAGAGAGAGAGGGAACAGTAAGAGAGGGAGAGAGAGAGAGGGAACAGTAAGAGAGGGAGAGAGAGAGAGGGAACAGTAAGAGAGGGCGAGAGAGAGAGAGAGGGAACAGTAAGAGAGGGAGAGAGAGAGAGAGAGAGGGAACAGTAAGAGAGGGTGAGAGAGAGAGGGGGGGAGGGAGAAATCAATAAGAGATGGAGAGAGGGGGGAGATACATCAGAGAGAGGGAGGGAGAGATCAGTAAGCGAGGGAAGGGGAGAGAGAGGGAGGGGAAGAGAGGGAGGGAGAGAGAGGAGAGGTCAGTAAGACAGGAAGAGGGAGGGAGAGATCAATAAGCGAGGGAAGAGGGGGGGAGAGAGAGAGGAGAGGTCAGTGAGAGGGGGAGAGGGAGGGAGAGATCAGTAAGAGAGGGAAAGTAAGAGAGATCAGAGAGAGGGAGGGGGAGAGAGAGAGGAGAGGTCAGTAAGAGAGGGAGGGGGAAAGTGGGAGATCAGGGAGAGGGAGGGAGGGAGAGAGGGGGGAGATAGATTAGAGAGAGGGAGGGGGACAGAGAGAGAGGAGAGATCAGTAAGAGAGGGGGAGAGGGAGGGAAGTGGGAGATCAGGGAGAGGGAGGGAGGGGAGAGAGGGGGGAGATAGATTAGAGAGAGGGAGGGAGTGATCAGTAAGAGAGGGGGGAGAGAGAGAGGAGAGATGTGAGAGAGGAGAGGTCAGTGAGAGGGGGCGAGAGGAGAGGTCAGTGAGAGGGGGCGAGAGGAGAGGTCAGTGAGAGGGGGAGAGAGGAGAGGTCAGTGAGAGGGGGAGAGAGGAGAGGTCAGTGAGAGGGGGAGGGAAGGTGAGAGAGATCAGAGAGATGGAGGGAAAGAGTGAAGGAAAGAGAGCGAGGGAGAGTGAGAGAGATCAGAGAGAGGGAGGGAGAGAAAAATCAGTAAGCGAGGAGAAGAGAGAGAGGTGGAGAAGGAGAGAGGGAGGGAGGGAGGGGAGGAGAGAGGAGGAAAGGGAGAGAGAGGGATCAGTGGGAGAGGGAGGGAGAGATCAGTAAGAGACGGGAGAGAAGAGAGAGGGAAGGATGGAGAGAGAGGGAGGGATGGGGGAGAGAGGGAGGGAGGGGGACACAAGAGGGGGGAGGAGAGAGAAGGAGAGTGAGGAGGGGATTGAGGGTGGGAAGGAGGGGGAGAGAGAGAGCGTCAAGGAAAGAGAGGAAGAATGAGAGAGGGAAAGGGGAGAGGAAGGGAAGAAGAGATCAGTAAGAATGGGAGAGAAGGTAAGAGAAAGGGAGAGGTCAGTAAGAGGGGGACAGGGAATGAGACGGGAGAGAGATTGGTGAGATGGAGAGGAGAGAGAGTGAGAGGATGAGAGAGAGAGATTAGTGAGAGATGGAGAAAGAGGGAGTGAGAGTTGGAGAGGATTCACGAGAGTGAAAGGTATAATGAGAGTGGAGGGAAGATCAGGGAGATGATTAGTGAGGACTGAGATCATTGTGAGAGAGAGAGGTCAGTGAGGGAGTGGAGGAGAATAAAGGGAGGGAGTGGGATCAGTGAGGGATCTGAGTGTGAGAGGGATTCAGTAAGGGAGATTAGTAAGTGAGGGAGAAAGAGAAATCAGTAAGAGAGGAAGAGAGAGTGAAAGATCAGTGAATGAGATATCAGTAGGAGGTGGAGAGAGAGAGAAATCAATGAGGGAGAGATCTGTGAATGAGAGAGAGAGAATGAGGGAGACTGATAAGAAGGGGAAAAGAGGGAGACAGTGTGGTTTCAGTGAGAGAGACATCAGTGAGAAAAGGTAAAGTGAGTGAGGGACAGAGGGGTGGGAGAAGGGTTTTGGTGAGAAAGGTGAGGAGTAAAGATTGGTGAGGGAGAAATCAGTAAAAGGGAGAGTAAGTGAGAGAGTTAAGGAGAGATCAGTGAGGGAAGAGAGAGTGAGGAGACATCAATGAATAGGAGAATGATTGAGGGAGAGAGTGAGATAAATCAATAAGTGAGAGAAATCAGTAAAAGATCAGTGAATGAGGTGGATCCGTGATAGAGAGATCAGTGACTAAGGGAGAGAGAAAGTGATCAGTAAGTGAGGGGGAGAAATTGTGTGACAAACAGGGAGATTGGTGCTGAGGGATCAGTGAGATATTAGTAAGTGTGGGGGAATAAGTGAGAGAGAGATTAGTAATTAAGAGGGAAAGGAGAGAGAGAGTGAGGGGGAGAGAATAAGTGAGGGGACATCAGTGAGGGGGAGGTATGTAAGTGAGAGTGAGGGGGAGAGAGAGTAAGGGGGAGTGAGTGAGCACTGCATCAGTCAGAGGGAAGTCAATAAGTGACAGGGAGAGAGAGTAAGTGAGAGAAAGGGAGAGTAAGTGAGTGGGATGGAGATAGTGAGGAAGGGAACATCAATGAGGTAGACATGATTAAGTGAGACGGGGAGAGAGTCAGTGAGAAGAAGGTCAGTAACTGAAGGGGAGAGAAAGTGAGTGACAGGGAGAGAGTGAGAACATAATGGAACTGGAAGAAATGTATATTTGGCCTTTTGCTCTTCCCACCATCTGTTTCACTCACAGGGTCTGCATTCACTTCAGATCTTTTAGAATGCAGATGTTTTATAGTATTCAGCAAGGATGAGGCCCTTGGCCAATCAAGTCTGTATTGCCAAAAATATACTACTATTTACACAAGCTTTCTCTTTGAATCTCCCTGTTTAGCGAATTTGGTTGAAGAATTAAGGTCTGATGACCCTGCAATACGAGAAAAAGCTTTCCAGAAAGCAGATGAAAAGTTGGAAAGAGGATCCAGCGGAGCCGATATAGTCGAAGGATGCAAGACAAAACTGAACTGCACATTAATCAATCCAAACCCTTCATGTAGTGGACCACCCCAGCCTTCTCATCTCCCTGGTCAATATGTGAGTCTTTGATCAGATTGATTGTTAGAAGTGCCATTAAATCCTTACTTTTCATTCTGGCAGTTTGGAACAAGCATTAAAAGAGTAAAATGCTGTGAAAAAGGTTAGTGACATATGAGACTGGTTCCCTAATTAGCAGTTCTCACTGCAACCAACTGGATTATGGAAGACCAGCATGTCTGTGGAGGAAACACAGGAATAATGTTTTTGGTGTGTGTTCCTTTATTAGAAAATGTCCCAATTTATTGAAGTTTATAAAATAATGAGGAGTATAGTTAGAGTTAATTGTAGTTCTCTTTTTCCTTGGATGGGGGATTTCAAGACCATGTGAAAGGAAAGAATTTTAAAGAAGACATGAGAAGCAAATTTTTTACACAGAAGGTAGTTCACCTGTGGAATGAACTTCCTGAGTTCAGTTACAACATTTAAAGACATTTGGATAAGTACGTGAATAGGAAAAGTTTGGAGGGATATATGGCAGGAGCAGGCAGGTGAGGCAAGTTTAATTTGGGGTTTATGTTTGGTATGGACTGGGTAGGTCTGTTGCCATGCTGTATGACTCAATAATTTTGCATTTTCGTTTATGATTAGATTACCTACGGTGTGGAAACAGGCCCTTCGGCCCAACTAGTCCACACCCACCCTCCGAAGAGTAACCCACCCAGACCCATTTACCTCTGACTAATGCACCTAGCACTGTGGGCAATTTAGCATGACCAATTCACCTGACCTGCACATCTTTGGACTATGGGAGGAAACCGGAGGAATCCCACACAGACACGGGGAGAATGTGCAAACTCCACACAGACAGTCACCCAAGGCTGGAATCGAACCTGGGACTGTGAGGCAGCAGTGCTAACCACTGAGCCACCGTGCTGCCCTGTGGCAATGATGACTGACCTGTTCTTTATTGTAATAAACCAACTCAGAATAAGGGTCAAGGATTATGCATGGCCTGAATCAAATAAGGGTGAAAATGAAGCAATAATGATTATTAAACCTTTGGTATAAAGCCCTGTGCGGGGATGGATGGTGTGCCTCAGCACTTTGAAAGCAGTGCGTGTTGCAAGGGTGAACAATTTTGATTTTGAGTACAGTGGAGTCACAGTGAAGCAGAGAAATTTGACAGAGGTTGCAGTGGAGAAAGGATTGGAAACTCTTTGAGAGTAACAATTGCCATTTTAATAGAACTGGGTATAGTATATTTATGCATGGTAAGATGTAAAATTGTTTGAGATTTTAGTTTGTGTCAGGAAAAACAACTGACCAGGGTTAAATAACAAAAAACACTGATGTATTTCCATTAAATTGAGCTGTGTTCAGTATGTTTCCAGTGTTCAGGCTGTTTCTAGTGTTCACATATTTAGAACTAAGGTACTTCACTTAAACCACTTGTAATGTTGGGCTTTTGCATTTTGATAGTAATTGTATTTAACCTGGATTCATTTTGGCTCATTGGACATTTATTAGCGTTCAGAGGGTGATTAGAAATCTTTTATTCCAAAAATGTGTTTATTGTTAAAGTTTGTAAAATATGAAGTACAAATGCTTGATTTGAATATTACAGAATTTACAAAAATTAGAAATCTCTGTCATGAATGAACCCTTTATTATTATTAGAGAGCTGCAATCATTTCCTGCAAGTGGGTTCTTTCTGAGATTCCAGCATGCCATCTAATTGCTGATTGTTTGAAAATCTATTTCTTGCAGAGAATGGACAGCAATGTGATGAACCAAGGTATTGTACTTTGTCAGAAATTATTGATTTTTATTGTTGATTTTTGTGTTGTTTTGAGGCAGTAATACATTAAAGTACACAATTGACAAGTGATTTTACAGAATCATGGAATTGTTACAGTGTAGAAGGAAATCATTTGACCCATCATATCTGTACTTGTGCACTGAATGAGCTCCTCACTTTCTCTGCCTTTTCCCCATAACCCTGTGCATTTGTCTTTTTCAAATAACAATCTAATTCCATTTGGAAAGCCTTAAATGATTCTGCTTTCATACACTGTCAGACAGTGTATTCCAGACTTTGATTACTCGCTGTAGCAAAAATCTCATTATGTCTTTTCGCCTTTTGCCAATTACCTTAAATTTGTGTCCACCTGTTTTGATACTATCATGAGTGAGAACAGTTTCTCTCTACTTACTATGTCCGGACCCCTCATGGTTTTAAATAGCTATCAAATTTCCTCTCAACCTTCTTGTCTCCAAGGCAAAGAGTCCCAATTTTTTTTATCCGTCTTTGTAACTGAAGTTTCCCAATTCTTGAGCCATTCTTGTGAAACGTTTCTGTCTCCAATTGATTTGTTCCAGCATTTGGTGTTGCAGACTTCCCTCTAAGAATTGAGTTTGAATCTTAGATGTTGATCAGTTTCTCCACAACTGGACTGAAGGTTGGGAAACCTCAATCAGATACCGACCATAAAACAGCTGAAAATACTACTAACACAGCACAAAGTTGTCAAGTGTACTTCACTGTTGGGTAGTTGATGCAGAAACAGTGTTTTCTGAAGCAGGTGAGGAAGCACATGAGCTATGCTAGACATGGATGCTTGATGTTGATAATTGTACTTAAGTTGAAAAGAATTCCATCCCCCAGCATTGACATCCATACTTAACACAAAGACTCACCCAAAAGGAACATAACTTACATATGTCATAATAGGCTGGGGCCTGGGATGCTGTCTAGGTCTGCTGAGTATTCAATTGTGGCACTTCTTGTTATAGATGATTTCTTAACAGTTCTTGCGAGAGATGCAGAGTCAAGAGGGAACAGAAGAAAAAAGAATCAAAAGCTCGCCAATGGTAAGCAAGTTTGAGTGTTGTAAAAATTATGACAGAAGCAGGTGTAGGTCATTAGATAGTGAGCATCTTTTCCATTAAATCACTTTGTTGCTTTATCATATCTCCCCCATATATTACATTAATAATATTTTTGTTCAAATGCAGCTTCTTGCTGTACTTAGAGTCATAGAGATGTACAACTTAGAAACAGATCCTTTTGGTTCCAACTCGTCCATGCCTACCAGATATCCTAACCTAATCTCATCCCATTTGCCAGTATTTGGCCCATATCCCTCTAAACCCTTCCTATTTATAGACTCTTCCAGCTGTCTTTTTAATGCTATAATTGTACCAGCCTTCACCGTTTCCTCTGGCACCTCATTCAATACACGCACCACCTTCTGCATGGAAAAGTTGCCCTTTAGGTCTCTTTTTTATCTTTCCCCTCTCACCTTAAACCTATGCCCTCTAGTTCTGGATTCTCCCACCCCAGGGGGAAGACCTTGCCTCTTTATCCTATCCATGCCCCTCATGATTTTATAAACCTCTGTAAGGTCACCCCTTAGCCTCCGATGTTCCAGGGAAAACAACCCCAGCCTATTAGCCTCTCCCTATAGCTCAAATTCTCCAACCCTGGCAACATGCTTGTAAATCTTTTCTGAACCCATTCAAGTTTCACAACATTCTTCCGATAGGAAGGAGACCAGAATTGCACACAATATTCCAAAAGTGGCCAGACCAATGTCCTGTACAGCTGCAATATGACCTCCCAACTCCTCTACTCAATGCTCTGACCAATAAAGGAAAGCATACCAAACGCCTTCTTCACTATCCTATCTACCTGCGACTCCACTTTCAAAGAACTATGAACCAGCACTCCATGGTGTCTTTGTTCAGCAACACTGCCCCAGAACTTAGTATTTGGGATTGTACAGAAACAAAACAGGTTAAAACAAGTTCCATTAAATAGTAAGTTAAAACAAAGAACTGTGGAAGCTGGGGATTTGTTGTTCCATTAAGCATTAAACAAAAAAAACCCAAGCAACTGCAGATGCTGACAATTAGAAACAAAAGCAAAAATTGCTGGAAAACGTCAGCAGCTCTGGCAGCATCTATGGAGAGAAAGCCGAGGTCAGTCCTGAAGAAGTTTCACTGGACCCGAAACATAAACTCTGCTTTCTGTCCACAGATGCTGCCAGGCATGCTGTGTTCTCTGAGCAATTTCTGTTTTTGTTCCACTCAATAGTGTTTACTGACCATTAATTAAATGCACTTTATTTGCTGTTAATTTCCCTTCTGAAATTTTTCACAGCAATTTTATTGTTGGATCCAATTTTGTCTCATTCCCTGTACACCATAACTTGTACTTAGTTAGCTCAAAGTATAGTAAAATATCTTAATATGTCTTGAAAAGTGAGAATGGATAAACATAAAGTAGGCTGGTGAAGACAGGGATACCTATAACATAAAATGTGTTAAGTAGGGTTTTAAAGGTAAGTAGAAGCTTCCCTTATTAACTCATAAAAACATTTCTCATTTGACCTAATATTAATTTCCAATCTATTTTTCTGCTTTGAACATCAATATTTTCTTCTGCAGCATTGAAAGAGAAGGGTAATGCAGCATTCAAAAAAGGGGACTATGCAACTGCTGTGCAGTACTATACAGATGGCTTGGAAAAGCTGCGAGATTTTCAGGTCCTATACACTAATCGAGCACAGGTATGTGTGACTATTGCTGTTGCTAGGATTTTGGAATTTTTATTTCATGAAAATGGTTTATCGATAGATGCTGGAGAAAGGTGAGTGTTTTTGTTTCTAATTTTCTTTGAGAAATTTATTTTCTCCTTCGGGCCAGAAACCACTTATGTTTACAAAAGGATACATGGACATGTCGCTATTGCTACAAGTTGATTGTCAGAGAAATAAGGTTTATACATTGCCACATTGCAAAAATACATCAAAGCAAAATTGCTTTTGATGTTGAGTCAGCAAACCCAGCAGCTATTTTGCAAATCACCTCCTAAAACATGAGTGAATTGAAGGTACAGTTAATTTGTGTTTGGGTGGTTTTAGTTTGGGGAAGGTGGCTGCTCAGGACATAAGATAACTCTTTGCTGTTCTTTAAATAGTTCCATAGGCTCTTTAATGTTTATTTATTTCTCCAATACAGATAAATGTCAACTTAATTTAAAACTCTTACCTGAAGGATGACACACTTAACTGTGCAGTACACACTGTACTTTACTCAGCTTCCAATTACAGCCAGGACTTGTTTAAATTTTACACAAGATGTGAAAAATAGAAAATTTAAAATGGCCAAGAGAACATGCACAAATAAAGTAACTCAGTTTAGGCAAATTCCTTCAAACATGTCAACAAAGATTAGTTCAGTTATGTCAAAGTGTAGATTACAATCCCATTTTAAAAAGAAAGATAAGCCAGATAGATTAATACTGTGAACATAGTTTTCATTAGAGTACCATTATGAAAATGTGAAGAAACATAATAAAACTCTCTACTGCCAATATCAATATGTCTTGAGTTTTCTTTTAAATCAATCTGGAAGGTAAGAGTAATTGTAAAGAGGAAATAGTGCCCACCGAGACTTCTCTGTTCACCATGTTCTTGCACCTTTTTTAAAAAATGGTGTTAATTCTCTTTTGAATTCATTTAAACTGTCCACTTCAATGGTCTTTCCTGATAACTTATTCAGTATTTCTACACTTTTGGTTGATCGGGTGCTGACAGACATTTCATGCCTAATTTTATTATTATTGATGAGTCCATTAAGATTTAAACTGGTTGTCATATTTAGTTCCAGTTCCCTTGCAATTACCAAATATCTGTTTTTTGCTATTCTCAGGCGTATATCAAACTGGGGAAATATGAAGAGGCAATCAGTGATTGTGAGTGGGCCCTGAAGGTGAGTGAGTGAGTGAGTGTGTGTCTGTGTCTGTGTGTGTGTTCATGTTCATGTTCCAGTTCCAGGTTTGGGTTACTCTTAAATTATATTTTCTCTCAGCAATTTTCGTAAATGCATGTATAATCCAACAATTAGGAATTTCAGATTTTCCTTTTTCTAAGCTGCAAGAGCCTGAGGGTGAAAAATTGCACTACCTTCTATAATCTTACTGGTTTAAGATTTGTTTTTTAATCGTTTCTGTGAAGTGCCTTGGAATCTCATAGAATCCCTATAGTGTGGAACCAGGCCATCTGGCCAAACAAGTCCACACTGACCCTCCGAAGAGTAACCCACCCAGTCTCATTCCCCTACCCTATTACTCTACATTTGCCTTTGACTAATACACCTAACCTATACACCCCTGAACACTGTGGGTAATTTAGCATGGCCAATTCACCTAATATACACATCTTTGGATTGTGGGATGAAACAGGAGCACTTGGAGGAAACCCATGCAGACATGGGAAGAATGTGCAACTTCCATACAAATTGAGGCTGGAATCGTATCCGGGCCACTATTGCTGTGAGACAACAGTGCTAGCCACCGGGTTGCCCTAATATTTTGTTTGAATGTTTTGCTGTTTAAAGCCATTATACAAAGGCACATTTTTGTTGTGTCTGTGAAATGACACATGCTTTGGATTGGTCAATATTAATCAAAGATTTTTAGGCTTAATAAACAACTTACAGTGAAAGAGGAGTACATGATGCAAAACATGTGGACAAATACCAATTATACAATGAAAATAAAAGCTATACATATATTGTGGAAAAAGTTCATAATATATTAATTATAACAGTGGCCTTTGGATCCAGAGGGTGAGTTCTTAAATATCAAATTCTGACTTCTTCTATAATTTCATATCGCCTTTGTTACCATTTGATTTGAATATTTGAATTGAAAAGTGATTAATCTGATCCCCCCCAATTTAATAAAATGAATTGTTGCTACCCTTGTGAATTTCCAGAGTACAGCTCTTAACTGCCTCCCTTCTTCAGGAGTAACAGTCTTACATTTCACCAAAACATCATTTTGGTAGAATACTTGTTCTAAAATGCATTCGCTCATACGTAACTAACTTTTACAGTCAGGATTCACACTGAGTGTCACAAAACTACAGTGACTCAAATAACTTATAATCCGTGGTTTAGGCAGAAATAATTTAGGGAGACTTAGATCAGATCATGAGGAGACGTCCACGTTCTTCTTTCAGAATTTGCCACAGGATCTTTAATGCCCAGTTGTAGCATTTGAACAGGTAAAGGGTCCTCAGTTCAATGTTTCAGCCAGAAGATGGCACTAATGACATTGCAGCACTCTGTCAGCACTGCAGTGAAGTCAGAGAGTTGCACAGCACGAAAACAGAACCTTCGATCCAACCAGTTCATGTTGACTGTAATCCCAAACTGAACTAGTCCCACCTGTCTGCGCTTGGCATTTCTTATTCATCTACTTATGTAAGTGTCTTTTAAACGTTGTAATTGTACCCGCATTCACCATTTCTTCTGGAAGTTAATTCTGCACATGAACCGTCTTGTGTAAAAAAGTTGCACCAATGTCTTTCTCCCTTCACCTTTAAAATATGTCCTCTGGTCTTGAGATCCCCCACCTTAGGGGAGAGACATCTTCCATTCACCTTATCTGTACTTATAAACCTCTATAAGGTCACCTCTCAACTTCAGAACCACCTTCTTACCTTTCCTAACTGTCATCCATCTAACTGGCTGAACCTGCTGTGTAGTACTTCTATAAATCTACTAGCCATCTAACTCTATATCACTTGTCTGCTCTCAGTGTCATTAAAATCTAAAATGAAGCAGTGTCAGTGTCAGAATGAATTCTGTACAAGTCCTAAGGAAACCTTACAACTGCAGTGTAGTGCTGTTGATAGCTTTTAGTACACTTTGAATCATTTAATATGCTTCTCTTTATTTTATGACTGCAGTGCAATGAAAACTGTATAAAGGCATACGTTCATATGGGAAAGGCTAACCTTAACTTAAGGAAATATGAGGAGGTGAGATTGTTTCAGTCATTTACATTTATAGTTATAGTTTTTGCTTGCTATATCCAGTAATGCAGTCAGTCTGAGGTTAAATATCTAATTGCTTCAAATTGCTGAAGTTGTTTTGAGCATTTTATTTCTGGCCAGCAAAATGGTCTTCAATGTTTGCCAAAATTAAGTTATAGACAAAGGAACCTATGCTGTGAATAAGCTTTCCTTTTCCATTTGGAGGCTCCAGTCAATAAATGAAAGCAAGGCAAAATTCAAATAAATCAAAGCCAGGTAACCTCATAATTCTGCTTGGATATAATTTTCATTTTAGGAAATTTCCTAACTGCATTTTTTTTCATGTTTCATATTATTGATAATTTCACCATCAAGTATGATTATAATATATTTTCAAATTATTACTATTTTTATGGGGAAATCATTGAAAATATTAAAAAAAGGAATTTTGTTTGTTTATCTGATTTACAAATTAAATCAATAATAAGAGATTACTGTAATTACTGAACAGAACTGCAGTTTTTGAAATGTTGTGAAAAGTTTCAGATCTGAATAAAACAGTCTTCATTCGTGCTATCATATGCATCTGTATCTATTTTTATAATAATAAAGTGGCCTCACCAGTCAGAGAAAGAAAGAAAGTCAGTTGTGACCTATAGACTGACGAGCAATTGAGCCCTTACTCATCCAGTGTTCACATAGTCCCTCATGACTTTAAGGGACATAGTTTTACAAAGTTTGGGAGAAGATTTGTAGCTCGGGTGCTTGTTGTTGTGGTTCTATTCGCCGAGCTGGGAGTTTGTGTTGCAAACGTTTCGTCCCCTTTCTAGGTGACATCCTCAGTGCTTGGCAGGCTCCCAAGCACTGAGGATGTCACGTAGAAAGGGGACAAAACATTTGCAAAACACATAGTTTTACCTTGGCAGTGGGATATTGCAGTATGTATTTCCTACTTCCTATACAGTCTCTATTCTTGTAAAACAGTTCCTTACATTCATGAGTAATGCCAATCAAGGTAGGCTAACGTTTATATTTTAAAAAGCAAGTATTTTATTGGGTAAAGCAGCGTTTTCCCTGCACTTCACTCAATCTAGTCAACTGTATTCACTGCTCACAATGTGGTCTCCTCTACATTTGGGAATCGAAGGGTAGACTGAGTGACCACTTTGCAGAATACCTATGTTCTGTCCGCAAAAATGACTCTGAGCTTCCAGTTGCCTGCCACTTCAACACGTCTCTGTGTTCTTTGGCCAACATCTCTGTCTCCGACTTGCTGAGGCGCTGCAGCACTGGAAGAACAGCACCCCATTTTCTGCTTGGGACTCTGCAGCCTCTGGCCTTAATATTGAGTTTAAAACTTTTAGACCTTGAGGCACCTTCTCCCATGTCCTTACCCTAACCTCCACACAGCAGGCTTTATCATCTGCTACCACATACGACCCATTGTCAACTAGTAATAGACCCCATTAGCAACTACTCATTCCCCTAGACTGACCTTTACCCAGTCCTTTCTCTGTCCAACTGTATTTTGCTGTCTTTGGGCTCTATCATTACCTACCTTTTTATACCCCACCCTCCATCCCATATGCTGTTACCTCCTGCCTACCATCAGTCCTGAAGAAGCATCACTGGATCTGAAATGTTAACTCTGATTTCTGGCCACAGTTACTGCCAGACATGCTGAGCTTTTCCAGTAGTTTCTATTTTTATTTTTGTTTTTAATGGATGAATTTTTATTTTAGGTTCAGTGTGCATAATGTTGTATTTGTTGCCTTTTTGCTGATTTTTCTTTAGTAGAATTAATTTCACTAAAATGATCTCAGCCCATTTTTCTGTGTCTCCAGAAGCTCAGTGTTACTGAAGTGGGAAATACTGCCATTTAAATGAGTTTATGTTCCTCACCAGGCTCAACAATGCTATCAGAAAATTTTAGAAATTGATCCAAACCAAGAGAAGCTGGTTAAAGGTACAAGACATCTATCCTGACTTTTAAGAAGTGCTAAGCATTTTTGTAGTGTAAAATATAAAGAACGACATGTATGTTTATTTGCCTTGACTAAATTACTTTTTGTTCACCTGTTGCATGTTTTAGAAATATTGGTTAGAGAGCTTGTTTAATGGCTTTACGGGCACAAAGGCGAGCGATGAGAAAAATCAGCAGTGTTTCTACACTGGATCATTATCCGTCTTTCCTGCTGTGTAAATTCTTAATTCATGAACCTAGGCCTCAACTAGCAGTGGTGCTTTTTGTGTCTGGGTGGAAACTGAATTTCACTGATCCCAAAACAAGCACACTTTACAATAAGGATCACTGTATCTGAAAAACCACAACTGTCTAAGTCTTTGTCTCTGACACAGGGAGCATTGAGTCCATTTCCTGCCATTGGAAAGAGAACCGAAATTCAACCTGTGAAATTTCTGGTCTTTCTGTGTCATCATTCAAAGATGTTGTGAAACTTGAAAGGGTTCAGAAAAGATTTACAAGGATGTTGCCAGGGTTGGAGGATTTGAGCTATAGGGAAAGGCTGAACAGGCTGGGGATGTTTTCCCTGGAGCATCGGAGGCTGAGGGGTGACCTTATAGAGGCTTACAAAATTATGAGGGGCATGGATAGGATAAATAGACAAAGTCTTTTCCCTGGGGTCAGGAAGTCCAGAACTAGAGGGCATAGGTTTAGGGTGAGAGGGGAAAGATACAAAAGAGACCTATGGGGCAACTTTTTACGCAGAGGGTGGTATGTATATGGAATGAGCTGCCAGAGGAAGTGGTGGAGGCTGGTACAATTGCAACATTTAAGAGGCATTTGGATGGGTATATGAATAGGAAGGGTTTGGAGGGATATGGGCCGGGTGCTGGCAGGTGGGACTAGATTGGGTTGGGACGTCTAGTCAGCGTGGACAGGTTGGACCGAAGGGTCTGTTTCCATGCTGTACATCTCTATGACATGAACCACTGATGAACCTGCATACATAGCCTTAGTATTTAAATTCAGAATGTGCTATAATCTGTAAAGTGTTGTATTTGACTTATCGTACTGTGACAGAAAATTTGTCTTTTAAAATTTAGAATATATGAATTTATTGGAGCTGGCTCAAAAAAAGGAACAGCAGGAGAAAGAAGTTATGGAAGAGTTTGAACGGGGTAATGTGAATACTACAACGGCTCATGAAGTGCTGAAGAAACTATCCAGCCCCAATAAAATTCCTTACTTCTACCTTGGCGGTGTGAGATTCCTGACCGAGCTGATGAAAGAGGGTAAGTTGAAGACATGGTGGTGCCCTTAACTGTGATGTAACTACTTGGATGCACTAATTGATTGATTGATTGATTGATTTATTGTCACTTACTGAAGTACAGTATCCCACTGTGACACTGTTAATTTTGGAAACTATGATTTCCAAAGCTGTATGAATGCGAAATTAGTACTACATAAAGAGGTAATGCTGGGGATATAACCTGATTTACTGAATAGCTATGGATAATAAAGTTATGAGCCTGTGACCTATCATGAATACTAGAAGGTTTTAAGGTCTGTGAATTGAGTGGGAGACAAGAAAGAAATTATAGCAAAATGAAGCAGAATCCTTACCAGCACATGCTGGCCCCCAAAAAGAAGGACAGTATAAATGATCTGGAACTGTTGAACATCGAAGTGAGCCTGGGAGGTTGCAAAGTGCCCAATTGGAAAATGAGGGGCTGCTTCTTATGTTTTAGTTGAACTTCATCGCGTCATTATACAGGCCAAAGACAGAGAGTTCTTAGCTGTAGTGTGAAAAAATTATAGTAAAATGGCAAGCAACTAGAAAAGCTCATAGTCATGCTTCCAGACTGATCAGTGGTGTTCAACAAAACAATACAGTCAATAATGTGTGAAGTTGGAAAAAGCACAGCAGGTCAAGCAACATTAGAGGACTGGAGAGTCGATATTTCAGTCGGAACCTTTCATCAGGATGAAAGTTTCCAACCTGAAGTTTCCCCTGCTTGTCTGATGCTGTATGACCTGCTGTGCTTTTTCCAGCTCCACACTTTATCGACTCTGACATTTCCAGCAGCTGCAGTCCCCACTATCCATAGTCAATAAAACAATAGCCTAATCTGGTTATCCTAGTTTAGAAGATATGGTGCCATGAGAAAAGAATATCGTACATACTTGATGCAGTTCATTTAACCCTCTCCATTTGTCAGTTTGTGTACACTTTCCTACACGAGTCTTTGTGTTCAGGATCTTCTTTTCTCTTCAGTAGCATGTGATTCTGAGACCAGGTAGACTGCAGTCTATCACTGGTGCTGCTGAGATGAACATATGAATTACGTGTGGGGGAAAGCCATGTGGCCCCTCTGAACCTGCTCCACTATTTAACAAGATCATAGCTGATCTAATTGTGACTTCAACTTCACTCTCCCACCAGCCCCGATCTCCTTTGATTCCTTGTTAATCACAAATTTATTTGCATTTGCCTTAAAACTGTTAAGTAATCCTGCCTTCACAGCTTCCTCAGGAAGAGTTCCAAAGACACTCAACCCTTCTGAGAGGAAGAAAAACTTTTCATTTCGATCTTAAATGAGTGATCCCTATTTTTAAACTGTGTCCCCTTGTGCTGATTCTCCACACAGGGAAATATCCTTACAGTTTCTATCCTATGTTGTCCCTTCAGGATCTTATAAATTTCAATGACCTTTTATCATCTTTCTAAAAAAAACCAAGTCGATACAACCTTCCTTCATAAAATAACCATTCCTATCTCAGTTATCAGTAAAGTAAACCTGTCTGAACTGTATCTGACATATTTATATCTTTCTCAAATAAAGAGACCCAAAACTGTACACAGCATTCCAAATGTGGCATCACCTTGTTCACCTCTAACAAAACACCATCTACTCTTACATTCCATTCCTTTTACAATAAAGGACAACATTCCATTTTCCTAATCACAAGTTATTATTGTAGTAATCTTTTGTAATTTATGTATCAGCTGACTCAACAAAAACTGTGGCTTTGATGTGAGTGTGTTCCTCATCTGAATGACTAAACTCCATCATATGCAACACACTATCTGAAAACTCAGTGGAAGCAATTTGCATCATAACTTTCAAACGCACATGTACTTCTGAAGAGGCTTGATTGGATTAAATGGAACAGAATTGGTACCTGCATGACGTGATGAATGACCTTTCTGTTGTAAGGGTCTGTGATTTTAACACGTGATAGGGAATCGATCTGAGAAGATTCTTCTGACTCTGAGGGGGCAGGTTTAAGTAAAAGTTAATCCCAAAACTGGAACACATGATCTTGAGACTCATGCCGGCAGGATTATGCATTTGTGCCAACCAATGTTTTTTCTAACCACTGCAGAAAAAATCATCCCAATATTCAACCCTCGATCTTTTACATTGCTTACTACCCAAATGGGCACAGTTCGAGGACAGGGTGGTTGTTGGAGAGTATCAGTCAAAAGAAAACATAATGAGGGTGGGAGAAAATAGACGTTTTTCAACTGAACAAAATACAAAGCCTAATTATGCAAATGTTGATCTTAAAAATTCTTGCCCATTTCCTCTGCTTTACCCTTCTTGGGCCAGTTTCGTAGATGTTGGTTATCCTGTGGTACTTTACATTACTTAGCAGGAAGTTACCTCATTAGACTGGGGACACTTTAAGTGAGAACACTTTATACAGATTTTTACAGATTATTAAAAGAACTTACTTACCAGCAAACAAAGTTTTCAATTGTTATTTTGTGATAGTAGATTGTGTTTCTGACTTCTGATTTTCACCATATCTAACATCATCCGCTCCCCTCCACATCATTCTGTTTTGATGTGTCATGTAAAATGGTATTTAGATTCTTTGAGTCATACAGCATGGAAACAGACCCTTCAGTTCAACCTGTCCATGCCAACCACAATCCCAAACTGAACTAGTCCCACCTACCTGCACTTGGCCCATTTCCCTCCAAACATTTCTTATTAATGTATTTATCTAATTGTCTTTTAAACACTGTAACCACCACTTCCTCTGGAAGTTCATTCCACACACAAACCGCGCTCTGTGTAAAAAATATTGCCCCTCATGTCTTTTCAAAGTCTTTCTCCTCTCACCTTAAAAATATGCCCCCTAGCTTTGAATTAATGACACCTGTAATACACCCTATCTATATCCCTCATGGTTTTATGAACCTCTATAAGGTAACCCCTTAACTTTCTACACTGCAGTGAAAAAGGTCCCATCCTGTCCTTATTGCTCAAGCCCTCCGTTTCTGGCTACATCCTGGTACAGTAAATCTCTTCCAAATCCTATCCTTCCTATAACAGAGTGACCAGAACTGCACGTAGTATACCAGAGAAGGCCTCACCCACATCCCATATAACTTCAACATAGTATGTTATATATTATCTCTTAGTTTCTGTTCCTGCTAAACATGGAATAAGAACTTTTTGTTTATATAAATGGTTTTCTATTCTATTTATGATTTTCCCTGTTCTTGGAATCTGATACATTTCAATCTATAATAAAAGACAAGGATATTTGTTTGTTCTTAAACTTTGTCATGAATATGTCCTTTGTTTGCTTTTAGGCACTGAACAGACTTTATTCAGAACAAATAATGGATTCAGTATTATCAGTGACAATGAGATTCTAAGAAGGTATGGTATTATGGTTATTGTCAATATCAGGAACAGATACTGAGACCAATCAAAATTAAAACAGCATAGAGGCATTTTGAAATGAATTTTGCTTCTACTAACCTTAATAACTTGCATTAGATCAGATACTGCAGTGCCTGAAAGACCAGCTATTTGGGGTGAGCAGAAATAAATAGTAGTGGTATGATGACAACATATGTTTTGAGATCCACCAGTGAAAGGACTGTTTATTTGACAGCGAGTCAAATTTTGGCAAGCACTGTGATGCGGCTTTGAGAAGGTAGCTCTGATACACTATCCCACTGAAAGTAACCTGATGCATCAGCTTTCCTTTTGCCAGCACAGACTCATGCCTTTATTGTAGCACATGTACAGTTTAAATTCAAGAGCTGACACTGTACTGTGTGTCACCAGACACTTGTGGCATCATTTCTGATTTTCCTGCTCCTCGGATGCTGCCTGACCTGCTGTGCTTTTCCAGCACCACTCTAATCCTGAGACATTTATAGTAGTTTATCTCTTTACCAATCTAGGCTTTACATTGTAAATGCACATCGAGAAACTGCAGAAGTACATGAAATTAATGAACTAATAGTAATTAATCAAATGGTAATTAATGAATAGAATTAATGCAAATTTCAGACATTTATTTTTATGTAACTTTTTTCCAAGCAAATTGAATCAATTGAAATCTGCTTTACTAATCATTGTTTTTCTAAGGTTTGACCCTGCCAGGATTTTTATTCGTAGAATTTTTGAAAAGGCCAGACCTATGTAATTTTCTGTATTTAACAGGAGTCTTGCCAGCTCAGTGAAAGAACCTTATGAAGTGGAGCTGTGTGTTGCTGTCCTTGTGCTGTGGCAGGCTGTCTGTCATGGGAATGGTAATTAGTTGTTTTGATACTTATATAGTTATTGAGTTACTTTTTGCAAAAGATTTATTTTAATCTGTTCAGTCACTGCATCTCGGAGAAGAGAAGGATTGAAGAAAAAGTAAAGCTGTTGATTACAGACAGCAAGATTATGGTCTTAATGTTCAAAGACCTTAAGCTGCAGAGTTAATAACAAAAAGTGGCTCAGAACCTCAGTGTATAAAATACCAACTGGTATGGTTGAAGTAACTCCATAAGGATTTGAAAATAAATCAGAAGGAAGTAAATTTAAAACTGAGAATTCTTTAGGTTGATACTTGGGACAATCTAAAGGCCTTCAACAAATATAATGTGCTGCCAAACCCCCAGAGTTGGGGAACTGAATGGGTGGGTATTAGTGGCTGAATGGTCTTCCTACCCTTTGTGTGTTCTTATATTTTGTAACAAGCTGCAATTGCATTAGCTATTTCTGCAGGAGCAGGTTGGAATTACAAGTTCACTCTTCCAGTGAACAAGTCATGTGAATAATCCTGGGACAGACACCTTTTACAGAAAGAGGCCACAATGTGAAATAAATGGTGTTTGTTTAACAAATTTCATTCTAAGGTCATAATATGGCTTGGAAACTTTGTTTGCATCTTTAATCTATAGTTTTTTTCTTTGGTTTACAGAGGAGAATCAACGTTTACTTATCACTTCTGGTACAAGTGAGCAGTTACTGGATCTGTTGTCCTGTAAAGAGAGTGAAATCTACACTGAGTGCATAACTTTACTATCCAGCTATTTATTGTCAGAGTATGGAAAAGGTTTACTGCTGTGCAATCTGAATTTAACAAGGTAATCCTGTCTCTCAGCCATGTAAATAGGTCAATAGAGATTTCTTTTTGTGGTGATGTGGAAGGACTAGTAAACTTGCAGTATGTGAACACATTTTTAGGTGGTAGTTAATAAGAGATATTGCAACAATAAAGGTTATAGATATGTAAAGTAACAACTGACATATACCTGTACCATAGAGGGAAATGAAAGGTAGGCAGATTGATATTTTCAGTTGACCTGGTAATCTCAGTTTCCCAGTGCAATTGGCTTACTACTAAGCTACTATCTTAAATCTAAACCTCATCACTTTCAAAGATTTGTACTGGAGTTTAATCAGTGGAGATCTTCCCGTGACTGCTGAAATAATTGTGAAAAATTCATTTGATCCAGCATGTCTTGCAACAAATGACAAAAGTGCAGGTCATGTTTCCGTGTATACAGGATACCATTGCTCATTGGTTTGTCCCTAAAGACAATATCCTGTGATAGGATGTCAGCCTTGGAATAAAATTAAATAATCAGTCTGTCAGTATAGTTTCTTGGGCCTCAAACCATTTGATGCAGAACCCATTTTCCCGGTAGTTAATTTTGCACTGGTGGTCTAATAGAATAGAAAGATCCTTCTCTAAGAACTAGGGGGTCGCTGTTTAAAAAAAATAAAGGATTGTCCAGTTAAGAAAGAGATAAGGAGCCATTTTTTCTCTCAGGTTCGTGAATCTTTGGACCGCTTCCTCAGAAGACAATGGAAGTGGAGAGTTCTGAGATATTTATAAGACACAAGTGGATAGATTCTTGATAAACAAGGGGAGTGAAAGAAACCCAGCAGGTCTGGAAGCATCTGTGGAGAAAAAGTGGAGTTAATGTTTCAATTGGGAGCACGGTGGCTCAGTGGTTAGCACTGCTGCCTCACAGCACCAGGGTCCCAGGTTTAATTCCAGCCTCAGGTGACTGTCTGTGTGGAATTTGCACGTTCTCCCTGTGTCTGCGTGGGTTTCCTCCGGGTGCTCCGGTTTCCTCCCACAGTCCAAAGATGTATAGGTCAGGTGAATTGGCCATGCTAAACTGCCTCTAATGTTAGCTGCAGAAGAGGGAAATGGGTCTGGGTGGGTTACTCTTCGGAGGGTTAGTGGGACTTGTTGGGCCGAAGAGCCTGTTTCCACACTGTAGGGAATCTTATCTAATCTAAATCTAAACTTCAGTGACCCTTAAGATTATTGGGGGTGTAGGCTGGAATGTGAAATAATCAGATCAGCCATGAATTTATTCAATGGCAGAGAAGCTTGATGGGCTGATTGGCCTCTGTATTGTCTTACTTCATATTTCCTGTGTCTAGAGATTTCATGGTGTATACTTAGTAATTTCATAAAAGAAGTTATTTGCTTCTGTGTAAAAGGAGTACATTAAGTAAAGTACAATCTCTTTATCCTTTTTTTCTTTTGCTATTGGGACTATTTTGAAAGCTATAACTAGGAGTAGCAGTAGGTTATATAGCTCCTCAAGCCTGCTCCATCATCCAATAAACTCATGGCTGATGTTCTACCTTGACTCTGCTTTGCTATTCAGTACCCACATATTTACTCAACTCTGTCATTCAAATGAGGCATTAACCGAACTTTATTCTCTCAGGCAGATCTAAACGATCCCACAATATTATTTAAAAGGACAGCTGGGGAGTTGGCCAATGTTTAACTTTTGGTCAATATCAATAAAGAATCGATTATTGCTGGCTTGATGGAGTTTGTTGTGTGCAAACTCACTGCTATATTTCCTACATTACAATAATAACTAAACTTCGAAAGTATGTCATTGGCTCTGGCGTACTTAGGGAGGTCCTGTAGTCTTGAAAGGCAGTATATACAAGTCTTGTTTCACTTGTTCTGAATACATTGAGTGTCTAAACGTCCAGGGCCAGAGAATTCTAAAGATTAACAACACCAAGTGAAGAATTTTTTCTCAGAAATTGTTCCTAAATGTGGGGCCTAGTTATAGATTCTGTTAATAGACAATATAGACAATAGGCAATAGGTGCAGGAGTAGGCCATTCTGCCCTTCGAGCCTGCACCTCCATTCATTATGATCATGGCTGATCATCCTCAATCAGTTTTCTGTTCCTACCTAATCTCCATAACCCTTGATTCCACTATCCTTGAGAGCTCTATCCAACTCTTTCTTAAACGAATCCAGAGACTGGGCCTCCACTGCGTTCTGGGGCAGAGTATTCCACACACCCACCACTCTCTGGGTGAAGAAGTTTCTCCTCATCTCTGTCCTAAATGGCCTACCCCATATTTTTAAGCTGTGTCCTCTGGTTCGGCACTCTCCCATCAGTGGAAACATGTTTCCTGCCTCCAGAGTGTCCAATCCTTTAATAATCTTATATGTCTCAATCAGATCCCCTCTCAGTCTTCTAAACTCAAGTGTATACAAGCCCAGTCGCTCCAGTCTTTCAACATAAGATAGTCCCGCCATTCCAGGAATTGACCTCGTGAACCTACGCTGCACTCCCTCAATAGCCAGAATGTCTTCCCTCAAATTTGGAGACCAGAACTGCACACGGTATTCCAGGTGCAGTCTCACCAGGGCCCTGTACAGCTGCAGAAGAACCTCTTTGCTTCTATACTCAATCCCTCTTGTTATGAAGGCCAGCACGCTATTAGCATTCTTCACTACCTGCTGTACCTGCATGCTTGCCTTCATTGACTGGTGTACGAAAACACCCAGATCTCTTTGTACTGCCCCTTTACCTAACTTGACTCCATTTAGGTAGTAATCTGCCTTCCTGTTCTTGCCACCAAAATGGATAACCATACATTTATCCACATGAAACTGCATCTGCCATGCATCTGTCCACTCAACTAACCTGTCCAGGTCACCCTGTAATCTCCTAACATCCTCCTCACACTTCACCCTGCCACCCAGCTTTGTATCATCAGCAAATTTGCTAATGTTACTAATAATACCATCTTCTGTATCATTAATATATATTGTAAAAAGCTGTGGTCCCAGCACTGATCCCTGCAGTACCCCACTAGTCACCACCTGCCATTCCGAAAGGGAGCCGTTTATCATTACTCTTTGTTTCCTGTCAGCCAACCAATTTTCAATCCAAGTCAGTACTTTGCCCCCAATACCATGCGCCTTAATTTTGCTCACTAACCTCCTTTGTGGGACTTTAATAAAGGCTTTCTCAAAGTCCAGGTACACTACATCCACCGGATCCCCCTTGTACATCCTCAAAAAATTCCAGAAGGTTAGTCAAGCATGATTTCCCCTTCATAAATCCATGCTGACTCTGACCTATCCTGTTACTGCTATCCAGATGTGTCGTAATTTCATCAGGGCAAACAGCCTTTCTGCATCTACTTTGTCAAACCATGTAATATTAAGCTGCAGTTAGGGAGAAAATAACTGAAGTTTTGTTATAAACACAGAGAATGCTGGAGAAATTCAGCAGGTCTGGCAGCAACTGTGGAGAGAGAAACAATAAATTCTTCAAGTTCAGTATGACTCATCTTCAGAACAGTTCTGAAGTTAGCTATACTCTGATTTATAGCAATATTATGCGTCCGTATGGTGGCGTTTGTTTCATATTTAGGTGTGAATGTTTTTCAAAGGTTATCCATTATCTTTAAACTGCTTATGGATATTCTGGCGTTATGATGGGAAACTGTATAAATGTGTGTTCTTTTTTTCCTGGCTGGCTGATGTCCATTGCCTTTTTCTGTAGGTTGATGCAGATCCTTTTGGGATTTTTGAATTGCACTGATACAATTGCAAACACTGCCATGGGAATCCTCGCCAGCTTAGTGCCAGAGAATAAGTAATTTCGTCATATTTATCTTCTTCAAAAGTTGACATTTTTCTTAATTGTTTTATCTTATACTTAGTCTTTGTGTGTAAAATGTTGTATTATTGAGTCATTTTGATCAGTCAGATCACAGAAGTAGACTTTATTATTCTCCAGTGTTCTTCAAATACCATCAAGATTTCTACTTGTAATTTGATCACCATTTTAAGCAAACATATAACAAGTTCACCACGCTCAATCCCATGAAGTTTCTGTATTTGTATAGAACTGCTTGATGTTTTCAGTGTAGAAACAGACCATTTGATCCAACACATCTGTTTCAGTGTTCACACTCCAAACTAGCCTCTTCCTTTCTACTTCATCTAACCTTATCAGTACAGCTCTCTACTCCCTTCTCCCTCTTGGATTTATCTAGCTTCCCCTTGAATGCTTTTTGCCTCAAGCACTCCTTATGATAGCTGGAACTATATTCAAGTCACTGGGTAAAGAAGTTTCTTGTGAATTCTTTATTAGACTTATTACTTATGCTCCTAGTTTTGATCTCCCCGCAAGTGAAAACACCTACGCTCCACCTACAGCTATCCCATCAAACGCTTTCATAATCAAAACTCTACAACCCCTCAGCCGTCTCTATTCTAAAGAAGTAATCCAGTTACACTTCTCAAACTGAGATTTTTCCTTTATTTTTCTTGGGATGAGGCCTCCATTCTCAAGGCCAGTGTTTGTTGCCTATCCTCAATTGCCCTTGAGCCGAATAGTTTGCTACATGCATTAGTCATATTAATGGTTTAGATGACTGAACTAAATGTCATATCTCCAAGCTTGCAGATGACAAAATTGGGTGGGAGGGTGAACTATGAGGAGGATGCAGAAGTGCTTCCATATGATTTGGACAATTGAGTGAGTGAGCAAATTGATGGAGTATAATGTGGATAAATGTGAGATTCTCCACTTTGGTTACAAAAACAAGATTTAGAAAGAGGCACATGTCCTTATACATTCACCACAAAGTAGGTATGCAGGTGTAGCAGACAGTGAATAAAGCAAATGCTATGTTGGCCTTCTGAAAGCGGAGGGGCAGGGATATCATGATGAGACCACAGCTAGGGTACTGTATGTAGTTTCGGTTTCCTTATCTAAGAAAGGATTTTTCAGCTATGAAAGGAATGCAATAAGGGTTTACCCAGACTGATTCCTGGGTTGGAAGGACTGATGTATGAAGAGAGACTAGACTAGTTAGGACTGTATTCACTGGAGTTTAGAAGAATGTGGAGGGATCTCATTAAAATCTGTAAAATGCTAACAGGACAATACAGAGTAAATTCAGGAAAAATGTTCCTGATGTTTTTGTTCACAGTTTAAGGATACAGGGTAGGCCATTTACTGGGATGAGTAGTGAATGCTGAACCTGTGAAATTCTCTGCCACAGAAATGCCAAATCATTTATCATTTTTAAGAACGAGTGAATATAGTTCTTAGGCCTAACTGGATCAAAGAGTATCAGGAGAAAGTGGGAAGAGGGTTGTATTGAGTGGTAGAGCAGGGCTGAATCCTCTACTCCTATATTCTATGCTTCTATGTCCTTTTAGATTACATTTACAGGGGGCTGAATTGCTCATCTTTGTAGAGCTTTTATGTACCTTCTCCAGTACTTTTTCTAGAACAGATACCAGATGGTGCACAGTAAATATGGTCTCAAAAATGTCTAGATCCCAGACTCACCATAACCAAAGCCATGGAAAATTTGCTTAATAAAATGGGACTATACTTCAGTCTTGCAGTGTGCATGCTGTCAGATGTAGCTAGCTGTTTCATCTTAGGTAGAGCAAAAAGAAATACTATAAAACCAATAGTTCTGTTATCTAAGTCTCTTTTAGTTATTCTACGGATACCTCGAGAAGCTCGGCTTTTGTACACCTTGCATCATGTTGATGGAGAGCAGAACGGGAACAGCCCTGAGAGGTAGCTCACTGTACCTTCCAAGGGCAGACAGTTTGAAAACAAATACTGAGACCTGTGAAACTTCTTCAAGTCAAGGAGTTTGGGGGAGGTGGGACTCAGTTTGATTAAGCCATGCTCAATCATATCTCAGCAGTAGACAATTAAAAATGTCAAGCATTTCAAAATGGATGAATGCTTCTTTAAAAATGGTTGTTAGTCTCCATTCTTCAACTCTCTGTGCATTGACTGATAAATTGTGATTATTAAAACCCTTTAGCCAAGCCTTGACTCCCATATTAAAAGACAATCCTGGAGTGTATAAAATAGTTTTGTTTTCAGATGTGATGAGCATTTTCTTCCTGTTTTGTTGCAATTTTTATTACGGCAATTTCATCTTTGATTTCTTTTCCATTAGGTTTAAAAAGTATTGTCGAAATGATTTTACAGTTAATGTGTTACCATCATTTGAAATTCTTTTGGTAAGAATTGAATGCTGAACCTTTTCACTTATCCGCCAGTCACTTAACAGTCAGTGTGTAGAGTGTAATTTGACATTACATTTACAATACCTCAGAGATTATTTGTACACAAGTTATATTTTTCACTTGCCTAATTTCAGCTTCCAATATTCATGTTACTGTTTCTAATGCACATTTTATTTTTGCTTGTTTGATATTTGTTGCAGAAAAACTTGAAGTTGGTGAATAAGCAGATCTTTCCACAATGCATCTCCATCATTGGGAGCTTTGCAACTGACAAGGCAATTTCTGGACAAATAGCAGGGAGAGAAGAATACTGGGACTCTTGCCTAGCTGCTCTTGTAAGTTTTCTTACAACACAGACAGACGTGAGTTTTCACATTGGCGCTGCTGTTTTTATCTCGAGTTGGATATTTCCTGTGCCCATTTAGGATATTAAATGTGCCACTGAAACCTATTTAGTGAGTATTGCTTCAATGACAAACAGCTTTACTCATTATCAGGCATTGACGTTCTTAATAACTTTTCTTAATTTTTCATTTGAAAACAGTCGGAAAGGTAACATATTTTGTATTGTTTTTAAGTGGCTATCAATATTATCCTTGTTGAAATAATAAATGTTGTATGATAGGAGTCTGCATAATTTAGAGATTAGCTGGTGAGCGTCAGCTTTGACTCAGGGACAAACTCTTGACTATAAGTCAGATGGTTTGATTATGTAGTACCCATTTTATTTGGGTGAAAAACAGGACCCAATATAGATGCTTATTCTCTAACAGTTCAGGACTGTACACCATATTAGTTGGAGTCTCCTGTATTTGTTCGGGGACCTGTGGGAAACTGACTTGAGGACTACGATTTTCACAAACATGCAGTACAACCCACTGTGTGTTAGTCTGTCACCTATGAATTTTTACATTTTACAAGTTTCTTCAGGTATGGCGCTAAGCCAGTGGTCTTTAAAAGGATCACTGGATGTCATCACACCAAAGATAACTTTGAAAATTTTGCTTTTTAAAGTTGCCAATGATCCTTCTTTACTTCTAGCAACTCTGAGCAATCAGAGGCAGTCAGTAAATGCCACATTCCATGAATGAATTCGGAAAAAAGTCAAGAGACGGCAGTGTATACCATCCATGAGATGCACTTTGAAAACTCACCAACACTCCTCCAACAGCATCTTCCAAACCTAATACCTCTGCCATTCTAGAAAGAAATGGCAGAAAATCTATGGAAACATAGCCCGAGCAAGTTCCCCCACTCCATCCTGACTTGGAACTATCTACCCATTCCTTCACTATCACTGGATCAAAGTCCTGAGTTCCCACCCTAAAAGCAATGGGACTGTACCTACGCAGCAGTGACAGCAGCACTTCAAGAAGATAGCTCGCCACCACTTAATCCAGGGTAATTTAGGATGAGCAATTAATGCTGGCTTAGCTGGCAATGCCCACAGTCTATAATTTTTTTAAAAATCCTCTCCTTTTCAATTATGCAACCCAAATGGTTCATTGCTATTTCCAGGTGTCCTTGTTTGCTTCATTTTGTCCAAAAGTCTGATCTGGTTATTGATTACTCCATATGAAGATGGATTTCCTAATGTCAGTTCCTCCTGCTGTTAGGGCTCAGCTTTGCCACAGCAGATGTGGGTTCAGGATTGATCCGAAAGTGAAATCTGTTTGATTCTCATTGCAGAAAACATTTAGAGATGTAGGAGTGAACCGATAGTTTGAATGTTCCAATATGAAAGCTGGAAGGATTGGAAGGAATCTGTGGAATTACTTATCATAGTGGGCTGGGTCATTCAGGATATTCAAGGCTGAGATAGACAGATTTTTATCAACAGGAAATCAAGGGCTGTGGAGCGAAGGCAGGAAAGTCTAATTGAAGATGATCAGATCAGCTATGATCTCAGTGAATGGCAGAGCAGTTTCCAATGGCCTGCTTCTCCTTCTATGTCTTACAGTCTAAGGAGTGGACTGGTAATCAAAGTGGTCTTGATTCTGATCAGACCACCGTATTTCTCCTTAATTTGGTTACAAAGCATAACATGGGATTTTACATTATGACAGAATTAATTTCTAAGCCTGTATTTTATCTTTTTTGATTTGAGGCTGTTTCTTCTCAAATACTTGACAGTCACCCAATTTTTAACAACTTTGTTTCTCCATTTGTTCAGGATGAAGCGATATCATCTGTCCCTGCGAGTGACTACAGGGAAACCTTGTACGCTCTCCTGGGCCTGATGGTAAACTTTTCCATGGAGCAGTGCTGCACCATCCAGGTGTGAAGACAAGGACAGGACAGGCAGTGTTGATCTTTAGATACTGGTTTTAAAATATTTCCCTGCACTTCGTGAAGGCAGTGGCAGTACAATTCCTAGGTGCCACTGTGTTTCATGCATGCATCTGATTAATTAATTTAGCAATCATTCATTTAGCATCCATAGTTTATCAGAACTGATCCTGAACTAATCTGTAGCTGATATTCATGCAGACACAATGCAGCAAGACTACTTGGACAGCAATTGAGAATCTTCCTGTTCTTGAGACACTGACTTGCTGAGATGAGGCAATTCCACATAAGCTAGAAACTTAATGCTGGCTATCTCTGTTTTCTGTGGATCAGTAGGATTTTATTTCACGTATTAAGTATGACTGCACTGCTTGCAGCAAAGCTATCAGCTACACACCATTTATTGAAAGTGATAATTTTGGCAGAGAGTCCTGCTTGTAGCATAATTACTACTGAACCAAAACTCTGTACTGTATTACCATATGTTGCCTGAGGCATGAAATATATAATGGAAGAGAATTGACTAAATTAAGTTATCTTAAGTGCATCTTACAATTTAATTCTTCTAATTCTATAAAATAGAAATTATTTACATTCTTCCACTGTGAGTTAAGTAATGCGAGCATAAGAGGTACAGTTAGTAAATTTGCAGATGACACCAAAATTGGAGGTGTAGTGGATAGCGAAGAGGATTACCTCAGATTACCTCAGATAAATGCGAGGTGCTGCGTTTTGGGAAAGCAAATCTTAGCAGGACTTATACACTTAATGGTAAGGTCCTAGGGAGTGTTGCTGAACAAAGAGACCTTGGGGTGCAGGTTCATAGCTCCTTGAAAGTGGAGTCGCAGGTAGATGGGATAGTGAAGAAGGTGTTTGGTATGCTTTCCTTTATTGGTCAGAGTATTGAGTAAAGGAGTTGGGAGGTCATGTTGCGGCTGTACAGGGGATTGGTTAGGCCACTGTTGGAATATTGCGTGCAATTCTGGTCTCTTTCCTATCTGAAAGATGTTGTGAAACTTGAAAGGGTTCAGAAAAGATTTACAAGGGTGTTGCAAGGAGGATCTGAGCTACAGGGAGAGGCTGAACAGGCTGGGAATGTTTTCCCTGGAGTGTCAGAGGCTGAGGGGTGACCTTATAGAGGTTTACAAAATTTTGAGGGGCATGGATAGGATAAATAGGCAAAGTATTTTCCCTGGGGTTGGGGAGTCCAGAACTAGAGGGCATAAGTTTAGGGTGAGAATGGAAAGATATAAAAGAGACCTAAGGGGTAACTTTTTCACGCAGAGGGTGGTACGTGTGTGGAATGAGCTGCCAGAGGGAGTGATGGAGGCTGGTACAATTGCAACATTTAAGAGGCATTTGGATGGGTATATGAATAGGAAGGGTTTGGAGGGATATGGGCCAGGTGCTGGCAGGTGGGACTAGATTAGGTTGGGATATCTTGTCGGCATGAACTGGTTGGACCGAAAGGTCTCTATGATTCTAAATGGATAAAAGGAGTAGGGGGATCTGTGTAAGAACGTTTATAAATTTGGTTTATCCTGTAATTGTATCTCCCCTTTCATGATGTCTAGCTTTTCCTTAAATTTCTATCTATATGTTTTAGGCAAAAGCTCCAGCTATTACAGAAAGGTGCATCTCCTTGCTTGGGAGTGCAGATGGTGGTATTCTCACAGTAAGTATCATTCATTCCTGACCTAATTACTGTTGTGTTAAATTCCCTAATTGAAATGTAGCTGCCCTTATTGGAATATGCAAGGTGTTTTAAGAGATGACCTAAAATGTTGCTAACAAGTTATCTGTATCACCTTACTTGCTGCTTTCAGAGTTAGTAATTTTTGTTATTTTTCAGAGAGCCACAGGGCTTCTGAGTCACATGCTCCCTCAGTCTGCTGAAGCAGTGGAAAAAGCATTGAAATCTGAAATCGTGAAGAAAATGCTCAGGTTTATAAAGGTAGAAAACACTGAACACAGAAACCTTTGTACATGTTACAGATCAGCTTTTCAATAACTGTATCCCATATGCTTCTGTGAGAGTAAAGTTGAAAATCTGTTAGCAGTGCCACTCAATAACTAGAGGTTACAGTTTTAAGGTTTTTGGCAAAAGAGGCATAGGCGACATGAGAAAATGTTTTATTTATGCTTCATCTGACATAGAATTGATAGTCAAAATTAACTTTCACTGTGCCATAATCTGTGGTTCTATGTTATAGATTAGATTAGATTACTTACAGTGTGGAAACAGGCCCTTCGGCCCAACAAGTCCACACTGACCCGCTGAAGCGCCACCCACCCATACCCCTACATTTACCCCTTACCTAACACTATGGGCAATTTAGCATGGCCAATTCACCTGACCCGCACATCTTTGGACTGTGGGAGGAAACCGGAGCACCCGGAAGAAACCCACGCAGACACGGGGAGAACGTGCAAACTCCACACAGTCAGTCGCCTGAGACGGGAATTGAACCCGGGTCTCAGGCGCTGTGAGGCAGCAGTGCTAACCACTGTGCCACCGTGCCGCCCATTTGTTGTGATTTGGAATCCATGGCCTGAAAGGTTGATGGAAACATTTCAATAGTATATTTCAAAGGAGAATTGGATAAGTACCAGAAAGGAAATCATTTACAGGGATATGAGAAAACAACAGGAGACAGTTGGCATGATGAGGTAAATGGCCCCCTCCTTATGCTGTGTCATTCTATGATTTGATGTAAACATTAGTTGCTAGTTTGAATCAATGACTTAGTTTTTCTTCACCTGTGTTTTTTTTTAAAACTGGCAACAGAAGACGAAGCAGTTCAGAAACCTGCTGAGTTGAATAAGGCTCACACTTGAAAGATGATCGTTTGACAATGTACCAAAGAACTGCTGTTTGCTATGGAACCGTAACTCAATATGAGCTGATACCTTTAATGGTGTACGACTTGATTACCCTTTTTAAAACCCCATCCAGTTTTCTGAAATGCTTTTGGCTCTGTCATTCCATTGTCCATTCTCAGAGCCCATTGGTCTAACGACCTTCAGATGATAAACTTGCGATGTGGGAGTTGGGAGGTAGGGGAGGAAGCTGAAAATATGTTGCTGGTCAAAGGATGCTGCCTGGCCTGCTGTGCTTTGACCAGCAACACATTTTCAGCTGTGATCTCCAGCATCTGCAGACCTCACTTTTTACAGGTAGGGGAGGAAGCACATTTATGAACCTCGAAAGGCATGGGGAAGGGGAATTAAAGCAGAGAAAAAAGATGACTGAATTTTTACTCACCTGATTCCCTGACTGTCACCTGGTGTACATCATTGGTTTGATTTGTTTTGTGTTTCAGGTGGGTGGGATGACAACTACACGATACGCTGTGAAAAATCTGGCTGTCTGCAGCAGTCACAGCGAACATGCCTGTGAAGAGATTGTTAAGTGTGATAAAAGTATGTAATATTTATTTTTTGATGACAGCAAACTTTAACATGCTATTGTCACTAACCTTGAGAAGAACATCTAGGGCTGAGTGGATGGACTATAAACATTGAAATATAATACACTATTTATAAACTAAATAAAAACCAAAAGAACAGTTGATGCTGGAAATCAGAAACAAAATCAAAAATTGTTGGAAAAGCTCAGTAGGTCTGGCAGCATCTGTGGAGTGAAATCAGAGTTAATGTTTTGGATCTATTTATAAACTATACTATTACATGCAGCACTTTCTAGTCCACTTTTCAGCACTACCAGTAAACAGAATCTTGTTATAGTAATGATTCTGTTCATTATTATTATTAAAACATTGCATAACCATGATTTAAAATAAACATTTACTCAAATTCTTGGCAATGTCGGTTGTAGGACATATAATAAATGCCTGAAAGAGTAAGGTACCTCAATTATCAGCCTAATTTTATTGGCCGTCTGATAATGACCATTGTCACCAGAAAGTGCACCCTTAGGACTTGCGGAATACTAGGTATAGAATAAAAAAAAGCACTTCAATTAGCATTGTATTTGCTGATGGTGCTATGATGAAATTTGAGTAAGTAGTGATGAAGGAATAGCAATACATGGCCAAGGTAGAATGCTGAGTGCCTGATAATGAAGCAACTTTATCGTGCCTCTGTTTTTCTCTCTTGTGCAAATTGACCTGTTGTGCACTTAATCCATTTTCTGTTTTTATTTGTACTGCATATACTTTTATACAGCTCTCTGAAATTCATGAACTATAGCTTAAAAAGAAAGGTGAACTTTGTACAAGGTTCATGAACCCCTTCTGATGCTTGTAAACACCATGGGCTGAACTTTGCTTCAGAGACAGTGGGCAGGCAGGAGATTTAGGTAGTTGCTTGTTGGAATGGCTGTGCTGATGTTGTCCTGCATCCGAGCAAATTTCCTGGGCTACTGGAATTGACAATCTGCTCCGCAGAAATTGGGAGCCTGTTAGGCTAATTAGGTTCAATTTTCATACCCACTGGCATTTTCTCAGCATCGGATGCCCTCACCCTTCCCCAGCGGAGTCTGGAGGCAGGCAGAACTGTAGTGGCAGTCACCGGTGGAAAATCTGAGGCCGTTAGTACCTAATGAATGAACTACTGGTATGATGAGGCAGTGGCCTTGGTTCTAACCATTCATGTGGAGTGGTTACCCTCCATACTGAACAACTGTGGGCCTTTTTGAATTTCTCAATTTCTGCAGGAGGTGTCTGCACACTCTATTTTCTATCTCCACAGCGCTCACCTCTCCCAGTGGGGCTGCTGGCCAGCCCGTGCTGCCAGCGCTGACCTTGGGCTTTCTGCCATCTGAACTGTTGGGGCATCCAATGAATGACAATTAATAAACAGCACTATCTCAGGACCCGTATCTTGTCCTGCTGTTGGGTTTCTAGTACCTGTAAGAAAACACCTTGTTTTGTTCTTTTCTCTCTGTTGCTCCACACTTGCAGTTCTGAAAGTTGTTCCTCTCCAGGTGTAGAGTCTTGATACTTCAACAGTAGTTCTTCCTCCTGACTCCAGTCCTGATACCCAGAGTTAATTTTAAATGCCCTGCCTGCTGTGCTCATACTAGCAACTTGATTCAGGCCTGGTACTGATTGTGAAACTCCATTTTGTTTTAATGCCAATGCATTCGCTAACCTTTTTGAAACCCTGTCCACCTTTCCTAAACCTTTGTCTCTCTCATTCCATTGTCTATGCTCAGAGCTCAGTGCTCTAAGGAAACTGTTGTCTTCAGACGACGAGTTAGTGGTGGGGAACGCTGCCCTTTGCCTTTCGCACTGCTTTGAGATCCCTGGAGCTGCTACATCTCTACTCAAGTCCGACATCGTCAGAGTGTTGTTAAAACATGCTGGTGGTGATGCCAAGCAGAATGGCCTCCAGCAGAATGCAGCAATCGCTCTCGGTAAACTTTGCTTGGCAGAATCCAGGTAAGGTTTAACAACTGTCCATGTGAAAGGATTATCATATGCTTGCTCTTCCACATGGACTGCAGTATAAATTAAACTGGTGAGATGTAGGAAAGGGATGATCATCTTATTGGGATTGTATTATAGACCCCCTAATAGTCAGAGGGAAATTGAAAAACAAATTTGGAAGGCGATCTTTGTTATCTGTAAGAATAATAGGGTGGTTATGGTAGGGGATTTTAACTTCCCAGACATAGATTAGGACTGCCATAGTGTTAAGAGTTTAGATGGAGATGAATTTGTTAAGTGTGTACAAGAAAATTTTCTGATTTGATGTACTTACAAGAGAAGGTACAAAACTTGACCTACTCTTGGGAAATAAGGACATGGAAGATATAGAATGTAGGGAAATAGATGGTGACATCTTGAAAAATGTCCATATTATAGAGGAAGAAGAGCTGGATATGTTGAAATGTATAAACGTGGATAAATCCCTAGGACCTGATCAGGTGTACCCTAGAACTCTGTGGGAAGCTAGGGCCTTTTACTGAGATATTTGTATCATCAATAGTCATAGGTGAAGTGCTGGAAGACTGGAGGTTGACGAATGTCGTACCACTGTTTAAGAAAGGTGATAAGGACAAGCCAGGGAACTATAGACCAGTGAGCCTGACGTCAGTGGTGGGCAAGTTGTTGGAAGGAATCCAGAGGGACAGGATGTACATGTATTTGGAAAGTAAAGGACTGATTAGGGATAGTCAACATGGCTTTGTGCGTGGGAAATCATGTCTCACAAACTTGATTTGAAGAAGTAGCAGGATTGATGAGGGCAGAGCATTAGATAATATCTATATGAACTTCAGTCAGGCGTATGACAAGGTTCCCCATGGAAACAGACCCTTCGGTCCAACGCATCCACGCCGACCAGACATCCCAACCCAATCTAGTCCCACCTGCCATAAACCTGGCCCATATCCCTCCGAACCCTTCCTATTCATATACCCATCCAAATGCCTCTTAAATACTGATTAGCAAGGTTAGATCTCATGGAATACAGGGAGAACTAGCCATTTGGATACAGAACTGGCTCAAAGGTAGAAGACAGAGGGTGGTGGTGAATGGTTGTTCTTCAGACTGGAGGCCTGTGACCAGTGGAGTGCCACAAGGATCGGTGCTGGGTCCACTACTTTTCATCATTTATATAAATGATTTGGATGTGAGCATAAGAGGTATAATTAGTAAGTTTGCAGAGGACACCAAAATTGGAGGTGTAGTGGACAGAGAAAAGGGTTACCTCAGATTACAACAGGATCTTGACCAGATGAGCCACTGGGCTGAGGAGTGGCAGATGGAGTTTAATTTAGATAAATGTGAGATGCATTTTGAGAAAGCAAATCTTAGCAGGACTTATACACTTAATGGTAAGGTCCTGGGGATTATTGCTGAACAAAGAGACCTTGGAGTGCAGGTTCATAGCTCCTTGAAAGTGGAGTCACAGATAGATAGGATAGTGAAGAAGCCGTTTGATATGCTTTCCTTTGTTGGTCAGTATATTGAGTTCAGAAGTTGGGTGGTCATTTTGCGGCTGTACAGGACATTGGTTAGGCCACTGTTGGAATATTACGTGCAATTCTGGTCTCCTTCCTATAGGAAAGATGTTGTGAAACTTGAAAGGGTTCGGAAAGGATTTACAAGGATGTTGCCAGGGTTGGAGGTTTTGAGCTACAGGGAGAGGCTGAATAGGTTGGGGCTGTTTTCCCTGGAACGTTGGAGGCTGAGGGGTGACCTTATAAAGGTTCATAAGATCATGAGGGGCATGGATAGGATAATAGACAAAGTCTTTTCCCTGGGGTGAGGGAGTCTAGAACTAGAGTGCATAGGTTTAAGGTGAGAGGGGAAAGATATAAAAGAGACCCAAGAGGCAAGTTTTTCACTCAGAGGGTGTTATGTGTATGGAATGAGCTGCCAGAGGAAATGATGGAGGCTGGTACAATTGCAACATTTAAAAGGCGTCTGGAGGGTACATGAATAGGGATGGCTTGGAGGGATATAGGCCAGGTGCTGGGATTAGTTTGAGTTGAGATATCTGGTCGGCATGGATGAGTTTGATCAACGAGTCTGTTTCTGTGTTGTACATCTATATGACTCTGTAAGCTTAGAATTTGATATTATTTGCGATATGACTTGTGCCATTTGTTAACAATAATCTTTAGCCAGTCTTTGGGTACTACTGACTAAAGCTGTTTAGCTGGATCATTACAAACATTATATTGGGCTCACTGCTTGGAAATAGACCATTGGTCACTTGGGCCATGCTGGTGTTTCATAGAACATGAATCTCGACATATCCTATTTCGTTCTTGTGACTAAACCCACAGGGTAGGCAATAAATGTCCCATTGTTAATGTTCATTTCTGTGATTGATTGTAAAGAAATGTTTCCTGGTTAGGTAGCACTAGCAGAACCAACTGGTTCTGTATTGCTGGAATCAGGCACCATCTCGTGCTCGTACTTTTAATATAGTCATTATCTTAATAAGTGAAATCCTCCAGAAATTAATGCGATTTTAATATTAAACTTTAACAAGAAACAGTTCTCATTGAAATTGACAAATGTTTCTTTCACTGTACTCAGGCATAGGACTGAGCTCCGAGAACTACATGGATTGGAAATTCTTACGTCCTGCATGAAATACATAAAGTGAGGGTGTAACCTTATGAACTGTGACTCCTGGGTAGCTGTGCTGAAGCTAATACATCTGGAGAATTACCTGAAGAGACTGGTTATGTTTATTGACTTTTAGGAACCTGGTTTAATTCAACTTGAATGCACTCTAACTCCATTTAATCAATACTGCTATGGAAAGTAATCCCACAAACTTTATTTACTAATTCTTTCTAAGCTGCAAAACCAGCATCCTGATCCTTGCCTCACTCTGTGCTGTGACTAGTGTTCATTATTACAGCTTCCAAGTGAGTTTATTCTTGCCCACTATCTCTTACATGTTAAATGCTTTCCCTCATTTATTATTCTGTTCACCCACGTTATCTACAACATGTTCAGTTCCAGTCTCAGATATTGTTTCGTTATCTGACTTTCCCTTCTATATCTCCCAATCTTGGTGATATTCTGCACTCTGGACCTTGGTTGCAAACATATGAAACAGGAACAGAAGGAGGCAGTTTCAGCCCCTTGAGTGTTTGCTTGGCTATTCTATAAAGATGTAGTTGATCTGTTTGTGTTTCAAATTCCACACTCCCACCTTTGATAACCTTTGATTCCCCGCCTAACAAGAATCTATCTACCTCTGCCTTTAAAAATATCGAATTATTCTCTTCCACTACCCTTTGAGACAAATCTGTTCTAAAAATGCAAAACAATATCCCCTAATTGTGGGCTCACCAATTAGAGAAAACATCCTTTCCATGCCTTGTTAATAACATTCAGGATCTTACACATTTCAATCAGTCATCCCTCACTCGTAGGTGTTCAAAGTTTGTGAGAAGATTTGTAGCTCGGGTGCTCATTGTTGTGGTTCTGTTCACCGAGCTGGGAATTTGTGTTGCAGACGTTTCGTCCCCTGTCTAAGTGACATCCTCAGTGCTTGGGAGCCTCCTGTGAAGCACTTCTGTGATGTTTCCTCTGGCATTTATAGTGGTTTGTCTCTGCCGCTTCCAGTTGTCAGTTCCAGCTGTCCGCTGCAGTGGTCGGTATATTGGTCCAGGTCGATGTGCTTATTGATTGAATCTGTGGATGAGTGCCATGCCTCTAGGAATTCCTTGGCTGCTCTCTGCTTAGCTTGTCTTATAATAGTAATGTTGAACAGTTGAACTCATGTTGCTTGTCATCTGCGTGTGTGGCTACTGAGGATAGCTAGTTGTGTCGTTTCGTGGCTAGTTGGTGTTCATGGATTCGGATTGTTAGCTATCTTCCTGTTTGTCCTGTGTAGTGTTTTGTGCAGTCCTTGCATGGGATTTTGTACACAACATTGGTTTTGCTCATACTGGGTATTGGGTCCTTCGTTCTGGTGAGTTGTTGTCTGAGAGTGGCTGTTGGTTTGTGTGCTGTTATGAGTCCTAGTGGTCTCAGTAGTCTGGCTGTCAGTTCCAAGTGCTCTTGATGTATGGCAGTGTGGCTAGTCCTTTGGGTTGCAGCATGTCCTCGTTCTATTGTCTTTCCCTTAGGCATCTGTTGATGAAATTGCGGGGGTATCCGTTTTTGGCGAATTCATTGTATAGGTGTTCTTCTTCCTCTTTTTGCAGTTCTGGTGGACTGCAGTGTGTTGTGGCCCTTTTGAACAGTATCTTGATGCAACTTCTTTTGTGTGTGTCGGGGTGGTTGCTTTCGTAGTTCAGGACTTGGTCTGTGTGTGGTTTTCCTGTATACCTTTGTGATGAATTCTCCGTTCGGTGTTCTCTGTACCATCACGTCTAGGAATGGGAGCTGGTTGTTCTTTTCTTCCTCTCTAGTGAATCGGATTCCTGTGAGTGTGGCGTTGATGGTCCGGTGTGTGTTCTCTATTTCTGTGTTTTTAATGATTACAAAGGTGTCATCCACATATCTGACCCAGAGTTTGGGTTGAATTTGCGGTAAGACTGTTTGTTCTAATCTTTGCATTACCGCTTCTGCTATGAGTCCAGAGATGGGTGAGCACATGGGTGTGCCGTTGATTTGGACTCTGGACTCATAATAGAAGCAGTAATGCAAAGTCTTACAAACAGGGAATTCCTAGAGGCATGGCACTCATCCACAATAAGCACATCGACCTGGACCCAATATACCGGGAAGCGGCAGATTCAAACCACTGCAAATGGTGGAGGAAAGATCACAGAAGTGCTTCAGAGGGGGCTCCCAAGTGCTGAGGATGTCACCTAGACAGGGGACGAAACGTCTGCAACACAAATTCCCAGCTCGGTGAACAGAACCACAACATCCCACACTGTTCTAAGCTCCAATGAAAATTAGCCCAGCATGTCCAACCTACTGACATAAACAAATCCACATTGCAGGTATCAATTTGGTAAATTACTTCTGAACTACCTCCAAAGCATTTATTCTTAAATAAGCAGACCAAAAACTACACAGAATGTGCTGTCACCAATGCCCATTACATGTGAAAAATAATATTGTTACTTTAATGTAGTAATCCTCTCGTAATAAAGCATCCCGTTGGCTTTCTTGATTTGGTGCTCCACCTACATACTAACTTTTTATACGGAACCCCTGGATCCATTGGTACTTTGGAATTCTTCGGATGTTCTTCATTTAAGTAATACCTTGCTTCTTTATTCTTCTTGCAAAAATGAACAACTCCACATTATATACTCTATCTGCCACAATTTTCCTCAATCGATTTGTATCTGCCTTCAGTCATCTTATGTTGACACAACCAAAATATTTTCCTATCTATCTCTGCGTTACTTTCTCATCAAATTCATTGGTATAAATTGTAAAAGGTTGGGTCTCCAATTCATATCCCAGAGGGATTTGGCACATCCAGTCAACAAGACAAAGACTCATTGCTGCATGTTTAGTTTTCTGCCAGTTAGCCAGTCTTCTATCCCGGTCAGTATTTTCTCCCTGAAGCAAGAGCTTTTATTTTCCACAATATCCTTAAATGCTGCATCTTATCAAATGCCTTCTGAAAATCCGAATACTGTATCTCTGCAGGCTCCCATTTTATCAACAATGCATGCTTCTAATTCAAATAACTCTAATAAACTCTAATAAAATGTCCCTTTCACAAAACTGACTCTTCCCGATTACCTTGAGTTTTCTTATGTGGCCAACTATAACCTCCTTCATGACCGATCCTTAAACTTTCGCTTTACAGTTATTAAGTACCTTATTGTTTCCTGTTTTATGCCTCCCTCCCTTCTTGAATAGAAGGGTTATATTTGCTACTTTCCAATCTGATGCAACGTTTCTTGAATATAGGGAATTTTAAAAAAAAACAGCCATGCATGTGCCACCTCATTCAAGTCACTAGGATAAAACTCAAACTAGAAACTGAACCGAAACACCAATTTCACACAAAAAAATTGTGATTATCCTTCTTACATTGATGTGTAAAATTGACTGTTAAAGCTTATAAGCCTGTCTCATTTTATATAATTCAACCCCATCTGCTATTAATCTTGCCTTATCCATTAATTTTCATTTTCTCCAAAAATACATTAATTGTATGTTGAGTTTCAATTTACATTGTCCATTCCAGTGGCTTTTCCTAGTAATTTATTCCACAACTTTATTTCATTTTGGTTATGAAATTTTGCAGCCTGAATACTTTGTGCCATTTTACTAGAGAAGTTGATCCAATAAAA